>NC_137667.1:2500-252500 GCF_963422515.1 Blennius ocellaris | reverse complement strand
CTCTGCTAGGCTAGCCGCTATGCTCTCCGCTAGGCTAGCCCCAGTGTTCTCCGCTAGGCTAACCCAGTGTTCTCCGCTAGGCTAGCCCCAGTGTTCTCCGCGAGGCTATCCCAGTGTTCTCCACTAGGCTAGCCCCAGTGTTCTCCGCGAGGCTAACCCAGTGTTATCCGCGAGGCTAGCCGCTATGCTCTACGCTAGGCTAGCCCCAGTGTTCTCCACTAGGCTAACCCAGTGTTATCCGCTAGGCTAGCCGCTATGCTCTCCGCTAGGCTAGCCCCAGGGTTCTCCGCTAGGCTAGCCCAGTGTTCTCCGCTAGGCTAACCCCAGTGTTCTCCGCGAGGCTAACCCAGTGTTCTCCGCTAGGCTAGCCCTAGTGCTCTCCGCTAGGCTAGCCCCAGTGTTCTCCGTGAGGCTAACCCAGTGGTCTCCGCTAGGCTAGCCCCAGTGTTGTCTGCTACGCTAGCCTTAGTGCTCTCCGCTAGGCTAGCCCCAGTGTTGTCCGCTATGCTAGCCCCAGTGGTCTCATAAACTAGCGTGTTTCCTCCTGCCGCAGGTTATCTATGCACTCAACACGAAGAACGACGAGCACGAAGCGGCCATCGCCACCCTGAAGGAGGCGCACGAGGAGGAGGTGCAGCAGATCCTGTCCGAGACCAGAGAGAAGATATTACAGGTTCAAACTCCTCGTTTATGAAAGAAAGAAAGAACAAGTGAAAAAAACGCGCGTGTGTGTGTCTGAAGGTGCCTGTATTAAGCCCCGCCCACCTCAGGCCCCGCCCATATTGCGCCGACACACATGAGGCCCAGCCCACATTATTTAAATTCCCTTCAAGCCCCACCCCTACACAGTTGTCCAATATTTTTAAACAATTTTTTATTTCACTCTAAAATAATATTTACAAACAAAACACATTTATATTTCATACTTGAAATGTAAAATTCCCTGAGAGTTTTTCCTCATCATCATATTTGGGGGTCGTCATGATTTACTGCTGATTATTTCTTCACCTCCATGATGTTTCATCATATTGAAATGTTCTTGAGCGTCACGGTTCCACATGTTTAAGACCAGTAACTGTAACTAATGTCCAGTACCAGAGTAAGAGCAGTAACTGTAACTAATGTCCAGTACCAGAGTAAGACCAGTAACTGTAACTAATGTCCAGTACAAGAGTAAGACCAGTAACTGTAACTAATGTCCAGTACCAGAGTAAGATCAGTAACTGTAACTAATGTCCAGTACCAGAGTAAGATCAGTAACTGTAACTAATGTCCAGTACCAGAGTAAGACCAGTAACTGTAACTAATGTCCAGGATCAGAATAAGACCAGTAACTGTAACTAATTCCAGTACAAGAGTAAGACCAGTAACTGTAACTAATGTCCAGGATCAGAATAAGACCAGTAACTGTAACTAATGTCCAGTACCAGAGTAAGAGCAGTAACTGTAACTAATGTCCAGTACCAGAGTAAGAGCAGTAACTGTAACTAATTCCAGTACAAGAGTAAGACCAGTAACTGTAACTAATGTCCAGTACCAGAGTAAGAGCAGTAACTGTAACTAATGTCCAGTACCAGAGTAAGAGCAGTAACTGTAACTAATTCCAGTACAAGAGTAAGACCAGTAACTGTAACTAATGTCCAGTATCAGAGTAAGACCAGTAACTGTAACTAATGTCCAGTATCAGAGTAAGACCAGTAACTGTAACTAATGTCCAGTACCAGAGTAAGAGCAGTAACTGTAACTAATTCCAGTACAAGAGTAAGAGCAGTAACTGTAACTAATTCCAGTACAAGAGTAAGAGCAGTAACTGTAACTAATGTCCAGTACCAGAGTAAGAGCAGTAACTGTAACTAATGTCCAGTACCAGAGTAAGATCAGTAACTGTAACTAATGTCCAGTACCAGAGTAAGAGCAGTAACTGTAACTAATGTCCAGTACAAGAGTAAGATCAGTAACTGTAACTAATGTCCAGTACCAGAGTAAGAGCAGTAACTGTAACTAATGTCCAGTACCAGAGTAAGAGCAGTAACTGTAACTAATTCCAGTACAAGAGTAAGAGCAGTAACTGTAACTAATGTCCAGTACCAGAGTAAGACCAGTAACTGTAACTAATGTCCAGTACCAGAGTAAGAGCAGTAACTGTAACTAATGTCCAGTACAAGAGTAAGACCAGTAACTGTAACTAATGTCCAGTACCAGAGTAAGAGCAGTAACTGTAACTAATGTCCAGTACCAGAGTAAGAGCAGTAACTGTAACTAATTCCAGTACAAGAGTAAGACCAGTAACTGTAACTAATGTCCAGTATCAGAGTAAGACCAGTAACTGTAACTAATGTCCAGTATCAGAGTAAGACCAGTAACTGTAACTAATGTCCAGTACCAGAGTAAGAGCAGTAACTGTAACTAATTCCAGTACAAGAGTAAGAGCAGTAACTGTAACTAATTCCAGTACAAGAGTAAGAGCAGTAACTGTAACTAATGTCCAGTACCAGAGTAAGATCAGTAACTGTAACTAATGTCCAGTACCAGAGTAAGATCAGTAACTGTAACTAATGTCCAGTACCAGAGTAAGAGCAGTAACTGTAACTAATGTCCAGTACAAGAGTAAGATCAGTAACTGTAACTAATGTCCAGTACCAGAGTAAGAGCAGTAACTGTAACTAATGTCCAGTACCAGAGTAAGAGCAGTAACTGTAACTAATTCCAGTACAAGAGTAAGAGCAGTAACTGTAACTAATTCCAGTACAAGAGTAAGAGCAGTAACTGTAACTAATTCCAGTACAAGAGTAAGAGCAGTAACTGTAACTAATGTCCAGTACCAGAGTAAGAGCAGTAACTGTAACTAATGTCCAGTACAAGAGTAAGACCAGTAACTGTAACTAATGTCCAGTATCAGAGTAAGACCAGTAACTGTAACTAATGTCCAGTATCAGAGTAAGACCAGTAACTGTAACTAATGTCCAGTACCAGAGTAAGAGCAGTAACTGTAACTAATTCCAGTACAAGAGTAAGAGCAGTAACTGTAACTAATTCCAGTACAAGAGTAAGAGCAGTAACTGTAACTAATGTCCAGTACCAGAGTAAGAGCAGTAACTGTAACTAATGTCCAGTACCAGAGTAAGATCAGTAACTGTAACTAATTCCAGTACCAGAGTAAGAGCAGTAACTGTAACTAATGTCCAGTACCAGAGTAAGAGCAGTAACTGTAACTAATGTCCAGTACCAGAGTAAGAGCAGTAACTGTAACTAATTCCAGTACCAGAGTAAGAGCAGTAACTGTAACTAATGTCCAGTACAAGAGTAAGATCAGTAACTGTAACTAATGTCCAGTACCAGAGTAAGAGCAGTAACTGTAACTAATTCCAGTACAAGAGTAAGATCAGTAACTGTAACTAATTCCAGTACAAGAGTAGGATCAGTAACTGTAACTAATGTCCAGTACCAGAGTAAGAGCAGTAACTGTAACTAATTCCAGTACAAGAGTAAGATCAGTAACTGTAACTAATTCCAGTACAAGAGTAGGATCAGTGACTGTAACTAGTGTCCAGTACCAGAGTAAGAGCAGTAACTGTAACTAGTGTCCAGTACCAGAGTAAGACCAGTGACTGTAACTAATTCCAGTACCAGAGTAAGACCAGTGACTGTAACTAGTGTCCAGTACCAGAGTAAGAGCAGTAACTGTAACTAATTCCAGTACAAGAGTAAGACCAGTAACTGTAACTAATGTCCAGTACCAGAGTAAGAGCAGTAACTGTAACTAGTGTCCAGTACCAGAGTAAGAGCAGTAACTGTAACTAATTCCAGTACAAGAGTAAGACCAGTAACTGTAACTAATGTCCAGTACCAGAGTAAGAGCAGTAACTGTAACTAATTCCAGTACAAGAGTAAGAGCAGTAACTGTAACTAATTCCAGTACCAGAGTAAGAGCAGTAACTGTAACTAATGTCCAGTACCAGAGTAAGAGCAGTAACTGTAACTAATGTCCAGTACCAGAGTAAGAGCAGTAACTGTAACTAATTCCAGTACAAGAGTAAGATCAGTGACGAGCTGGACCTGAAGAGGAGGATCCAGACACTAGAAGAGTCCATGGAGCTCCACGACAGGATGAAGAGACAAGCGCTGGCTGAGTTCCAGAGCTACCGGCAGAGAGTGGAGGACATGCAGCTGTGCACCGAGGCCCAGGTGTGTGTGTGTGTGTGTGTGTGTGTGTGTGTGTGTGTGTGTCTGTCTGTCTGTCTGTCTGTCTGTCTGTCTGTCTGTCTGTCTGTCTGTCTGTCTGTCTGTCTGTCTGTCTGTCTGTCTGTGTGTGTGTGTGTGTGTGTGTGTGTGTGTGTGTTAGCACTGCAACAATACGAGCCGTGACCTTCGACCTTCACAGACGTTTAGTTTCTGTTTCATGTCCTTCATGATGCTACATGATGCTACATGATGTTGCATCATGCATCTTGATGCTACATCATGTTGGATCATGCATCATGACGCTGCATGATGCTACATGACGCTGCATGCATCATGACGCTGCATGACGCTGCATGACGCTGCTTGCATCATGACGCTGCATGACACTACATGCATCATGACGCTGCATGACGCTACATGCATCATGACGCTGCATGACGCTACATGCATCATGACGCTACATGACGCTGCATGACGCTACATGCATCATGACGCTACATGCATCATGACACTACATGCATCATGACGCTACATGACGCTGCATGATGCTACATGACGCTGCATGACGCTACATGCATCATGACGCTACATGCATCATGACACTACATGCATCATGACGCTACATGACGCTGCATGATGCTACATGACGCTGCATGACGCTACATGCATCATGACGCTGCATGATCTAAATTTCTGCTGTGATCCCAGTGTTTCTGGAATATGCCTTGTTGAACTGCTGTTGCAGCACACGCAGCGGGTGGTGTCCATGTCACGGGAGGTGGAGGAGATGCGGCGCTCCTTCGAGGACAAGCTGCGCACCTTCAGCCAGGCACAGGCGCAGTTCGAGCAGGAGAAGAAGGGGGCGCTGGAGGAGCTGAAGGCGCAGCACCGCCAGGAGGTCCAGGAGCTCCTCCGCAGCCACCAGAGCCACAACGCCAACTACAGCAAGGACCAGGAGAAGCTGGGCCAGCTGCACAAGGCCGAGGTGCTCCTCCTGCTGCTCCTCCTCTTCTTCCTCCTCCTCCTGCTGCTCCTCTCACTGCTCATCCTCCTCTTCCTGCTGCTCCTCCTCATCCTCCTCCTCATCCTGCTCCTACTGCTGCTCCTCCTCTCACTTCTCCTCCTGCTGCTCCCCCCATCCTCCTCCTCATCCTCCTCCTCATCCTGCTCCTTCTGCTGCTCCTCCTCTCACTTCTCCTCCTGCTGCTCCCCCATCCTCCTCCTCATCCTCCTCCTCATCCTGCTCCTTCTGCTGCTCCTCCTCTCACTTCTCCTCCTCCTGCTGCTCCCCCCCATCCTCCTCCTCATCCTCCTCCTCATCCTGCTCCTTCTGCTGCTCCTCCTCTCACTTCTCCTCCTGCTGCTCCCCCCATCCTCCTCCTCATCCTCCTCCTCATCCTGCTCCTTCTGCTGCTCCTCCTCTCACTGCTCCTCCTCCTGCTGCTCCTCCCCATCTTCCCCCTCATCCTCCTCCTCATCCTGCTCCTCCTCTCACTGCTCCTCCTCCTCCTCCTCTCACTGCTCCTCCTCCTCCTCCTCCTCCTCCTCTCACTGTGCTCCTCCTCCTTCTCATCCTGCTCCTCCTCTCACTGCTCCTCCTCTCACTGTGCTCCTCCTCCTCCTCCTCCTCTCACTGCTCCTCCTCCTCCTCCTCCTCCTCCTCCCACTGCTCCTCCTCCTCCTCCTCTCACTGTGCTCCTCCTCCCACAGGTGGACTCCCTGATGGAGCGGGTGGAGGAGCTCAAGCAGGACAAGAAGAGGCTGGTGGAGGAGTACGAGGCCAAACTCAGCAAGGTGGGGGTCGAGCTGCCCCCCTGGGGGGTTGGGGGGGGGGGGGGGGGGGGGGGGGTAGAATCAGTCTCTGCCTTTGATCTTAGTTTTGTCAAATGTCTGATTATTGTGAAAAACGTTGGACATGATTTCTTCCTGCTCCGCTCCTTGTGTTGGTTTTTACTGGAGCGGAAACATTCGGGGCTTTTCTGATGGACATTTGGTTTTGGACACGTCCCAGAATATGTTGCTAGAAATGTGTGGAGAGGAAGTTGGACCAGTTTCTGTTTTTGGGCCCTTTTTTCAAACTTTTACAACAATTTGAGTCCCATTTCAGACAAGTCTGGTAGTTTGGACTAGATTTGGACATTATTGACTAGTTTCTCTCACATTGTCTGTCAATGAGGACTTTGTTTGGA
Organism: Blennius ocellaris; assembly: GCF_963422515.1. Taxonomy (NCBI): domain Eukaryota; kingdom Metazoa; phylum Chordata; class Actinopteri; order Blenniiformes; family Blenniidae; genus Blennius; species Blennius ocellaris. The sequence continues at coordinate 246,129 of NC_137667.1, read as the reverse complement.
CTAACTCCAGACATGGTTCCTGTTTGACTGAAGGTGAACTGTTGGAGAACTCCAGACATGGTTCCTGTTTGACTGAAGGTGAACTGTTGGAGAACTCCAGACATGGTTCCTGTTTGACTGAAGGTGAACTGTTGGAGAACTCCAGACATGGTTCCTGTTTGACTGAAGGTGAACTGTTGGAGAACTCCAGACATGGTTCCTGTTTGACTGAAGGTGAACTGTTGGAGAACTCCAGACATGGTTCCTGTTTGACTGAAGGTGAACTGTTGGAGAACTCCAGACATGGTTCCTGTTTGACTGAAGGTGAACTGTTGGAGAACTCCAGACATGGTTCCTGTTTGACTGAAGGTGAACTGTTGGAGAACTCCAGACATGGTTCCTGTTTGACTGAAGGTGAACTGTTGGAGAACTCCAGACATGGTTCCTGTTTGACTGAAGGTGAACTGTTGGAGAACTCCAGACATGGTTCCTGTTTGACTGAAGGTGAACTGTTGGAGAACTCCAGACATGGTTCCTGTTTGACTGAAGGTGAACTGTTGGAGAACTCCAGACATGGTTCCTGTTTGACTGAAGGTGAACTGTTGGAGAACTCCAGACATGGTTCCTGTTTGACTGAAGGTGAACTGTTGGAGAACTCCAGACATGGTTCCTGTTTGACTGAAGGTGAACTGTTGGAGAACTCCAGACATGGTTCCTGTTTGACTGAAGGTGAACTGTTGGAGAACTCCAGACATGGTTCCTGTTTGACTGAAGGTGAACTGTTGGAGAACTCCAGACATGGTTCCTGTTTGACTGAAGGTGAACTGTTGGAGAACTCCAGACATGGTTCCTGTTTGACGAAGGTGAACTGTTGGAGAACTCCAGACATGGTTCCTGTTTGACGAAGGTGAACTGTTGGAGAACTCCAGACATGGTTCCTGTTTGACGAAGGTGAACTGTTGGAGAACTCCAGACATGGTTCCTGTTTGACTGAAGGTGAACTGTTGGAGAACTCCAGACATGGTTCCTGTTTGACTGAAGGTGAACTGTTGGAGAACTCCAGACATGGTTCCTGTTTGACGAAGGTGAACTGTTGGAGAACTCCAGACATGGTTCCTGTTTGACTGAAGGTGAACTGTTGGAGAACTCCAGACATGGTTCCTGTTTGACTGAAGGTGAACTGTTGGAGAACTCCAGACATGGTTCCTGTTTGACGAAGGTGAACTGTTGGAGAACTCCAGACATGGTTCCTGTTTGACGAAGGTGAACTGTTGGAGAACTCCAGACATGGTTCCTGTTTGACGAAGGTGAACTGTTGGAGAACTCCAGACATGGTTCCTGTTTGACTGAAGGTGAACTGTGATGGTTGGAGAACTCCAGACATGGTTCCTGTTTGACTGAAGGTGAACTGTGATGGTTGGAGAACTCCAGACATGGTTCCTGTTTGACGAAGGTGAACTGTTGGAGAACTCCAGACATGGTTCCTGTTTGACTGAAGGTGAACTGTTGGAGAACTCCAGACATGGTTCCTGTTTGACTGAAGGTGAACTGTTGGAGAACTTCAGACATGGTTCCTGTTTGACGAAGGTGAACTGTTGGAGAACTCCAGACATGGTTCCTGTTTGACGAAGGTGAACTGTTGGAGAACTCCAGACATGGTTCCTGTTTGACTGAAGGTGAACTGTTGGAGAACTCCAGACATGGTTCCTGTTTGACGAAGGTGAACTGTTGGAGAACTCCAGACATGGTTCCTGTTTGACGAAGGTGAACTGTTGGAGAACTCCAGACATGGTTCCTGTTTGACTGAAGGTGAACTGTGATGGTTGGAGAACTCCAGACATGGTTCCTGTTTGACTGAAGGTGAACTGTGATGGTTGGAGAACTCCAGACATGGTTCCTGTTTGACTGAAGGTGAACTGTTGGAGAACTCCAGACATGGTTCCTGTTTGACTGAAGGTGAACTGTTGGAGAACTCCAGACATGGTTCCTGTTTGACGAAGGTGAACTGTTGGAGAACTCCAGACATGGTTCCTGTTTGACTGAAGGTGAACTGTTGGAGAACTCCAGACATGGTTCCTGTTTGACGAAGGTGAACTGTTGGAGAACTCCAGACATGGTTCCTGTTTGACGAAGGTGAACTGTTGGAGAACTCCAGACATGGTTCCTGTTTGACTGAAGGTGAACTGTGATGGTTGGAGAACTCCAGACATGGTTCCTGTTTGACTGAAGGTGAACTGTGATGGTTGGAGAACTCCAGACATGGTTCCTGTTTGACTGAAGGTGAACTGTTGGAGAACTCCAGCAGTGGTTAGTGTTTGTTCTGCGGCTCTGCTGAGTTCCTGTGGACGGTCCTTCAGGCGCAGGCCTTCTACGAGCGCGAGCTGGAGGCCATGAAGAGAACCCAGCAGCTGACGGCCGACAACCTGCTGGCGTGGAAACGCACCGAGGCCGAGCTGCGGCGCGAGTTCCAGTCGCAGGAGGCGGCGCTGCAGAAGACGCTGGGGAAGCTGCGGGCCGAGCTGGCCCGGGTCAGCGACGAGGCCCGGGACCACCGGGACAAGTCCCACAAGCTGCAGGCCTCGCTCTGCGTCGCCGAGGGCAACGTCAAGGTGGGCGTGCCCTACCTGTACCTGTACCTGTACCTGTGTGTGTGTTCACATCAGATTCCTTCCTGAAGTCGACCTCCGACTAACTTCAGCATTAACAAAACCTGAGCTGCTCCTGGAGTCAATCTGAGCGTTATGAGCAGGACCTCGGTCAATTCAAGCTCCAAGCACAGACCAACCGACCATCTGACTGACCGACTGACCAGCCGACTGACCATCCGACCATCTGACTGACCGACTGACCAACCGACTGACCATCTGACTGACCGACTGACCATCCAACTGACCATCCGACTGACTGACCATCCGACCATCTGACTGACTGACTGACCAACCGTCCGACCGACTGGCCGACCGACTGACCGACCGGCCGATCGACTGACCGACCGACCATCCGACTGACCATCCGATCGACCGACCGACCGATCGACCGACCATCCGACTGACCAACCGGCCGACCATCCGACTGACCATCCAATCGACCGACCAACCGACCGTCCAACTGACCGACCGTCCGTCTGACCGACTGACCATCTGACCGACCAACCATCCGACCGACCGACCGATCGACCGACCATCCGACTGACCGACCGACCGACCATCCGACTGACCGACCGTCCGTCTGACCGACTGACCATCCGACCGACCAACCATCCGACCGACCGACCGATCGACCGACCATCCGACTGACCGACCGACCGACCATCCGACTGACCGACTGACCATCTGACCGACCAACCATCCGACCGACCGACCGACCATCCGACTGACCGACCGACCGACCATCCGACTGACCGACCAACCATCCGACCGACCGACCGACCATCCGACTGACCGACCGACCGACCATCCGTCTGACCGACCAACCATCCGACCGACCGACCGATCGACCGACCATCCGACTGACCGACCGACCGACCATCCGTCTGACCGACCAACCATCCGACCGACCGACCGATCGACCGACCATCCGACTGACCGATCGACCGACCATCCGACTGACCGACCGACCGACCATCCGAGCGAGTGAGCGACCATCCGACCCACCGACTGACCGACTGAGACCGACCGATGTGTTTGACTTGACTCCTTAATGACTTCTTCGCGATATTACCAGGGACAATGAACAACGTAACACTCTTTAGTCCTTCTGGCCGCTCCGTGACGACAAAGCTCACTGACACTGACGCAGTGTAGACGTTGAGGGATTGTAGGAGAGACGTGTGGTTGCCCTGTTGGAACGCAGTCAGAGTGAAGCTGCTTGTCGTCTGCAGGATTTAAGCAAACAGCTGGACGAGGTGACCCAGAACTCCGAGATCGTGGAGATCCGGCAGAAGGAGGCGGAGTGTGAGCTGGAGGCGGCCAGAGACCGAGTCCAGCAGCAAGCCACGGAAATCCTCCTCAAAGCCAGTAAGACCCTTGTGGTTCGTCTCGTCTCTACGTCTGGACTTTGTTCTTTCTTCTTCACTCTTCTAGTCTTTCACCACCTGAGCTCTGATTGTGTTTCATCTCTCCGTTTTCTTTTGTATTTTCCTCTTCTCCTCTCATCTGTCTCAGCTGTTCTGTCCTTTTGGAACCATTTTCTCATCTTGTGGTTTCGTATCTTGCTTCTCATCTGCTTGTTAGGTTTTTGCTTTTTGTGTCTCGTCTTTTATCTTCTTGTTTGTCTCGTCATTTTGCTTTCATCTTCTTTTTTCAGAATTAGAATCAGAATTGTCTTCGGCATTGTCATCGTACAACGAAATTGCATGTGAAGCTTTGTGAAAAGAGAGACAAGCAGGGGTAAAGAGAGGAGAAAGAAAAGGCAGATTTCAGATTGTGCGCCTGTACCGTGACCCCGTCACCGCCTGTACCGTGACCCTGTGACCGCCTCTACCGTGACCCCGTCACCGCCTGTACCGTGACCCCGTCACCGCCTGTACCGTGACCCCGTCACCGCCTGTACCGTGACCCCGTCACCGCCTGTACCGTGACCCCGTCACCGCCTCTACCGTGACCCCGTCACCGCCTCTACCGTGACCCCGTCACCGCCTGTACCGTGACCCCGTGACCGCCTGTACCGTGACCCCGTGACCGCCTGTACCGTGACCCCGTCACCGCCTGTACCGTGACCCCGTCACCGCCTCTACCGTGACCCCGTCACCGCCTCTACCGTGACCCCGTCACCGCCTGTACCGTGACCCCGTCACCGCCTGTACCGTGACCCCGTGACCGCCTGTACCGTGACCCCGTCACCGCCTGTACCGTGACCCCGTCACCGCCTGTACCGTGACCCCGTCACCGCCTGTACCGTGACCCCGTCACCGCCTGTACCGTGACCCCGTCACCGCCTCTACCGTGACCCCGTCACCGCCTGTACCGTGACCCCGTGACCGCCTGTACCGTGACCCCGTGACCGCCTGTACCGTGACCCCGTCACCGCCTGTACCGTGACCCCGTCACCGCCTCTACCGTGACCCCGTCACCGCCTCTACCGTGACCCCGTCACCGCCTGTACCCTGACCCCGTCACCGCCTGTACCGTGACCCCGTGACCGCCTGTACCGTGACCCCGTCACCGCCTGTACCGTGACCCCGTCACCGCCTGTACCGTGACCCCGTCACCGCCTGTACCGTGACCCCGTCACCGCCTGTACCGTGACCCCGTCACCGCCTCTACCGTGACCCCGTCACCGCCTGTACCGTGACCCCGTGACCGCCTGTACCGTGACCCCGTGACCGCCTGTACCGTGACCCCGTCACCGCCTGTACCGTGACCCCGTCACCGCCTCTACCGTGACCCCGTCACCGCCTCTACCGTGACCCCGTCACCGCCTGTACCGTGACCCCGTCACCGCCTGTACCGTGACCCCGTCACCGCCTGTACCGTGACCCCGTCACCGCCTCTACCGTGACCCCGTCACCGCCTGTACCGTGACCCCGTCACCGCCTGTACCGTGACCCCGTGACCGCCTCTACCGTGATCCCGTGACCGCCTCTACTGTGACCGCCTCTACCGTGACCCTGTCACCGCCTGTACCGTGACCCCGTGACCGCCTCTACCGTGGCCCTCGTTACTTCCTGTATCGTGATCCCCGTTACTTCCTGTACCGTGACCCCTGTTACTTCCTGTACCGTGATCCCCGTTACTTCCTGTACCGTGATCCCCGTTACTTCCTGTATCGTGATCCCCGTTACTTCCTGTATCGTGATCCCCGTTACTTCCTGTATCGTGACCCCTGTTACTTCCTGTATCGTGATCCCCGTTACTTCCTGTATCGTGACCCCGTTACTTCCTGTATCGTGATCCCCGTTACTTCCTGTATCGTGATCCCCGTTACTTCCTGTATCGTGATCCCCGTTACTTCCTGTATCGTGACCCCTGTTACTTCCTGTATCGTGATCCCCGTTACTTCCTGTATCGTGACCCCCGTTACTTCCTGTATCGTGATCCCCGTTACTTCCTGCGTCTTACATCCGTGAGCCTCCATTTGCGGTGTTGAGGATTTCACGTCGTTGCATAATAGCTGGTGTGAACAGACGTTGCTGCAACATTTTTGTTGCATGTCACGGTTGCTGCGACACGGTTGCTGTGACACGGTTGCTGTGACACGGTTGCTGCGACACGGTTGCTGCGACACGGTTGCTGCGACACGGTTGCTGTGACACGGTTGCTGCGACACGGTTGCTGCGACACGGTTGCTGCGACACGGTTGCTGTGACACGGTTGCTGCGACATGGTTGCTGTGACACGGTTGCTGTGACATGATTGCTGCGACATGGTTGCTGCGACACGGTTGCTGCGACACGGTTGCTGCGACATGGTTGCTGCGACACGGCTGCTGTGACACGGTTGCTGTGACACGGTTGCTGTGACATGATTGCTGCGACACGGTTGCTGTGACACGGTTGCTGCGACATGGTTGCTGCGACATGGTTGCTTCGACACGGTTGCTGTGACACGGTTGCTGTGACACGGTTGCTGTGACATGATTGCTGCGACACGGTTGCTGTGACACGGTTGCTGTGACATGATTGCTGCGACACGGTTGCTGTGACACGGTTGCTGTGACACGGTTGCTGTGACACGGTTGCTGCGACACGATTGCTGCGACACGGCTGCTGCGACACGGTTGCTGTGACACGGTTGCTGTGACATGGTTGCTGCGACACGGTTGCTGTTACACCGTTGCTGTGACACGGCTGCTGTGACATGGTTGCTGCGACACGGTTGCTGTTACACCGTTGCTGTGACACGGTTGCTGCGACATGATTGCTGTGACACGGTTGCTGTGACACGGTTGCTGCGACACGGTTGCTGTTACACCGTTGCTGTTACACGGTTGCTGTGACACGGTTGCTGCGACATGGTTGCTGCGACACGGTTGCTGCGACATGATTGCTGTGACACGGTTGCTGTGACACGGTTGCTGTGACTTGATTGCTGCGACACGGTTGCTGTGACACGGTTGCTGTGACACGGTTGCTGTGACACGGTTGCTGCGACACGATTGCTGCGACACGGCTGCTGCGACACGGTTGCTGTGACACGGTTGCTGTGACACGATTGCTGCGACATGATTGCTGCGACACGGCTGCTGTGACATGGTTGCTGCGACACGGTTGCTGTTACACCGTTGCTGTGACACGGTTGCTGCGACATGATTGCTGTGACACGGTTGCTGTGACACGGTTGCTTTGACATGGTTGCTGTGACACGGTTGCTGCGACATGATTGCTGTGACACGGTTGCTGTGACACGGTTGCTTTGACATGGTTGCTGTGACACGGTTGCTGTGACACGGTTGCTGCGACACGGTTGCTGTTACACGGTTGCTGTGACACGGTTGCTGCGACACGGTTGCTGCGACATGATTGCTGTGACACGGTTGCTGTGACATGGTTGCTGTGACACGGTTGCTGTGACACGGTTGCTGCGACACGGTTGCTGTTACACCGTTGCTGTTACACGGTTGCTGTGACACGGTTGCTGCGACATGGTTGCTGCGACACGGTTGCTGCGACATGATTGCTGTGACACGGTTGCTGTGACATGGTTGCTGTGACACGGTTGCTGTGACACGGTTGCTGCGACACGGTTGCTGTTACACCGTTGCTGTGACACGGTTGCTGTTACACCGTTGCTGTTACACGGTTGCAGACACGCTGGTAAGTACGGCAGCAGTGACACTCTTGCCTTGCCCTCAGGTCAGATCAGCAGCCTGCAGGCCACCCAGATGACGCAGGAAGCCGCCATCAGGGACCTGGACAACGAGCGCAGCCGGCTGAAGGACAAGGTGCTGAGGATGGAGGAGGAGCGGGAGGCCCTGCAGAACCAGGGACAGGCCCTGGACGAGCGGCAGCGGCAGCACATCCAGTCCCTGGAGAAGGTGCGGCGCTCGCCGCTTCAACCGCCAGAGAACAACCACAACATCTTACTTTGAAAAGACTGAGGCTTTAGTGCTTCTGGTTCTGGGTTTGTTCTGAAACACGATGTGCTGGTGTGGGAAGATTCCGGCTTTATGTTGAAATACTGTCCTACTTCCTGTCCAAACATTATTTATATGCACACGATATGTTAGCTATGTATCTAGCTTCATACCGCGCAAGCTAGCTGACTCAAGGGCTAGTTATCTGTCCAGCTACGCCTGTCTGTCTGTCTGTCTGTCTGTCTGTCTGTCTGTCTGTCTGTCTGTCTGTCTGTCTGTCTGTCTGTCTGTCTGTCGGTCTGTCTTTGTGTTTGTGTGTTTCCATCACGGTGTTTCTATCAGGTGCAATTCCTTGGAGAGCTGGGAGACACTGCTCTAGAGGACACTGCTCTAGAGGACACTGCTCGGACAGATGCAGAGCAGTGTCCTCTAGAGCAGTGTCCTCTACAGCAGTGTTCTCTAGAGCAGTGTCCTCTAGAGCAGTGTCCTCTAGAGCAGTGTCCTCTACAGCAGTGTTCTCTAGAGCAGTGTCCTCTAGAGCAGTGTCCTCTACAGCAGTGTCCTCTACAGCAGTGTTCTCTAGAGCAGTGTCCTCTAGAGCAGTGTCCTCTACAGCAGTGTTCTCTAGAGCAGTGTCCTCTAGAGCAGTGTCCTCTAGAGCAGTGTCCTCTACAGCAGTGTCCTCTAGAGCAGTGTCCTCTACAGCAGTGTTCTCTACAGCAGTTCTCTAGAGCAGTGTCCTCTAGAGCAGTGTCCTCTACAGCAGTGTCCTCTAGAGCAGTGTCCTCTAGAGCAGTGTCCTCTAGAGCAGTGTTCTCTACAGCAGTTCTCTAGAGCAGTGTCCTCTAGAGCAGTGTCCTCTACAGCAGTGTCCTCTAGAGCAGTGTCCTCTACAGCAGTGTTCTCTACAGCAGTTCTCTAGAGCAGTGTCCTCTAGAGCAGTGTCCTCTAGAGCAGTGTCCTCTACAGCAGTGTCCTCTAGAGCAGTGTCCTCTAGAGCAGTGTCCTCTACAGCAGTGTTCTCTACAGCAGTGTCCTCTAGAGCAGTGTCCTCTACAGCAGTGTCCTCTACAGCAGTGTCCTCTACAGCAGTGTTCTCTAGAGCAGTGTCCTCTACAGCAGTGTTCTCTACAGCAGTGTCCTCTAGAGCAGTGTCCTCTACAGCAGTGTCCTCTACAGCAATGTTCTCTACAGCAGTGTCCTCTAGAGCAGTGTCCTCTAGAGCAGTGTTCTCTAGAGCAGTGTTCTCTACAGCAGTGTTCTCTACAGCAGTGTTCTCTAGAGCAGTGTCCTCTACAACAGTGTTCTCTACAGCAGTGTCCTCTAGAGCAGTGTTCTCTAGAGCAGTGTCCTCTACAGCAGTGTTCTCTAGAGCAGTGTTCTCTACAGCAGTGTTCTCTACAGCAGTGTCCTCTAGATCAGTGTCCTCTACAGCAGTGTCCTCTAGAGCAGTGTTCTCTACAGCAGTGTCCTCTAGATCAGTGTCCTCTACAGCAGTGTCCTCTAGAGCAGTGTCCTCTACAGCAGTGTTCTCTACAGCAGTGTCCTCTACAGCAGTGTTCTCTACAGCAGTGTTCTCTACAGCAGTGTCCTCTAGAGCAGTGTTCTCTAGAGCAGTGTCCTCTACAGCAGTGTTCTCTAGAGCAGTGTTCTCTACAGCAGTGTTCTCTACAGCAGTGTCCTCTAGATCAGTGTCCTCTACAGCAGTGTCCTCTAGAGCAGTGTTCTCTACAGCAGTGTCCTCTAGATCAGTGTCCTCTACAGCAGTGTTCTCTACAGCAGTGTCCTCTACAGCAGTGTTCTCTACAGCAGTGTTCTCTACAGCAGTGTCCTCTAGATCAGTGTCCTCTACAGCAGTGTTCTCTACAGCAGTGTCCTCTACAGCAGTGTTCTCTACAGCAGTGTTCTCTACAGCAGTGTCCTCTAGAGCAGTGTTCTCTAGAGCAGTGTCCTCTACAGCAGTGTTCTCTAGAGCAGTGTTCTCTACAGCAGTGTTCTCTACAGCAGTGTCCTCTAGAGCAGTGTCCTCTACAGCAGTGTTCTCTAGAGCAGTGTTCTCTACAGCAGTGTTCTCTACAGCAGTGTCCTCTAGATCAGTGTCCTCTACAGCAGTGTCCTCTAGAGCAGTGTCCAATAGTGTCACATTCAGAGGTCCATTTTCATCTTCTTGTGTGTGTGTGTGTGTGTGTGTGTGTGTGTGTGTGTGTGTGTGTGTGTGTGTGTGTGTGTGTGTGTGTGTGTGTGTGTGTGTGTGTGTGTGTGTGTGTGTGTGTGTGTGTGTGTGTGTGTGTGTGTGTGTGTTCTAGGGGCTCCGTGAGGAGCGAGCAGCACACGAGCAGGACGTGAGCGCTGCTCGGTCTCGGTACGAGGAGGACAGCAGTCAGATGAAGGACAATCAGGCTCGAGTTCTGGAGGAAGTCAGCAAGAAGCACCGAGCGACGCTGGAGAACCTTCTGGGTGCTGCAGAGAGGGACAAGAACCGGCTGCTGGCTGTGAGCGCGCACACACACACACACACACACACACACACACACACACACACACACACACACACACACACACACACACACACACACACACACACACACACACACACACACACACACACACACACACACACACACACACACACACACACACACAGACTCGCATGCAGGAAATGCAGAGAACATTGAGCTGGGGTAAAGGGTGAGGGTTAGTGACCAGGTGTCCTAACCCTCACCTGGTCACCAGGTGTCCTAACCCTCACCTGGTGACCAGGTGTCCTAACCCTCACCTGGTCACCAGGTGTCCTAACCCTCACCTGGTGACCAGGTGTCCTAACCCTCACCTGGTGACCAGGTGACCTAACCCTCACCTGGTGACCAGGTGTCCTAACCCTCACCTGGTCACCAGGTGTCCTAACCCTCACCTGGTCACCAGGTGTCCTAACCCTCACCTGGTCACCAGGTGTCCTAACCCTCACCTGGTCACCAGGTGTCCTAACCCTCACCTGGTGACCAGGTGACCTAACCCTCACCTGGTCACCAGGTGTCCTAACCCTCACCTGGTCACCAGGTGTCCTAACCCTCACCTGGTCACCAGGTGACCTAACCCTCACCTGGTCACCAGGTGTCCTAACCCTCACCTGGTGACCAGGTGTCCTAACCCTCACCTGGTCACCAGGTGACCTAACCCTCACCTGGTGACCAGGTGTCCTAACCCTCACCTGGTCACCAGGTGTCCTAACCCTCACCTGGTGACCAGGTGACCTAACCCTCACCTGGTGACCAGGTGTCCTAACCCTCACCTGGTCACCAGGTGTCCTAACCCTCACCTGGTCACCAGGTGTCCTAACCCTCACCTGGTGACCAGGTGACCTAACCCTCACCTGGTCACCAGGTGTCCTAACCCTCACCTGGTGACCAGGTGACCTAACCCTCACCTGGTCACCAGGTGACCTAACCCTCACCTGGTCACCAGGTGACCTAACCCTCACCTGGTGACCAGGTGACCTAACCCTCACCTGGTGACCAGGTGTCCTAACCCTCACCTGGTCACCAGGTGTCCTAACCCTCACCTGGTGACCAGGTGACCTAACCCTCACCTGGTCACCAGGTGTCCTAACCCTCACCTGGTGACCAGGTGACCTAACCCTCACCTGGTCACCAGGTGACCTAACCCTCACCTGGTCACCAGGTGACCTAACCCTAACCCTAACCCAGGCCCTGGTGACGCTGTTCTGGTTTCCTGCTGACCAGGATAACCCTACCCTTCAAGCCTTGCTCGTATCTTCTGAGTTCCGAGTCGTGGATGGAACTGACAGTAGTACACTCCCTCCTAGAACCCTACGTACTACATGGTGTGGTTGAGCTCTACGGAGAGGAACCACACCATGTAGTACACTCCCTCCTAGAACCCTACGTACTACATGGTGTGGCTGAGGAACCTTTGGTATTCATCTACTTTTTGTAGAATACTGGCAATTAAAGATGTAATCCCTGAACTGTTTTCCACCAACTGTGACTTGGACTTGAGTAAATGAGCACTTTAGTGTCCCTGTCTTCTGAAACCAACCTGGACAGACGGGAGTGAGACAAGGACATGGACTCTTCTAGAACTCCAATGAGCACTTTAGTGTCCCTGTCTTCTGAAACCAACCTGGACAGACGGGAGTGAGACTAGGACATGGACTCTTCTAGAACTCCACAGCGTGAACTAGCTTCCAGTTTCTGGGTGACGTCACTGGGACCCGCTTTTCTGTTCTGATGGTCAAATGGACAACAGACTTCTGACTGGACATCTCAGACATAATTGTCTCATCCTGAGGACTTCCAAAGTTTGGGTTCGTCATCCAATCCAAACTCTTCTTTTCACTTTGGTCCCTGCATTTGGTTGTTGGACATTTCTTTTTGTCAAATTTGTGTTTTTGTCACATTGAAGGAAAAATTCATCCGTCAGTTTCATCGTCCATCATTTCAACACTTCGTTAGTCCATCCATCCGTTAGTCACTTTGTCCATCACTTCATCAGTCTGTCCATCACTTCATCAGTCTGTCCATCACTTCATCAGTCCGTCCATCACTTCATCAGTCTGTCCATCGGTCTGTCCATCACGCTTGTTGCCCCGCCGGAGACGTCGCGGCGCCGCCCCGCCGGTGACGCCCGCTGCTTGTCGCCCCGCCGGCGACGTCGCAGCGCCGCCCCGCCGGCGACGCCTGCTGCTTGTCGCCCCGCCGGCGACGTCGCAGCGCCGCCCCGCCGGCGACGCCTGCTGCTTGTCACCCTGCCGGCGACGTCACGGCGCCGCCCCGCCGGTGACGCCCGCTGCTTGTCGCCCCGCCGGCGACGTCGCAGCGCCGCCCCGCCGGCGACGCCTGCTGCTTGTCGCCCCGCCGGCGACGTCGCAGCGCCGCCCCGCCGGCGACGCCTGCTGCTTGTCACCCTGCCGGCGACGTCACGGCGCCGCCCCGCCGGTGACGCCCGCTGCTTGTCGCCCCGCCGGCGACGTCGCAGCGCCGCCCCGCCGGCGACGCCTGCTGCTTGTCGCCCCGCCGGCGACGTCGCAGCGCCGCCCCGCCGGCGACGCCTGCTGCTTGTCACCCTGCCGGCGACGTCACGGCGCTGCCCCGCCGGTGACGCCCGCTGCTTGTCGCCCCGCCGGCGACATCGCGGCGCCGCCCCGCCGGTGACGCCCGCTGCTTGTCGCCCTGCAGGAGCTGCAGCAGCAGTTTGAGAAGGAGCGGCGCTCGCTGGAGGAGCAGAAGACGCAGCTCAGGCAGCAGCTGGACGAGCTGAGGGACCAGCTCACGTCCAAACTGGCCGCCGCCAACCAGGAGGTACGGCCCCGCCCACAAGCCCACGGGGGGGCGGGGCCGGGCGGTCCTGACCGCCCAGGTGTTTCCCCCCCAGGTGTCCCGGCTCCAGCAGGAGGTGCAGCAGGGCGAGCGGGATGTGGGCGTGGCCGAGGGCCAGATCTCCACGCTGAAGGAGGCGCAGGACAAACTGCTGGAGGAGCTGGACGCCACCAGAGCCCGACTGAGGGAGACCAGCAACCTGCTGACGGCGCTGCAGGTCCGACTCTCCACAACACCACCCTGCAGCCTGCACCGTCAGCCTGCTGACTCCTGTGTGTGTGTGTGTGTGTGTGTGTGCCAGGGGGAGCTGGAGGCCCAGAAGCGGCAGCATGAAGCCAAACTCATCACCACCAAAGAAGAAGAAAAACTCAAGATGGACAAGATGGCTCTAGAGCTGGAGCTGAAATGGACCGAGACACTCAGGTGTGTGTGTGTGTGTGTGTGTGTGTGTGTGTGTGTGTGTGTGTGTGTGTGTGTGTGTGTGTGTGTGTGTGTGTGTGTGTGTGTGTGTGTGTGTGTGTGTGTGTGTGTGTGTGTGTGTGTGTGTGTGTGTGTGTGTGTGCAGCCTTCAGTCACAGACACTTTCCAGCACACGGTGACAAACAAAACTCATTCGCCTCATTTCTTCATTTAACAGCTGTCATGTCACACACACACACACACACACACACACACACACACACACACACACACACACACACACACACACACACATCACCAGAGATTTACTAAAACTGTTTTTCAAAGTAGAATTGTTCACATCGTATTGTTTAAAACATTTTAAAATGTAGACACGTTAGGGTTAGCTAATCTTAACCTAACCCTAACCCTAATCTTAGCCTAGCGCTAACCCTAACCCTAACCCACTCTCAGCCAGGGTTAGGGTTAGGTTAAGATTAGGGTTAAGGTTAGGTTAAGATTAAGGTTAGGTTAAGATTAGGGTTAGGGTTAGGTTAAGATTAAGGTTAGGGTTAGCTCATCTTAACCTAACCCTACCCTGGCTGAGAGTGAGCCTGAGTCTTCCAAACCTGTAGGGGGCAGTGTAACGAAGCAGCCGTTCACAATCCTGGAAGAACACAACAAGGAATAGACGGTCGCCGTTTGGTGACGTTGTGAAGTTCTGCCGGTGTTTTCACTAAAGTTTGTCCTTGAAGTGATCAGCAGCAGGAAACACGGGGCTCAAGCTATGAATGACATCACTTCCCCCCAGTATCACAAGGTTCCTTCTCCTGGAGCCTCCCTGTGTGTCCACAGCGCCACCTGCAGGCCTGCTAGCTGCATGACATGCATGTCAACGTGTGTTGCAGGCAGGAGTGTAAGAAGCTGCGTGAGGAGCTGAGGGAGGAGCACGAGGAGGACAAGAGCTCCGCCCTCATCCAGCTGGCGCTCACCAAGGAGCAGGAGCTGAGCGGCGCCCGGGAGAGCTGGCACCGGAAGGTGGAGGACCTGCTGGAGCAGGTAGCGACCCTCGCCGTGACATCATCAGCCTCACGCCGACACTCGCCGTGCCATCAGCCTCACGCTGACCCTCGCCGTGTCATCAGCCTCACGCCGACACTCACCGTGTCATCAGCCTCACGCTGACACTCGTCGTGCCATCAGCCTCACGCTGACCCTCGCCGTGTCATCAGCCTCACGCCGACCCTCGCCGTGACATCATCAGCCTCACGCCGACACTCGTCGTAACATCAGCCTCACGCTGACCCTCGCCGTGCCATCATCAGCCTCACGCCGACCCTCGCCGTGCCATCATCAGCCTCACGCTGACCCTCGCCGTGCCATCATCAGCCTCACGCCGACCCTCGCCGTGCCATCATCAGCCTCACTCCGACCCTCGCCGTGACATCATCAGCCTCACGCTGACCCTCGCCGTGACATCATCAGCCTCACGCCGACCCTCGTCGTGACATCATCAGCCTCACGCTGACCCTCGCCGTGACATCATCAGCCTCACGCTGACCCTCGCCGTGACATCATCAGCCTCACGCTGACCCTCGCCGTGACATCATCAGCCTCACGCTGACCCTCGCCGTGACATCATCAGCCTCACGCTGACCCTCGCCGTGACATCATCAGCCTCACGCTGACCCTCGCCGTGACATCATCAGCCTCACGCCGACCCTCGTCGTGACATCATCAGCCTCACGCCGACACTCGTCGTGACATCATCAGCCTCACGCCGACACTCGTCGTGACATCATCAGCCTCACGCCGACACTCGTCGTGACATCATCAGCCTCACGCCGACACTACACGATTGCAGCGAGTCCTGGACGTCCTGCTGTGAGAGCCGCCAGGTCCCACATCCTCACCGCTGCAGAGCCGCCAGGTCCCACGTCCTCACTGCTGTAGAGCCGCCAGGTCCCACGTCCTCACCGCTGCAGAGCCGCCAGGTCCCACGTCCTCACCGCTGCAGAGCCGCCAGGTCCCACGTCCTCACCGCTGCAGAGCCGCCAGGTCCCACGTCCTCACCGCTGTAGAGCCGCCAGGTCCCACGTCCTCACCGCTGCAGAGCCGCCAGGTCCCACGTCCTCACCGCTGCAGAGCCGCCAGGTCCCACGTCCTCACCGCTGCAGAGCCGTCAGGTCCCACGTCCTCACCGCTGTAGAGCCGCCAGGTCCCACGTCCTCACCGCTGTAGAGCCGTCAGGTCCCACGTCCTCACCGCTGTAGAGCCGCCAGGTCCCACGTCCTCACCGCTGTAGAGCCGCCAGGTCCCACGTCCTCACCGCTGCAGAGCCGCCAGGTCCCACGTCCTCACCGCTGCAGAGCCACTTAGCATTGCTAACGAGCTCCTCCTTGTGTGTTCAGATCTCCCTGCTGAAGCAGAGCCTGGAGATGCAACTTTCGCAGTCGCAGTCGTCGCTGCAGCAGCTGCAGCAGCAGTTCAGCCAGGAGAGGGAGCACCTGAGGCTGCAGCTGGACGAGCTGCAGACGGAGCACCAGCGGCGGCAGCAGCGGCTGCAGGAGGTGCACCGCGGCGCCGTGCACGACCTGGAGCACGCCAGGCAGCGCGACCTCAAGGTGGGCACGCTCGTACAGCAGGGCACTCATTACTTTGTAATCACATTACAATCACCTTTTCATTACAGGACGACTTGAAGGGGAGTTAATGTGCTGGCGTTAATTAAAGTGAGAAGAAGTAGATGGCGAGGACAGGGCGAGGACAGGGCGAGTAGAGGGCGAGGACAGGGCGAGGACAGGGCGAGTAGAGGGCGAGGACAGGGCGTGTAGAGGGCGAGGACAGGGCGAGTAGAGGGAGAGGACAGGGCGAGTAGAGGGCGAGTAGAGGGAGAGGAGAGGGCGAGGACAGGGCGAGTAGAGGGCGAGGACAGGGCGTGTAGAGGGCGAGGACAGGGCGTGTAGAGGGCGAGGACAGGGCGTGTAGAGGGCGAGGACAGGGCGTGTAGAGGGCGAGGACAGGGCGAGTAGAGGGAGAGGACAGGGCGAGTAGAGGGCGAGTAGAGGGAGAGGAGAGGGCGAGGACAGGGCGAGTAGAGGGCGAGTAGAGGGCGAGGAGAGGGAGAGGACAGGGCGAGTAGAGGGCGAGGACAGGGCGAGTAGAGGGCGAGGACAGGGCGAGTAGACGGTGAGGAGAGGGCGAGGAGAGGGCGAGGAGAGGGCGAGGAGAGGGCGAGTAGACGGTGAGTAGATGGCGATTATAGTCCAGATTATAGAGCATCTTCCTCCTCTAACATCAGATTATTGAGCATCTTCCTCCTCTAACATCAGATTATAGATCATCTAATTGTTGTTTAGGTGTTTAGTAGTTGACAACAGCAAACTGTGTGTAACTGACACTCCTGGAATCATGAATAAAATGTTCTCAATCACTCGTTTTGATTAAAGACTAAAGTTACAAACATGTCCTCCTCTACTCCTCCTCTACTCCTCCTCTTCTCCTCCTCGTCTCCCTCCACCCTCTACTCCTCCTCTTCTCCCTCCACCCTCTACTCCTCCTCTTCTCCTCCTCGTCTCCCTCCACCCTCTACTCCTGTCCGTCTCCTCCTCGTCTCCCTCCACCCTCTACTCCTCCTCGTCTCCTCCTCGTCTCCCTCCACCCTCTACTCCTGTCCGTCTCCTCCTCGTCTCCCTCCACCCTCTACTCCTGTCCGTCTCCTCCTCGTCTCCCTCCACCCTCTACTCCTCCTCGTCTCCTCCTCGTCTCCCTCCACCCTCTACTCCTGTCCGTCTCCTCCTCGTCTCCCTCCACCCTCTACTCCTGTCCGTCTCCTCCTCGTCTCCCTCCACCCTCTACTCCTCCTCGTCTCCTCCTCGTCTCCCTCCACCCTCTACTCCTGTCCGTCTCCTCCTCGTCTCCCTCCACCCTCTACTCCTGTCCGTCTCCTCCTCGTCTCCCTCCACCCTCTACTCCTCCTCTTCTCCTCCTCGTCTCCCTCCACCCTCTACTCCTCCTCTTCTCCTCCTCGTCTCCCTCCACCAGGAGCTGGAGGAGCGTCTGCGCCTCCATCACCACACGGAGCTGCAGTCTCTGCGGGAGGCTCACCGTCAGAGCATCGAGCTGCTGAAGCAGCAGTCGGAGCAGGAGCTGCAGACGCTGCGCTTCGAGCTGGAGGACGAGGGCAAGGCCATGCTGGGTGAGAGGACCATACCCCTGCCTCGTGTTTCAGCCACACAACAGTCACAATACATTCATACAGCAGTCACACAACAGCCACAATACAGTCACACAACAGTTACAATACAGTCACACAACAGTTACAATACAGTCACACAACAGTCACAATACAGTCACACAACAGTCACAATACAGTCACACAACAGTTACAATACAGTCACACAACAGTCACAATACAGTCGCAATACATTCACAATACAGTCACACAACAGTTACAATACAGCCACAATACAGTCACACAACAGTTACAATACAGCCACAATACAGTCACACAACAGTTACAATACAGTCACAAAACAGTTACAATACAGTCACACAACAGTCACAATACAGTCACACAACAGTAACAATACAGTCACACAACAGTCACAATACAGTCGCAATACAGTCACACAACAGTTACAATACAGCCACAATACAGTCACACAACAGTTACAATACAGTCACACAACAGTTGCAATACAGTCACACAACAGGTACAATACAGTCACACAACAGTTACAATACAGTTGCACAACAGTCACAATACAGTCACACAACAGTCACAATACAGTCACACAACAGTCACAATGCAGTCACAGTACAGTCACAATACAGTCACACAACAGTTACAATACAGTCAACAGTCACAATACATTCACACTACAGTCACGCAACAATCACAATACAGTCACACAGCAGTCACAAAACAGTCACACAACAGTTACAATACAGTCACAATACAGCCACACAACAGTCACAAAACAGTCGCACAACAGTCACAATACAGTCAGACAATAACACAACAGTCAGACAACAATCACAAAACAGTCACAATACAGTCAGACAACAATTACACAACAGTCACACAACAATCACACAATAGCCACACAACAGTCACAATACAGTCAGACACCAATCACACAACAGTCACAATACGGTCACACAACAAGCACACAACAGTCACACATCAGTCAGACAACAATGACACAACAACCATGCAAAACAATCGCACAAGTGTCACATAACAGTCACACGTCAATTTTCCAAACTGTGCGTGTGTGTGTGTGTGTGTGCGTGTGTGTCCTCGGCAGCATCGCTGCGCTCCGAATTGAACCATATTCATGCGTCGGCCATCGAGCACCTGAGACAAAGTCACCAGCAGGAGGCGGCGGCGGCCAAGGCGGAGCTGGACAAGACTCTGGAGAACAACCGGACTCAGGTAGGACTAGGGTAAGACTAGGTAGGTCTTGGTGGGACTCAGGTAGGTCTTGGTGGGACTCAGGTAGGACTAGGTGGGACTAGGTTTCCCTCCAGGGACCAATAAAGTGAATCTCGCTATCCTAAACAGTAGAACCTTGGTAGAACCTTGGTAGGACTAGGTAGAACCTGGGTAGGTCTGGGGTAGGACTAGGTGGGACTAGGTTTCCCTCCAGGGACCAATAAAGTGAATCTCTCTATCCTAAAACGTAGAACCTTGATAGTACTAGGTAGGACTAGGTAGGACTCGGTAGGACTATGGTAGGACTAGGTGGGACTAGGGTAGGACTAGGTGAGACTAGGGTAGGACTAGGTGGGACTAGGGTAGGACTAGGTAGGACTAGGTTTCCCTCCAGGGACCAATAAAGTGGATCTCTCCATCCTAAACAGTAGAACATTGGTGTAAAGCCAGTGACGACTGTGTTTGGTGTAAAGCCAGTGACGGCTGTGTTTGGTGTAAAGCCAGGGACCCAGTGACGACTGTGTTTGGTGTAAAGCCAGTGACGACTGTGTTTGGTGTAAAGCCAGTGACGGCTGTGTTTGGTGTAAAGCCAGTGACGACTGTGTTTGGTGTAAAGCCAGGGACCCAGTGACGGCTGTGTTTGGTGTAAAGCCAGGGACGGCTGTGTTTGGTGTAAAGCCAGTGACGACTGTGTTTGGTGTAAAGCCAGTGACGACTGTGTTTGGTGTAAAGCCAGTGACGGCTGTGTTTGGTGTAAAGCCAGTGACGGCTGTGTTTGGTGTAAAGCCAGTGACGGCTGTGTTTGGTGTAAAGCCAGTGACGGCTGTGTTTGGTGTAAAGCCAGTGACGGCTGTGTTTGGTGTAAAGCCAGTGACGGCTGTGTTTGGTGTAAAGCCAGTGACGACTGTGTTTGGTGTAAAGCCAGTGACGACTGTGTTTGGTGTAAAGCCAGTGACGGCTGTGTTTGGTGTAAAGCCAGTGACGACTGTGTTTGGTGTAAAGCCAGTGACGACTGTGTTTGGTGTAAAGCCAGTGACGACTGTGTTTGGTGTAAAGCCAGGGACCCAGTGACGACTGTGTTTGGTGTAAAGCCAGTGACGACTGTGTTTGGTGTAAAGCCAGTGACGACTGTGTTTGGTGTAAAGCCAGTGACGGCTGTGTTTGGTGTAAAGCCAGTGACGACTGTGTTTGGTGTAAAGCCAGTGACGACTGTGTTTGGTGTAAAGCCAGTGACGACTGTGTTTGGTGTAAAGCCAGGGACCCAGTGACGACTGTGTTTGGTGTAAAGCCAGTGACGACTGTGTTTGGTGTAAAGCCAGTGACGACTGTGTTTGGTGTAAAGCCAGTGACGACTGTGTTTGGTGTAAAGCCAGTGACGGCTGTGTTTGGTGTAAAGCCAGTGACGACTGTGTTTGGTGTAAAGCCAGTGACGTCTGTGTTTGGTGTAAAGCCAGTGACGGCTGTGTTTGGTGTAAAGCCAGTGACGGCTGTGTTTGGTGTAAAGCCAGTGACGACTGTGTTTGGTGTAAAGCCAGTGACGACTGTGTTTGGTGTAAAGCCAGGGACCCAGTGATGACTGTGTTTGGTGTAAAGCCAGTGACGACTGTGTTTGGTGTAAAGCCAGTGACGACTGTGTTTGGTGTAAAGCCAGGGACCCAGTGACGACTGTGTTTGGTGTAAAGTCAGTGACGGCTGTGTTTGGTGTAAAGCCAGTGACGACTGTGTTTGGTGTAAAGCCAGGGACCCAGTGACGGCTGTGTTTGGTGTAAAGCCAGTGACGGCTGTGTTTGGTGTAAAGCCAGTGACGGCTGTGTTTGGTGTAAAGCCAGTGACGGCTGTGTTTGGTGTAAAGCCAGTGACGGCTGTGTTTGGTGTAAAGCCAGTGACGACTGTGTTTGGTGTAAAGCCAGGGACCCAGTGACGTCTGTGTTTGGTGTAAAGCCAGTGACGACTGTGTTTGGTGTAAAGCCAGTGACGGCTGTGTTTGGTGTAAAGCCAGTGACGGCTGTGTTTGGTGTAAAGCCAGTGACGGCTGTGTTTGGTGTAAAGCCAGTGACGACTGTGTTTGGTGTAAAGCCAGTGACGGCTGTGTTTGGTGTAAAGCCAGTGACGACTGTGTTTGGTGTAAAGCCAGTGACGGCTGTGTTTGGTGTAAAGCCAGTGACGGCTGTGTTTGGTGTAAAGCCAGGGACCCAGTGACGGCTGTGTTTGGTGTAAAGCCAGGGACGGCTGTGTTTGGTGTAAAGCCAGTGACGGCTGTGTTTGGTGTAAAGCCAGGGACGGCTGTGTTTGGTGTAAAGCCAGTGACGGCTGTGTTTGGTGTAAAGCCAGGGACCCAGTGACGACTGTGTTTGGTGTAAAGCCAGTGACTACTGTGTTTGGTGTAAAGCCAGTGACGACTGTGTTTGGTGTAAAGCCAGTGACGGCTGTGTTTGGTGTAAAGCCAGGGACGACTGTGTTTGGTGTAAAGCCAGTGACGGCTGTGTTTGGTGTAAAGCCAGTGACGGCTGTGTTTGGTGTAAAGCCAGTGACGACTGTGTTTGGTGTAAAGCCAGTGACGGCTGTGTTTGGTGTAAAGCCAGTGACGACTGTGTTTGGTGTAAAGCCAGTGACGGCTGTGTTTGGTGTAAAGCCAGTGACGGCTGTGTTTGGTGTAAAGCCAGTGACGACTGTGTTTGGTGTAAAGCCAGTGACGACTGTGTTTGGTGTAAAGCCAGTGACGGCTGTGTTTGGTGTAAAGCCAGTGACGACTGTGTTTGGTGTAAAGCCAGTGACGGCTGTGTTTGGTGTAAAGCCAGTGACGGCTGTGTTTGGTGTAAAGCCAGTGACGACTGTGTTTGGTGTAAAGCCAGTGACGGCTGTGTTTGGTGTAAAGCCAGTGACGGCTGTGTTTGGTGTAAAGCCAGTGACGGCTGTGTTTGGTGTAAAGCCAGTGACGGCTGTGTTTGGTGTAAAGCCAGTGACGGCTGTGTTTGGTGTAAAGCCAGTGACGGCTGTGTTTGGTGTAAAGCCAGTGACGACTGTGTTTGGTGTAAAGCCAGTGACGACTGTGTTTGGTGTAAAGCCAGTGACGACTGTGTTTGGTGTAAAGCCAGTGACGACTGTGTTTGGTGTAAAGCCAGTGACGACTGTGTTTGGTGTAAAGCCAGTGACGGCTGTGTTTGGTGTAAAGCCAGTGACGACTGTGTTTGGTGTAAAGCCAGTGACGTCTGTGTTTGGTGTAAAGCCAGTGACGGCTGTGTTTGGTGTAAAGCCAGTGACGACTGTGTTTGGTGTAAAGCCAGTGACGGCTGTGTTTGGTGTAAAGCCAGTGACGACTGTGTTTGGTGTAAAGCCAGTGACGACTGTGTTTGGTGTAAAGCCAGTGACGGCTGTGTTTGGTGTAAAGCCAGTGACGGCTGTGTTTGGTGTAAAGCCAGGGACCCAGTGACGGCTGTGTTTGGTGTAAAGCCAGGGACGGCTGTGTTTGGTGTAAAGCCAGTGACGGCTGTGTTTGGTGTAAAGCCAGGGACGGCTGTGTTTGGTGTAAAGCCAGTGACGGCTGTGTTTGGTGTAAAGCCAGGGACCCAGTGACGACTGTGTTTGGTGTAAAGCCAGTGACTACTGTGTTTGGTGTAAAGCCAGTGACGACTGTGTTTGGTGTAAAGCCAGTGACGGCTGTGTTTGGTGTAAAGCCAGGGACGACTGTGTTTGGTGTAAAGCCAGTGACGGCTGTGTTTGGTGTAAAGCCAGTGACGGCTGTGTTTGGTGTAAAGCCAGTGACGACTGTGTTTGGTGTAAAGCCAGTGACGGCTGTGTTTGGTGTAAAGCCAGTGACGACTGTGTTTGGTGTAAAGCCAGTGACGGCTGTGTTTGGTGTAAAGCCAGTGACGGCTGTGTTTGGTGTAAAGCCAGTGACGACTGTGTTTGGTGTAAAGCCAGTGACGACTGTGTTTGGTGTAAAGCCAGTGACGGCTGTGTTTGGTGTAAAGCCAGTGACGACTGTGTTTGGTGTAAAGCCAGTGACGGCTGTGTTTGGTGTAAAGCCAGTGACGGCTGTGTTTGGTGTAAAGCCAGTGACGACTGTGTTTGGTGTAAAGCCAGTGACGGCTGTGTTTGGTGTAAAGCCAGTGACGGCTGTGTTTGGTGTAAAGCCAGTGACGGCTGTGTTTGGTGTAAAGCCAGTGACGGCTGTGTTTGGTGTAAAGCCAGTGACGGCTGTGTTTGGTGTAAAGCCAGTGACGGCTGTGTTTGGTGTAAAGCCAGTGACGACTGTGTTTGGTGTAAAGCCAGTGACGACTGTGTTTGGTGTAAAGCCAGTGACGACTGTGTTTGGTGTAAAGCCAGTGACGACTGTGTTTGGTGTAAAGCCAGTGACGACTGTGTTTGGTGTAAAGCCAGTGACGGCTGTGTTTGGTGTAAAGCCAGTGACGACTGTGTTTGGTGTAAAGCCAGTGACGTCTGTGTTTGGTGTAAAGCCAGTGACGGCTGTGTTTGGTGTAAAGCCAGTGACGACTGTGTTTGGTGTAAAGCCAGTGACGGCTGTGTTTGGTGTAAAGCCAGTGACGACTGTGTTTGGTGTAAAGCCAGTGACGACTGTGTTTGGTGTAAAGCCAGTGACGGCTGTGTTTGGTGTAAAGCCAGGGACGGCTGTGTTTGGTGTAAAGCCAGTGACGGCTGTGTTTGGTGTAAAGCCAGTGACGACTGTGTTTGGTGTAAAGCCAGTGACGGCTGTGTTTGGTGTAAAGCCAGGGACGGCTGTGTTTGGTGTAAAGCCAGTGACGACTGTGTTTGGTGTAAAGCCAGTGACGGCTGTGTTTGGTGTAAAGCCAGTGACGACTGTGTTTGCAGGAGCGCCACCTGCTGGGCCAGATGGGGGAACTGCAGGAGGAGGTGTCTAGGAGAAAGAGCCACGTGGCTCAGCTGGACCTCCAGATCCACACCCTCAACGAGAACATCAGCACCCTGACCAGGGAGCTGGAGCTGAAGGGCAAGGAGGTGCTGAAGATCCGCAGTGAGGCCAACCAGCAGATCAGGTGCTGAATTCACTTCTGCTGATCTGAGATCACTTCTACTGTTCTGAAATCACTTCTACTGTTCTGAAATCACTTCTACTGATCTGAAATCACTTCTGCTGTTCTGAAATCACTTCTGCTGATCTGAAATCACTTCTACTGTTCTGAAATCACTTCTACTGATCTGAAATCACTTCTACTGTTCTGAAATCACTTCTACTGATCTGAAATCACTTCTACTGATCTTAAATCAGTTCTGCTGTTCTGAAATCACTTCTGCTGATCTGAAATCACTTCTACTGTTCTGAAATCACTTCTACTGATCTGAAATCAGTTCTGCTGTTCTGAAATCACTTCTACTGTTCTGAAATCACTTCTACTGTTCTGAAATCACTTCTACTGTTCTGAAATCACTTCTACTGATCTGAAATCACTTCTACTGTTCTGAAATCACTTCTACTGATCTGAAATCAGTTCTACTGTTCTGAAATCACTTCTACTGATCTGAAATCACTTCTACTGATCTGAAATCAGTTCTGCTGATCTGAAATCACTTCTACTGTTCTGAAATCACTTCTACTGATCTGAAATCAGTTCTGCTGTTCTGAAATCACTTCTACTGTTCTGAAATCACTTCTACTGATCTGAAATCAGTTCTGCTGTTCTGAAATCAGTTCTGCTGATCTGAAATCACTTCTACTGTTCTGAAATCACTTCTACTGATCTGAAATCACTTCTACTGTTCTGAAATCACTTCTACTGATCTGAAATCACTTCTACTGATCTGAAATCACTTCTACTGTTCTGAAATAACTTCTGCTGATTCTGTTTTAAAATCACTTCTCCTGATTCTGAACTGAAATCACTTCTCCTGATTCTCTCAGCATCTCACCAAACAGATGATTTGACATTGTGACATGTATGATCTGCATTCATACTCTTATTTTCCACGAGTTTCCTGTGACGGAGTAGGAATCAAACATGTAGCCATTAATATGCCTTCATGTAGAACCAGACCCAAGTGGAACCAGACCCATGTGGAACCAGACCCATGTGGAACCAGACCCATGTAGAACCAGACCCAAGTGGAACCAGACCCCATGTAGAACCAGACCCCATGTGGAACCAGACCCATGTGGAACCAGACCCAAGTGGAACCAGACCCATGTAGAACCAGACCCAAGTGGAACCAGACCCCATGTAGAACCAGACCCCATGTGGAACCAGACCCATGTAGAACCAGACCCCATGTGGAACCAGACCCCATGGCAGCCTTCAGCTCCGCTCTCTCTCCACCTCTCTCTCTCTCTCTCTCTCCACCTCTCTCTCTCTCTCTCCACCTCTCTCTCTCTACCTCTCTCTCTCTCTCACCCCTCTCTCTCCACCTCTCTCTCTCTCCATCTCTCTCTCTCCACCTCTCTCTCTCTCTCTCTCTCTCCACCTCTCTCTCTCTCTCTCCACCTCTCTCTCCACCTCTCTCTCTTTCTCTCTCTCCACCTCTCTCTCTCTCTCTCCACCTCTCTCTCTCTCCACCTTTCTCTCTCTCTCCACCTCTCTCTCTCTCTCCACCTCTCTCTCTCTCTCTCTCCACCTCTCTCTCTCTCTCTCCACCTCTCTCTCTCTACCTCTCTCTCTCTCTCACCCCTCTCTCTCCACCTCTCTCTCTCTCCATCTCTCTCTCTCCACCTCTCTCTCCCTCTCTCTCTCTCTCCACCTCTCTCTCTCTCTCTCCACCTCTCTCTCCACCTCTCTCTCTTTCTCTCTCTCCACCTCTCTCTCTCTCTCTCCACCTCTCTCTCTCTCCACCTTTCTCTCTCTCTCCACCTCTCTCTCTCTCTCTCTCTCTCTCTCTCTCTCTCTCTCTCGCCCATGCGCACCACACTTCTTCTAGTGTTATGTAACTCCCTCCGTCTGAATCTTGTTCTCAGGGCTAAAAATAGAGTGATAAATAAATAAAGAGGAAGCAGGAAGAGATAAGATGTTCTCCCCTGGAGCGGAGTCAGAATGAGAATCAGACAGACCTCCACCCCCCCCCCCCCCCCCCCGTCATCCCTCTCTCTCTCTCTCTCCTGGCTTTCATCAGCCTCCCTCTTCTCCTCGCTTCATTATCATTCTCTTCTTATTCCTGCGTCCTCCTCTGCTCCTCTCTCCGGCACTCCAGCCTCCGTCAGGAGAAATAATTCATCACCCTTTCCTGTGTTTTACATAATGTATATGAAGCATGTCACATTGAGCTCTCATGTTGCCACGTTCACATTTTGCTGCGTCTCCCTCGTCGTTACGGCGATAGGATTTCTAATTCCACCAACGAGAGCGTCAGGAGAATCTCAACCAGTTCCTGGGATTCAGAACAGACGTCAGTCTGAACTGAACACACAATGTGATGTGGTGTTGGGATCTCGTGGTGATTTGATGTGTTGTGATAAGACCTGATGTGATCCACAACCATGCAGTTTGACAGGATGACGTGAAATAACAACCTGATGCCACATGTTGGGATATATCATCATGTGAAGGAATGACGTGTTACGAAGTTGAGTTAACCTGACTTCACTGCACAGGGAACTTTCAGCACAATGGAGGCTGGAGAAGCAGACTTCATCTGAGTGTTCCAATCCCACAGCTAGTTAGTTTGCTCATTAGTTCTTAGTTATAGATGAGATATTGAGTTCACAGCTAAAGTTCCCTTCCAGACAGTTAGATGGTCCAAACCTGGAACTCAGCCTATCGTCTCACCGTCCACTTGTGTCTCCTCAGGATCCATGAGCAGGAGCTGACCAAGAGACAGGAGCGTGAGCTGAGTGAGCTGAGCGCCGTCCACAGCAGAGACACTCAGAACATGCTGTCGGACTTCAACAAAGCCCAGGAAGTGCTGAAGGACAAGATCTCCGCCCTGCAGATCCTGTATGTAACCACAGTCTCCCTGGAAACCTCCATAGCACAGAGACAAAGACACATGTTGGTCAGATTCTTCACTGGCGCCAGCAGATCAGACTCTTCATCCTAGGTCATTCACTAGAGTTAGGCTTAGGATTAGGGTTAGGTTAAGGGGTTAGGAATAGTGGTTAAGTTAAGGGGTTAGAGTTAGGAATAGGGGTTAAGGTTATGAATAGTGGTTAAGTTAAGGGGTTAGAGTTAGGAATAGGGGTTAAGGTTATGAATAGTGGTTAAGTTAAGGGGTTAGAGTTAGGAATAGGGGTTAAGGTTAGGTGGAATCAGGTAACGAAGTGCTTTTCTCTCAAGGGACTAAACG
The DNA here is from genome assembly GCF_963422515.1 of Blennius ocellaris. Taxonomy (NCBI): domain Eukaryota; kingdom Metazoa; phylum Chordata; class Actinopteri; order Blenniiformes; family Blenniidae; genus Blennius; species Blennius ocellaris. Next base: position 218,715 of record NC_137667.1, on the reverse strand, counting down.
CAGCAGCCTGAACACTTCCTGTCTTCTCCAGATTTATCTCTTGTCATGCCAGAGAACCCAAACCCTAACCCAGATAACCCAAACCCTAACCCAGACCCTAAGCCAGATAACCCAAACACTAACCCAGATAACCCAAACCCTAACCCAGATAACCCAAACCCTAACCCAGATAACCCAAACCCTAACCCAGACCCTAACCCAGATAACCCAAACACTAACCCAGATAACCCAAACACTAACCCAGATAACCCAAACCCTAACCCAGATAACCCAAACCCTAACCCAGATAACCCAAACCCTAACCCAGATAACCCAAACCCAAACGATAAATGGATTCCACTCATATGGTGCTCTCTAAGTGTGTGAGCAGTGTCAATATCACCCCATTAGAGGCTGCAGCCATGCAAGGTGCAAGGTTTGGGCTTCAGTGTCTTGCCCAAGGACACTTTTGTTTTGCAAGCAGGCAGAGATGGCAGAGAATCGAACCTGCAACCTTCCGATTGGGAGCCGACCGCTCTACCAACCGAGCGATACTGCCCCACTAGATAACCCTAACCCAGATAATCCTACCCAGGTAACCCGGGCCAGGTAACCCAAGCCAGGTAACTCTAACCCAGGTAACCCTAACCCAAATAATCCTACCCAGGTAACCTGGGTCAGGTAACCCTAACACAGGTAACTCTAACCCAGGTAACCCGGGCCAGGTAACCCTAACACAGGTAACCCTAACACAGGTAACTCTAACCCAGGTAACCCAGGCCAGGTAACCCTAACACAGGTAACCCTAACACAGGTACCCCTAACACGGGTAACCCTAACACAGGTAACTCTAACCCAGGTAACTCTAACCCAGGTAACCCTAACCCAGATAATCCTACCCAGGTAACCCGGGGCAGGTAACCCGAGCCAGGTAACTCTAACCCAGGTAACCCTAACCCAAATAATCCTACCCAGGTGACCCTAACACAGGTAACCCTAACACAGGTAACCCTAACCCAGGTAACTCTAACCCAGGTAACCCGGGCCATATAACCCTAACACAGGTACCCCTAACACAGGTACCCCTAACACAGGTAACCCTAACCCAGGTAACTCTAACCCAGGTAACCCTAACACAGGTAACCCTAACCCAGGTAACTCTAACCCAGGTAACCCTAACCCAGATAATCCTACCCAGGTAACCTGAGCCAGGTAACCCTAACCCAGATAATCCTACCCAGGTAACCCGAGCCAGGTAACCCTAACCCAGGTAACCCTAACCCAGGTAACTCTAACCTTAAGAAAACATGTCATTAAGTGGCATTAGGTTCACTTCCTGCTTTACCCATCAGTAGGTGGAGTTTGCATGTTGTCAGTGTTGACATTAGTCACTTCCTCCCCGGTGGTCCACTTCTCGTGTCCTGGTGGCTCTTGATTGGTGGTTCTGCTTGACTGCAGGCTGGAGGGAACGGAGGACAAGTTCCGGAACAGAGAGAGTCGTCCTGAGGACCTGCAGGTCATTGCTGAGCTGAAGGACATGATCTCCGAGAGAGAGTCTCTGGTCAAGAAGCTGGTGGTGGGTGGCTGCTCGGGGGGGGGGGTAGATCATAGCTCTATAGTATTAGTACAACCCATGAGGATTCTGCTGCTAGAATTCCTCAGCATCTTGGAAGGAAGTTCCTCCAATCAGAGGCTGCTTTTCTTCAGGGATAGACCACATGCTATCAACTGACCAATCACGTTGCTCATTGCTGGGCATAATACAAACCAGAAGTCAGTGGCGAGTTGCGTACTCAAGCCCATAATTCACTATATTTCAACCAAAATTATGATTTTTGGCAAAATTACTGACGGCCATTATACACATATTTTAGAGGCTTTGACCAACACGTCTGCTATTCAATCGTTCGTCGTTTCTGAAAATTGAGCGTCCAAATGACGACGGCATTGTTTAAAGGCTTGAATTTGTTTTCTCAACTGACTGAAATGATTAAGTCCATTGAATGTTGCTAACTCAGTCATTCAACCTGAAGGAACTACTTCAATACAAATTAAATAGGCCCGAAACACAACCCTGATGAACACCGCCTCGGATAAGCAATGCAAATTTACATTTCATAGGGTTTTTTTTGTTATTTTTCTTTAATGCTTTCCTTTCATAACATGGGAGAAGCTGCTAGAACGTTTCCCAATTCTGCATTTTATGGAAATTCTCAAATTTGTGAAAGCTTGAGTTTCTGAGAATTTGTGAGAATTCTGATGTTTTTTCCTTGTTCAAAAGGTTTTGAGAGAATTTTAGACAATTCTGGCACAATTTGACGTCTGATTTGATTGGAGTCAGTTCTTGAGTTTGCGACAGTCTACAATTTGTCAGAGTTCTGGAATCCACCATTTTTATGATTGGAAAGAGTACTCAGATTTGTGAGATTTCTGGAGTTCTAGAATTCCTTCAAATTCCCTGAAAAACTCCAGGCTGGCAATACTTCAGTCTATTGCCAAAAAACAAATTCAGAGAAGAAACTCATCAAAAGACTAATGTTTCCGTCGTTTCGTGCCGTGATACCGTCGTCCATTTTCCCGATGTGAACAACTTTCTCCTGCAGGACGATAAGAAGTTCTACCAGCTGGAGCTCGTCAACCGAGAGACCAACTTCAACAAGGTGTTCAACGCCAGTCCCAACGTAGGAGTCATCAACCCGCTCATCAAGGTAGGGCCAACCAACACACACACACACACACACACACACACACACACACACACACACACACACACACACACACACACACACACACACACACACACACACACACACACACACACACACACACACACACACACACACACACACACACACACACACACACACACACACACACACACACACACACACACACACACACACACACAGTCATTCATGTCCATCAGGGCCACACACCTTCCCTTTCACACTGCGAGCCTCGATCCCAGATGCTCAGATTTACTGCCCTGGTGGTTTTTCACTGTGCAGTGACAGGTATTCTAAGGGACCCACATCTGATTCTCTTGATTACACTTTGCTTACATCAACAGAAACCTCGTGTGTATTTGTAGTGTTTACAAACTTCAGGCTACATCTGAATCATGCGCTAATTGCCACGCCAAACGAGTGGCTGATGGTTTGATTGATTCTGATGTCGTGGCACCAGAGAAATTCACCAAACGTTACCTGACTGTACCGGATTCTGCTCCTATCGGTTCGCCTCCATGCGTCTCATTTCATTTCTGGCATCTTCACTGTGTGACGATCGATCTGGATGCTCCCGGATCTGATGATGTTAGGCTGCGTTTACACTGCAGGTCTGGATGCTGGAATCGTATTTAAACGAGACCTCCGTCAGACAATGTGACCCCACAACAGAGACCTCCACCAGACAATGTGACCCCACAACAGAGACCTCCGTCAGACAATGTGACCCCACAACAGAGACCTCCGTCAGACAATGTGACCCCACAACAGAGACCTCCACCAGACAATGTGACCCCACAACAGAGACCTCCGTCAGACAATGTGACCCCACAACAGAGACCTCCACCAGACAATGTGACCCCACAACAGAGACCTCCACCAGACAGTGTGACCCCACAACAGAGACCTCCATCAGACAGTGTGACCCCACAACAGAGACCTCCACCAGACAATGTGACCCCACAACAGAGACCTCCACCAGACAGTGTGACCCCACAACAGAGACCTCCGTCAGACAATGTGACCCCACAACAGAGACCTCCGTCAGACAATGTGACCCCACAACAGAGACCTCCGTCAGACAGTGTGACCCCACAACAGAGACCTCCACCAGACAGTGTGACCCCACAACAGAGACCTCCACCAGACAGTGTGACCCCACAACAGAGACCTCCACCAGACAATGTGACCCCACAACAGAGACCTCCGTCAGACAATGTGACCCCACAACAGAGACCTCCACCAGACAATGTGACCCCACAACAGAGACCTCCACCAGACAGTGTGACCCCACAACAGAGACCTCCATCAGACAGTGTGACCCCACAACAGAGACCTCCACCAGACAATGTGACCCCACAACAGAGACCTCCACCAGACAGTGTGACCCCACAACAGAGACCTCCGTCAGACAATGTGACCCCACAACAGAGACCTCCGTCAGACAATGTGACCCCACAACAGAGACCTCCGCCAGACAATGTGACCCCACAACAGAGACCTCCGTCAGACAGTGTGACCCCACAACAGAGACCTCCACCAGACAGTGTGACCCCACAACAGAGACCTCCACCAGACAGTGTGACCCCACAACAGAGACCTCCACCAGACAGTGTGACCCCACAACAGAGACCTCCACCAGACAGTGTGACCCCACAACAGAGACCTCCATCAGACAATGTGACCCCACAACAGAGACCTCCACCAGACAATGTGACCCCACAACAGAGACCTCCATCAGACAATGTGACCCCACAACAGAGACCTCCACCAGACAGTGTGACCCCACAACAGAGACCTCCGTCAGACAATGTGACCCCACAACAGAGACCTCCGTCAGACAATGTGACCCCACAACAGAGACCTCCACCAGACAATGTGACCCCACAACAGAGACCTCCACCAGACAGTGTGACCCCACAACAGAGACCTCCACCAGACAGTGTGACCCCACAACAAAGACCTCCGTCAGACAATGTGACCCCACAACAGAGACCTCCACCAGACAGTGTGACCCCACAACAGAGACCTCCACCAGACAATGTGACCCCACAACAGAGACCTCCACCAGACAGTGTGACCCCACAACAGAGACCTCCACCAGACAATGTGACCCCACAACAGAGACCTCCACCAGACAGTGTGGCCCCACAACAGAGACCTCCACCAGACAGTGTGGCCCCACAACAGAGACCTCCACCAGACAGTGTGACCCCACAACAGAGACCTCCACCAGACAGTGTGACCCCACAACAGAGACCTCCACCAGACAGTGTGACCCCACAACAGAGACCTCCACCAGACAGTGTGACCCCACAACAGAGACCTCCACCAGACAATGTGACCCCACAACAGAGACCTCCACCAGACAATGTGACCCCACAACAGAGACCTCCACCAGACAGTGTGACCCCACAACAGAGACCTCCGTCAGACAATGTGACCCCACAACAGAGACCTCCACCAGACAATGTGACCCCACAACAGAGACCTCCACCAGACAGTGTGACCCCACAACAGAGACCTCCGTCAGACAATGTGACCCCACAACAGAGACCTCCACCAGACAATGTGACCCCACAACAGAGACCTCCACCAGACAGTGTGACCCCACAACAGAGACCTCCGTCAGACAATGTGACCCCACAACAGAGACCTCCACCAGACAATGTGACCCCACAACAGAGACCTCCACCAGACAGTGTGACCCCACAACAGAGACCTCCGTCAGACAATGTGACCCCACAACAGAGACCTCCACCAGACAGTGTGACCCCACAACAGAGACCTCCACCAGACAGTGTGACCCCACAACAGAGACCTCCTGTTGTTTACAGAGTAAATATTTGTGTTCGTGTGCATCGGTTTTCAAAAGGTCGTCAAGCGTAGCCACCAATGACGGGGAAGAAGAAGGACATCAAGGTCCATTTGCACCACAAGGAGAACCAGCGAAACTGTAAAGCGTCCTCTCGTCTTGGACACTCGTTGCACACCAGTGGAGTTCCCATCCCTCCACCCGTCACTTTCATCCCTTCTCCATTTTACCTGAAGCTCCTAAAACTGACGTGGACCAAACAAGGTGCTGTTACTTGGAGACGCTGTGGTGTCCATGGCTCCTGGCAGTAAAGAGTGCGGGGGGAGGAGTGGAGGCGGAGTCAGAGCAGTCGAGGGGGGACTGTGACGGGGAGTTCAGAGTTCATCCTCCACGTCAGGAAGTCGAGGAAGATGTTTGACAGTGTCTCACCTCAAGGCTGATCTGTCTCATGTCCATAACAAGGACGTCACTGACGTGACACATTGAAACATTCAGTCATCAGATTTGTGACCACATGTGATGCAGGCCTGGTTCCACTGTACAAATATCACCATCCCCATGTGGAGAACATCCGCTGAGCCTGGTCACACATACCAGATCCATAATGATAGAACTGTTCTATACGAGGCGCGAGTCCAACCTCCGTGTCTGAATGCTTCCGTTGTTCCAAACCAGGTCGGGGCTGGACCACGTCACAGTAAAGACACGGGGATCGGGTCACATTGCATTGCAGGGGAAATGTGTCCTTGGATGGAATCTGTGGGAACAAATGAGACCAGGTTCTATTGGACCGGCGCCGTCCCCCCAGCACCACCATGTTCCCTGTACACACCCTCAGACTGTTCCCCTTTAGCAGGCGGCTAGGGTTAGGGTTAGGGTTAGGATTAGGGTTAGCGTTACCCTAACCCTAGCCCGAGCCCTAACCCTTTAGCAGGCGGCTAGGGTTAGGATTAGGGTTAGCGTTACCCTAGCCCTAACCCAAGCCCTAACCCTTTAGCAGGTGGCTAGGGTTAGGGTTAGGATTAGGGTTAGCGTTACCCTAGCCCTAACCCGAGCCCTAACCCTTTAGCAGGTGGCTAGGGTTAGGGTTAGGATTAGGGTTAGCGTTACCCCAGCCCTAACCCAAGCCCTAACCCTTTAGCAGGTGGCTAGGGTTAGGGTTAGGGTTAGGATTAGGATTAGGGTTAGCGTTACCCCAGCCCTAACCCGAGCCCTAACCCTTTAGCAGGTGGCTAGGGTTAGGGTTAGGGTTAGGGTTAGGATTAGGGTTAGCGTTACCCCAGCCCTAACCCAAGCCCTAACCCTTTAGCAGGTGGCTAGGGTTAGGGTTAGGGTTAGGATTAGGGTTACCCTATCCCTAATCCTAACCCCCCAGCGCCACCATGTTCCCTGTACACACCCTCAGACTGTTCCCCATTAGCAGGCGGCTAGGGTTAGAGTTAGGGTTAGGGTTAGCGTTACCCTAACTCTAACCCTAACCTTAATCCTAATCCTTGCCACCTTTAGCAGGCGGCCAAAAGACAGATTTAGATCTGAGAACCTTTTTTTTCCCGCGTTACAGACGTCATCTAGAACTAGTTACTGATGCAGAGGTCATCTAGAACTAGTTACTGGTGCAGAGGTCATCTAGAACTAGTTACTGATGCAGAGGTCATCTAGAACTAGTTACTGGTGCAGAGGTCATCTAGAACTAGTTACTGGTGCAGAGGTCATCTAGAACGTGTTACTGATGCAGAGGTAATCTAGAACTAGTTACTGGTACAGAGATCATTAAGAACTAGTTACTGATGCAGAGGTCATCTAGAACTTGTTACTGATGCAGAGGTCATCTAGAATAAGTTACTGGTGCAGAGGTCATCTAGAACTAGTTACTGGTGCAGAGGTCATCTAGAATTAGTTACTGGTGCAGAGGTAATCTAGAACTAGTTACTGGTGCAGAGGTCATCTAGAACTAGTTACTGGTGCAGAGGTCATCTAGAACTAGTTACTGATGCAGAGGTCATCTAGAACTAGTTACTGGTGCAGAGGTAATCTAGAACTAGTTACTGGTGCAGAGGTCATCTAGAACTAGTTACTGGTGCAGAGGTCATCTAGAATTAGTTACTGGTGCAGAGGTCATCTAGAACTAGTTACTGGTACACGTCATCTAGAATTAGTTACTGGTACAGAGATCATTAAGAACTAGTTACTGTTGCAGAGGTCATCTAGAACTAGTTACTGGTGCAGAGGTAATCTAGAACTAGCTACTGGTACAGAGATCATTAAGAACTAGTTACTGATGCAGAGGTCATCTAGAACTTGTTACTGGTGTAGAGGTCATCTAGAACTAGTTACTGGTGCAGAGGTCATCTAGAATTAGTTACTGGTGCAGAGGTCATCTAGAACTAGTTACTGGTACACATGTCATCGAGAGTTAGTTACTGGTACAGAGATCATTAAGAACTAGTTACTGATGCAGAGGTCATCTAGAACTAGTTACTGGTGCAGAGATCATTAAGAACTAGTTACTGGTACACATGTCATCTAGAACTAGTTACTGGTACAGAGATAATTAAGAACTAGTTACTGGTACACATGTCATCTAGAACTAGTTACTGGTGCAGAGATCATTAAGAACTAGTTACTGGTACACATGTCATCTAGAACTAGTTACTGGTACAGAGATAATTAAGAACTAGTTACTGATGCAGAGGTCATCTAGAACTTGTTACTGATGCAGAGGTCATCTAGAATAAGTTACTGATGCAGAGGTCATCTAGAACTTGTTACTGATGCAGAGGTCATCTAGAACTAGTTACTGGTGCAGAGGTCATCTAGAATAAGTTACTGGTGCAGAGGTCATCTAGAACTAGTTACTGGTGCAGAGGTCATCTAGAACTAGTTACTGGTGCAGGGGTCATCTAGAATTAGTTACTGGTACAGAGATCATTAAGAACTAGTTACTGGTGCAGAGGTAATCTAGAACTAGTTACTGGTACACATGTCATCTAGAATTAGTTACTGGTACATTGATCATTAAGAACTAGTTACTGGTGCAGGGGTCATCTAGAACTAGTTACTGGTGCAGAGATCATCGAGAACTAGTAAACTTTAGAGATGTTACTGGCTCAGTTCTCATGATCTCAGTTCTCATGATCTCAGTTCTCATGATCTCAGTTCTCATGATCTCAGTTCTCATGATCTCAGGTCCTTTCAGGACATTCCAGGACTCGGTTCCATTGGTTCAGTTTACTTTCACACCTCACTCTTCTCCACTTCTTCTTCTCTACTTCTTCCTCTCTACTTCTTCCTCTCTACTTCTTCATCTCTACTTCTTCATCTCTACTTCTTCCTCTCTACTTCTTCTTCTCTATTTCTTCTTCTCTACTTCTTCTTATCTACTTCTTCCTCTCTACTTCTTCCTCTCTACTTCTTCCTCTCTACTTCTTCCTCTCTACTTCTTCCTCTCTACTTCTTCCTCTCTACTTCTTCTTCTCTACTTCTTCTTCTCTACTTCTTCTTCACTTCTTCTTCACTTCTTCTTCTCCACTTCTTCTCCACTTCTTCTTCTCTACTTCTTCCTCTCTACTTCTTCATCTCTACTTCTTCCTCTCTACTTCTTCCTCTCTACTTCTTCCTCTCTACTTCTTCCTCTCTACTTCTTCATGTCTACTTCTTCCTCTCTACTTCTTCATCTCTACTTCTTCCTCTCTATTTCTTCATCTCTACTTCTTCCTCTCTACTTCTTCATCTCTACTTCTTCCTCTCTCTTTCTTCATCTCTACTTCATCGCTACCTCTTCCTCTCTACTTCTTCCTCTCTACCTCTCCCTCTCTACTTCTTCTCTACCTCTTCCTCTCTACTTCATCTTTACTTCATCTCTACTTCTTCCTCTCTACTTCTTCCTCTCTACTTCCTCTCTACCTCTCCCTCTCTACTTCTTCCTCTCTACTTCTTCCTCTCTACCTCTCCCTCTCTACTTCTTCCTCTCTACTTCTTCCTCTCTACTTCTTCCTCTCTACTTCTTCCTCTCTACTTCTTCCTCTCTACTTCTTCCTCTCTACTTCTTCCTCTCTACTTCCTCTCTACCTCTCCCTCTCTACTTCTTCCTCTCTACTTCCTCTCTACCTCTCCCTCTCTACCTCTTCCTCTCTACTTATCCCTCTCAACTTCCTGCTCACTTCTCCACATCTGCCCATGTTTAGTACCTCCTGCTTATGATTGATGCTGTTATCTTTGTTTACTACCCAGAATGCACTGCGCTCGCCGTCTCGTTCTTTATCTCGGTCCGCTGGAAGTCCTAATGCTTTCACGGTGTGGGACCGGACCTCAGTCCTCCTGCAGGTGATACCGGCCCCCAGGTTTTCAGGAGAACCAGAACTGCAGGGGCAGCACCTGAACCGCTGGTCTGAGCTCTTCCTGTGTTCCCAGCTCTCATCTGTTTTCAACAATTCAAACCTTTTTTAACCTTCGCCGGCACAATACTGCAAAGTGAGTTGACCTTCAGTCACAATGAGTCCAACCAAATAAAAACAACAGCTTTCAGAACTCTAAACTTGTGATTGAGAAATGTCAAAGAAAGTGAAAAGATAGATTTCTCTGTAGTATTGAACATCTGCCATTAAATAAGCACCAGGAGAGAGGAGAATATGTCATGTATTTGTTTTGTACACAGACCATTAGATAGTTAGATACCAACAACTACGCACTGCAGGAGAGTGAACTTTAGCTTTGTTGAAACCCAGCGGGATTCTCACATCGTCTCATTTATTACAAACTATAATCTTAACATAAATGAAGATTCCACTGAAGATTAGCTTCTTTATGGTTTCCCTTCTTTAGTCATAAAGTTTTCCACAAAGTATCGGTAATGTATCGGTACCATCGTTGTTATGATGGCGATATGGTGATGTCGTACCATGCTAGCAGAATTATGGTGGTTTTATATCGGTATCACAGTTTATATTGTACCGTTACGGCCGCTATAATGTGCTACATGTGCTCTGAAGGCTCTGTAGCCCAGCCAGACCAACTTATCAGTGTGTCCTTTACAGCAGGTCATGCCTTTCCCAAGTAGGGCTAGGGTAAGGCCACAACAGACGGCGCTCCAGCAGCTTTCTTAGCTTTCACCTACTGCTCTTTGTTTCAGTTTTATAAGGATGCTAAAACCCATCGTCAATTTTGACCGAAGGAGACCAACCAACAACTCTTGGTATAATAGCTGCACATTATCGGGATAATGTCTGTATATTATCGGTATTGATTGATGTTGTAGTGGAATGACAGCAGCACTATCTGATTGGTATAAATTGTCGTGCAGGATTGGTGCAGTATTGCGACTGTAACGTGGTGTAGTAATGATAAAGTACCAGGAACAGTGTGATATGTAGAAGTATTGCACCGCTAACAGTAGCAAATCAGTATTTTAGCTGTATCATATGAGTATCATTAACGGTCCTATATCAACTCTCAGCTGGTCGTTGGTCGTGTCGTCGCAGCACTGGAGCAATGAGGTGGCGCTAGCTTGTTGTGCAGTGCTAATGCTAATAGCTGTTAGCGCTCCATGACGACTCAGAACGGTGCGTCGTTTTCATGATTCTCACCAAGTAACATTAGTATGGAGCAGCAAAACATGCTACTCATCTAAAACGACAAAAAGAAAGTAAATCTGAGCAATTTTTACTTTTACATGTTTTTGTTTTTTCTTCTTCTTTATTTTCCCTTTTACTTTCCCTCTTTTCTTCTGTTCTTTTTTGCTTTGCTTTTCTTTCTTTTCTTATTTTCCTTTCTAATACTCAAAGCTGTTTGAGCGTGTTTAGCTGTTTTTAGCCAGTTCGGAACATCAATGTGGAATGCGCATTAGAAATGAAAAATGTTTACATTGCCTATTGTGAAAACTTCATGGAACCGCTCTCGAGGAACTGAAGAGCCACATGTTGCTCAAGGGTCGCAGGTTGTAGACCACTGATGAAACTGATTAGTGATTAGACGATTGTGACATCACTTTCCTGCGTAGCTCCGCCCACTCTCCGAACGTTAGATAAGAGAGTTTTGACTCGGGTGTGAAGAGTTTGAAGCGGATGAGACAAAGTGTGTGAGCCGATTGGTTCCACTGTCGATTCCATCTCAGTTCCTTGACTTCTGTCCCGCCGTCTCGTCTCCATCGTTCCTTTCCTTTGTTTCTTTTCCTCCGTTCAGTCATTGGACTGAATCATCCACCGGCTGGGTTAGGGTCTGTGACCTCCTGCTCTCCTTTGCTTTTACCAACCATTTCCTGCCTCCGACTCTCTCATCAGACTCTGACTCTCTTCCCCTCATCTGAGACTCAGACTCTCCCCCTCTCCTCAGAGACTCTGTCTCATCAGAGATTCTGTCTCCCTCTCCTCTGAGACTGTCTCATCAGACTCTGTCTCATCAGATCCTCTCGCTGTCTCTTCACAGATTCTGACTCTCTCATTAAAGATTCTGACTTTCTCTTATCAGACTGACTCTCTCTCTCTCATCAGACTCTGACTCTCTCTATCATCAGAGACTCATACGATCGACCAGCCATGTTAAAGTCTGTTAGGATCAGCATGCTGCTCACTCTCCATCATCTCCTCCCTCCCTCCCTCCATCCCTCCCTCCCTCACGTATAAAAGAACAAACGACCCTTTTGCTCCCTCTTTGACCCCCGTGCCCCCCCTTCTTTTGTTCTTTTCCTTTTGTTTTTCTCCTTTGTCTGTGTAGCAAAAGAAAAAGAATGAGAAATCCGTGGCCGGCTGGTTCAGCAGCTCTCCCAGTGTCAGGGCTTTGGAGGCCACCGGCACGGTGGGCGTGGTGGGCACAGGGTGCAGCGGGCAGCCCCCGCCCCCGCCCCCGCCACCCCCGCCCAGCCGTCTCCAGCCCATCCCCGACTCCCCCCTCCACCACCTTGAGCTGAACTCCACCAAACCTCTCGCCCCGCCGACCCCTCCCACCAAACCCAAGAGCGTCATGAGGTGAGACCCTGTCGGCCTCCCGGCGCGGGGCGGGGCGGGGCGGGGCAGGGGGGCCGCTCGCTCAGCGCGGGGCGGAGCGGGTACTGGGGCGAGGTGGGGTGGGGCGGGGCGGGCTGTTAGCCCAGCACGGGGCGGGGCAGGTACCGGGGTGCCGGCAGGGTGGGGCGGGCCACTTGCCCAGCACGGGGCGGGGCAGGTACCGGGGTGTCGGCGGGGTGGGGCGGGCCACTTGCCCAGCACGGGGCGGGGCAGGTACCGGGGTGTCGGCGGGGCGGGGCGGGGCGGGGCGGGGCGGGAGGTGTAAAGAGACTCGCTTGTGTGGTAACGAGTGTTTGGAGAATCCAATATGGCCACACAACTGTCCACCAAATGATAAGATCAACGCCCCCTGGTGGGAGTTGTTGATATTGCAGAAACGATTTCCGACATGAAGTTTGAAGGGAACATTTACTCGTTTTGAGGCTTTTTTATTTCACTGTACTTCTGCGAGAGGGCGGGGCTTGGCGAGCTGTCAATCAAAAACTCCAACTTCCTGCTGCAGCATCTTTAAATCCTCAATAATCCAGTGAATCAATAATCCAGAGAATCAATCCTCAATAATCCAGAGAATCAAAAATCAATAATCCAGGAAATCTATCCTCAATAATCCAGAGAATCAATAGTCCATAGAATCAATAATCAATAATCCAGAGAATCAATCCTCAATAATCCAGATAATCAATAATCAATAATCCAGAGAATCAATCCTCAATAATCCAGAGAATCAATAATCACTAATCCAGAGAATCAATCATCCAGAGAATCAATCATCCAGAGAATCATCCTCAATAATCCAGAGAATCAATAATCACTAATCCAGAGAATCAATAATCCAGACAATCATCCTCAATAATCCAGAGAATCAATAATCCAGAGAATCAATAATCACTAATCCAGAGAATCAATAATCCAGACAATCATCCTCAATAATCCAGAGAATCAATAATCCAGATAATCAATAATCACTAATCCAGAGAATCAATAATCCAAAGAATCAATAATCCAGAGAATCAATCCTCAATAATCCAGATAATCAATAATCAATAATCCAGAGAATCAATCCTCAATAATCCAGAGAATCAATAATCACTAATCCAGAGAATCAATCATCCAGAGAATCAATCATCCAGAGAATCATCCTCAATAATCCAGAGAATCAATAATCACTAATCCAGACAATCAATAATCCAGACAATCATCCTCAATAATCCAGAGAATCAATAATCCAGAGAATCAATAATCACTAATCCAGAGAATCAATAATCCAGACAATCATCCTCAATAATCCAGAGAATCAATAATCCAGAGAATCAATAATCACTAATCCAGAGAATCAATAATCCAAAGAATCAATAATCCAGAGAATCAATAATCACTAATCCAGAGAATCAATAATCCAAAGAATCAATAATCCAGAGAATCAATAATCAATAATCCAGAGAATCAGTAATCCAGAGAATCACATCAAGCACATCCTGCTGGAGCTCAGACTGACGGGAGAGAGAGAGAGCGAGAGGGAGAGAGAGACAGAGAGAGAGAGAGAGAGAGACAGAGAGAGAGAGAGAGGGAGAGAGAGAGAGAGAGACAGAGAGAGAGAGAGAGAGACAGAGAGAGAGAGAGAGAGAGAGACAGAGAGAGAGAGACAGAGAGAGAGAGAGAGAGAGAGAGAGAGAGAGACAGACAGAGAGACAGAGAGAGAAGGGGGGGAGAGAGACAGAGACAGAGAGAGAGAGAGACAGAGACAGAGAGAGAGAGAGAGAGAGAGAGACAGAGAGAGAGAGAGAGAGAGAGAGAAAGATGTCTGTTCAGGAAGTTGTACAACATGTTGTCTCTCTTGTGGCTTCATGTTTCCACCTTCATCTCCATCTGATGTTTCCGCAGGCTGCCCCCCCCCCCCCCCCCCCCCCCCCCCCACCAGACCCCCCCCCCCCACCCAGGCAGACGTGGTGTCAGGATTGATGAGTGGATGAATGTTTGACATGTCGGCTGTGAGCACAGCTGCATGTCTGGACGGCCTCCTGCTGAGAGCATGTTGTTCCTGCTGCATGTCTGTACTGAGTGTTAGTGCAGGACACACACACACACACACACACACACACACACACACACACACACACACACACACACACACACACACACACACTAGAATTCAACACTATTTAACGGAAACATTCAAATTCAATCTTATAAAACAACTTTGTTGTTGGATTTTTCAGTTTGTCTGCAGCTTAATTTCAGTTTCCCCCATTGATCAGATGTTAAGTTAAATATCTTCAAAAAGTGACATATTCCAGTCTTCATCTTCACAGAAAGAAAAAGTATTTGTGGTTTTAATTAAAATCACGTGATGGTGGTCTGCCGCCCCCGTGTGGTCACAACAGGAAGTTCTACCTTCAGTTCACAAAGCTGCTAAAATAAAGTGTGACTGAAAAGGTGAAAACACACAAATAGTGAAAGTTCATCTTGAAGAAAGTGTAAATCAACCGACAGCATCAACGTTTGTTTCCTCATCGCGTTGATTTCTAAATTATGTTTTCACACAAATATAAGGATAGAAGTTTATTTTCATTAAAAAGTAGATATTCAAGATTATTTTGCTTAATTAAAGATAAAATCGACTGGTGTTGTTCTCAATCAACAGTTTGATGAGCGAGCATCTTTTTACAGCAGATTATTCTGACAATTCTTTATATAATTACGATTTTTAAAAGCATTGCTTCTTCTAAAACATCTGCTAAAAACATCTTAAGTGCAGTAAAATTGCATAAATCATTTTGTTGAAATTTGCACAGCTTCATACAAAAACAACAACAACTATATTTATTGTGAAAAACCGACAAGAAGTTAAATGAACCTGTAAATAAACCGTTACAGAACATTAAACTGCATCTTGTGTATTATTGAGTTATTATAGTCACTTTGCTAGATTTTTTAAAAGCGATCTTTCCTCATTCATTTGGCAAAAGCAGACAAACCTGGGAACAAATGACAAAGTCGTACTTCCAGGTTACAAACTTGTAAGTGGGAAAAAGTACTTTTCCTCACATTGATATTCACTTGCTGTCGTATTCATTGCCGTTGAATTTGATTCTCGAAGTTCCTAGAAACTCAAACTGGGAAGTCGGAATCTTCCCATTTCCCAGTTAGCCATGTATGGAACTGGTAAAAGTGCCAAATGGAAAAGCCCCATGTCCGGGGAAGGTGAGGAACTTCAAAATAAAATATTTGTTCTCGTGTCGTCATCGTGTTCAGTGACAGAGTTACGTCATTCTCTGAAACTCCCCACTCCAAACTGGGAAGTGGGAATCCTCCCACTGCTCAGTTCGTCATGAAGGTGGATCTACTTTGCCGGAGTTTTTGTCTCTTTGTCTCTATATTTTCAACTAATTTCTCATTTCTTCATGAATCTTATTTTCTCATGGTGTGTTCAAGGACCTGGGAACTGGTAAACTACCAATTGGGACAAACCCATTTACAAGTTAGGAACTTATAAGTGAAGTGCTTTTTGTCATGCAGATGATTTTTCTCATGTTTCTCATTATGTCCATTGACAAACTTGATATTCTGACTTTTCTGAAAGTTCCCAGTCTGACACATATGTGGGAAGTCAGAATCTTCCCATTTCTCAAGTCACCCATGAATGCACCATGATACAGGAAAATGAATAAATCTCTGGTTTTCTGTCTGAGTTCTTCTTTCTACCGGGGCGTTTATGCACCTGGGAACTGGGAAAGTCCCACTTATGAGATGGGAATGTTTCCAAGACAACACAAAAATGGCAAACAAGTCATTTCAAACACAAACGCTGCCATAAAATGATGACACCGACACGCCGAGTGTGGGAGTGTGGGAATGGTAGTATTTACAAAATACTGCAGTATTTGTTTGTTTTTTTTATGGTGGGATAGCTACATGTGCTAAAGTCATGAGGTCTGACTATTCTGGCCTTTTCTAGTGTGAATGTGCGTCACCCTGTGACATCAAATTAGCTTCTTTTAGCTTTAGGAAGATATTTTTAGTGGGAAATTCCCACTTTTACAGCATTCATGTATATTCCTAACTCGGAAGTCGGAACTTTCCCATGGCCAACGTAAACACGAACGAAACATAACAGATAAACTTGGCTATATTTTCTGGTGAATTATTTAAATACATTTCTAGTTTCCTCACAAAATTCTTTTGGCATCTGGAACTGGGAAAGTCCCATATACAAGTTTGGCACATGTATGTGAAATACCTATTCTCTTCTCGATGATTTTTCTTATGTCATCATGTTCGGTGACGGATTTGCTTCCCTGAGGTCTCTGAAACGTCCCACTTGGATCTATAGCTCATATTGGGAAGTCGGAATCTTCCATTTACCAGTTATTATTGCGTGTACCGTCATAAAGGAAGGGTAAGCTGTAGATTCTGGTGAATTGCTTCAATACATTTCTGATTTCCTCTTTATGTTCTTCTTTCTAATGATGTGTTTATGCACCTGGGAACTTGGAATGTCCCACTTAGGAAATGGGAACCCTTAGAGGATAATAAAAAACTGAATAAATCATTGTACAGACATGATCTGAAGAAAACAAATCCAAGATTCAATCAAACGTACTAATAAAGTGACAACTTTAGGGTTGGTTATATTTACAAAGTGCTGGAGCGTTTTATAGTTTGTAAGTGACGTATGCTAATTAAGTACGACTATTGTTGCTTTCTCTCACAAGTAACAACTAGTTCCCAGTTGGAAGTTCCCACGTAAAACAAGTTCCCAGTTGGAAGTTCCCACTCACAGCAATCAGAAGTCAGAGCGTTCCCGTGTCGCAGTGTCCCAGAACGCACCACACGCTTGCTTTTCTCGATTTTAATAACTCTTTGTCTCCCTGCTTGTTTTTGGTGAAAATAGTTTGAATATTTCCATTTGCTCTTTGACTTCTTCTTTTCTGTCTTTAATGGACTTCTTTGTTTCCTCCTTCTTCTTTGTCGTCTTGTTTTCCCGCCATCATAGCCCTCCTGAAGCCAAGGACGCCGCCATCGACTCCCCCGACGCGCAGCGCCAGGAGTGGTTCGCCCAGTACTTTTCCTTTTGATCAACCACCAACCTGCAAACACCAGGAGTTCAGCATGTCGACCCAAACTGTAAGAAAAAAAAACTGAACGGGGAAAAATACAGTTCTATAAAAAAACAGTTGAAGCTATTTGTTATTTGTCGTCATTGAGGGAGCCGGACGTCGGTTCACTGCCGACTCCGTCCAATCAACGCGGTTTGAGGATCATCATCATCGTCATCTGTGGACGAAACACACAAAAGTCAATGTCAGCGCTTTTCCCCAGCTGATCTGGAACTGAGCTGATCGGTCCTGAGCGCCAGCGGTCTGGTCCGGACGTTCTGACCGAGCCGTCCGATCGGATCGGTCCCATTCCGATCCAGTCTGAACCACTAGTTCTGATGTGGTCGTCCCGACCCCGCTCCACCCGATCGGACCCAGTCTGAACCACTAGTTCTGATGTGGTCGTCCCGACCCCGCTCCACCCGATCAGATCCAGTCTGAACCACTAGTTCTGATGTGGTCGTCCCGGCCCCGCTCCACCCGATCGGATCCAGTCTGAACCACTAGTTCTGATGTGGTCGTCCCGACCCCGCTCCACCCGATCAGATCCAGTCTGAACCACTAGTTCTGATGTGGTCGTCCCGACCCCGCTCCACCCGATCAGATCCAGTCTGAACCACTTGTTCTGATGTGGTCGTCCCGACCCCGCTCCACCCGATCGGATCCAGTCTGAACCACTAGTTCTGATGTGGTCGTCCCGACCCCGCTCCACCCGATCGGATCCAGTCTGAACCACTTGTTCTGATGTGGTCGTCCCGGCCCCGCTCCACCCGATCGGATCCAGTCTGAACCACTAGTTCTGATGTGGTCGTCCCGACCCCGCTCCACCCGATCGGATCCAGTCTGAACCACTTGTTCTGATGTGGTCGTCCCGACCCCGCTCCACCCGATCGGATCCAGTCTGAACCACTTGTTCTGATGTGGTCGTCCCGACCCCGCTCCACCCGATCGGATCCAGTCTGAACCACTTGTTCTGATGTGGTCGTCCCGACCCCCGCTCCACCCGATCGGATCCAGTCTGAACCACTTGTTCTGATGTGGTCGTCCCGGCCCCGCTCCACCCGATCGGATCCAGTCTGAACCACTTGTTCTGATGTGGTCGTCCCGACCCCGCTCCACCCGATCGGATCCAGTCTGAACCACTAGTTCTGATGTGGTCGTCCCGACCCCGCTCCACCCGATCGGATCCAGTCTGAACCACTAGTTCTGATGTGGTCGTCCCGACCCCGCTCCACCCGATCGGATCCAGTCTGAACCACTAGTTCTGATGTGGTCGTCCCGACCCCGCTCCACCCGATCGGATCCAGTCTGAACCACTAGTTCTGATGTGGTCGTCCCGACCCCGCTCCACCCGATCGGATCCAGTCTGAACCACTTGTTCTGATGTGGTCGTCCCGACCCCCGCTCCACCCGATCGGATCCAGTCTGAACCACTAGTTCTGATGTGGTCGTCCCGACCCCGCTCCACCCGATCGGATCCAGTCTGAACCACTAGTTCTGATGTGGTCGTCCCGACCCCGCTCTCCACCCGATCGGATCCAGTCTGAACCACTAGTTCTGATGTGGTCGTCCCGACCCCGCTCCACCCGATCGGATCGGTCCCATTGTTCCACTGTGGACCGGTTTCTTACATACAGTGACAACGATCGTCAGTGTGTTCAATGTTCATTTCCTTCCTTTGACTTATTTAACTTATTTTGCAGTTTTCTTGAACTTGGAGCAAAGAAAAAGAAATAAACGAGTAAATAAAAATGAGTGGTGCATTATCATGCTGCTAATTGCCATTGTTGAACTCCAGTAACATATATATATATATATATATATATTTAAATATATATATATGGTAGGTTATTGTGCTCTCTCTCTCTCTCTCTCTCTCTCTCTCTCTCTCTCTCTCTCTCTCTCTCTCATCTCTCTCTCTCTCTCTCTCTCTCTCTCTCTCTCTCTCTCTCTCTCTCTCTCTCTCTCTCTCTCTCTCTCTTTCTCTCTTTGATCGTGGGCCCCACTGCATATAGCATCTTAGACTAGGGGGGCCGATCTCCACTGGTCCCGCCAGTACCAGCGGGTATCTCGGACCAGAGGTACCGCCAGTACCAGCGGTGCCAGTACCAGCCCAGCGGTATCTCGGACCAGAGGTACTGCCCGGTACCAGCGGTATCTTGGACCAGAGGTACTGCCGGTACCAGCGGTAGCTCGGCGCACTGGTACTGCCGGTACCAGCGGTATCTCGGACCAGAGGTACCGCCAGTACCAGCGGTATCTCGGAGCACTGGTACTACTGGTACTGGCGGTATCTCGGACCAGAGGTACCGCCAGTACCAGCGGTATCTCGGAGCACTGGTACTGCCGGTACCAGCGGTATCTCGGACCAGAGGTACCGCCAGTACCAGCGGTATCTCAGACCAGAGGTACCGCCGGTACCAGCGGTATCTCGGAGCACTGGTACTGCCGGTACCAGCGGTATCTCGGAGCACTGGTGCCGCCGGTACCAGCGGTATCTCGGAGCACTGGTACCGCCAGTACCAGCGGTATCTCAGACCGGAAGGTACTGCCGGTACCAGCGGTATCTCGCAGCACTGGTACCCAGCCGGTACCAGCGGTATCTCGGAGCACTGGTACCGGCCAGTACCAGCGGTATCTCAGACCTGAGGTACTGCCGGTACCAGCGGTATCTTGGAGCACTGGTACTGCCAGTACCAGCGGTATCTCGGAGCACTGGTACCGCCAGTACCAGCGGTATCTCGGAGCACTGGTACTGCCAGTACCAGCGGTATCTCGGAGCACTGGTACTGCCAGTACCAGCGGTATCTTGGAGCACTGGTACCTGCCGGTACCAGCGGTATCTCGGAGCACTGGTACCACGCCAGTACCAGCGGTATCTCGGAGCACTGGTACTGCCAGTACCAGCGGTATCTCGGAGCACTGGTACCGCCGGTACCAGCGGTATCTCGGAGCACTGGTACTGCCGGTACCAGCGGTATCTCAGACCGGAGGTACTGCCGGTACCAGCGGTATCTCGGAGCACTGGTACCGCCAGTACCAGCGGTATCTCGGAGCACTGGTGCTGCTGGTACCACCAGGGTTGCTGGACCAGCGGTACCACGCTCGGTGAGAACAGGCCTGGACTTGAGGACGGCTCCATCATGGCCAGTTTGTTGCAGCTACATAGAAGTTTCAGACGATTTTGGTAGAATCTTAAAAAAATTAACCTGTTTGTATGGTCGTCTGTCTCCACACAGATATAATGATGTCTCACCGATTTTAAAAACAAAAATAGCATATTTTATATTTATATTATAATGTGTATGCTTAATAAATTATTATTGTGACATTTACTGGTGTTCCATCGTCTTCTTTGAATGAATGTCTGTTGAGTTGACTGAACAATATGATGCAACATTCACATAAAGTGAGTCAAGTTTCAAACTCCCTCAATGCTGACTGGATGAGAAAAGTTCCTCGAGTGCTGATTGGCCAAGAAACACCCAAATGGTGATTGAACCAGAAACGTTAATCAAGTTTTGATTGGACAAGAAAAGTTCCCCGTGTTCTGATCTAACAAGATAAGTTCTAGAAGGTCTTATTGGAGAAGAAAAACTTCCTTCAGGGGTTGATTGGATGAGAAAGGTTCCTCAAATTAGGAGTGGATGAGAGAAGTTCTTTTGGGAGGAGAAAAAAAATCCATCCATCCATCCATCCATTGTCTACCGCTTTATCCAGGCCGGGTCGCGGAGGCAGCAGTCTGAGCAGAGTGGCCCAGACTTCCCTCACCTAGACTCTTCCTCCAGCTCTTCTGGTGGAACCCCAAGGTGTTCCCAGGCCATAGAGAGACATAGTCCCTCCAGGTGTTCCCAGGCCATAGAGAGACATAGTCCCTCCAGGTGTTCCCAGGCCATAGAGAGACATAGTCCCTCCAGGTGTTCCCAGGCCATAGAGAGACATAGTCCCTCCAGGTGTTCCCAGGCCATAGAGAGACATAGTCCCTCCAGGTGTTCCCAGGCCATAGAGAGACATAGTCCCTCCAGGTGTTCCCAGGCCATAGAGAGACATAGTCCCTCCAGGTGTTCCCAGGCCATAGAGAGACATAGTCCCTCCAGGTGTTCCCAGGCCATAGAGAGACATAGTCCCTCCAGGTGTTCCCAGGCCATAGAGAGACATAGTCCCTCCAGGTGTTCCCAGGCCATAGAGAGACATAGTCCCTCCAGGTGTTCCCAGGCCATAGAGAGACATAGTCCCTCCAGCGTGTCCTGGGTCTGCCCCGAGGCCTCCTACCGGAGGGACATGACCAGAACACCTCCCTAGGGAGGCGTCCGGGGGGGGGGGCGTCTGAAATAGATGCCCGAGCCACCTCAGCTGGCTCCTCTCGATGTGGAGGAGCAGCGGCTCTACTCCGAGCTCCTCCCTGGTGACTGAGCTCCTCCCCCTATCTCTAAGGGTACGCCCAGCCACCCTACGGAGGAAGCTCATTTCAGCCGCTTGTATCCGGGATCTGGTTCTTTCGGTCATGACCCATAGTTCATGACCATCGGTGAGGGGAGGAACAGGTGAGGGTATTAACAGGTGAGGGTAGGAACAGGTGAGGGGAGGAACAGGTGAGGGTATTAACAGGTGAGGGTAGTAACAGGTGAGGGTATTAACAGGTGAGGGTAGGAACAGGTGAGGGTATTAACAGGTGAGGGTAGGAACAGGTGAGGGGAGGAACGAAGATCGACCAGTAAATCCAGAGCTTGGTCTTTTGGCTCAGCTCCTTCTTCACCACGACGGACCGATACGTCTGTATAACTGCAGACGCTGCACCGATCCGCCTGTCGATCTCACGCTCCATCTTTCCCCCACTCGTGAACAAGACCCCAAGATACTTGAACTCCTCCACTTGGGACAAGGGCACTCCACCGACCTGGAGGGGGCAAGACACCTTTTTCCGGTTGTGAAAAAAAATCCTTCAACGTTAATGGGCAGAAAATGTTTCTCAAATTGGGTTTGGACAAGATACGTTTCTGGGGTTCTGATTGGACAAGAGGAATCTGTTGATTTTGAATCTGCAGTGTAACAGCACTGAGACATTTCAGAACAGCCATCCTGCCTTTTCACAGGTATTTTAACAAAACAGATTTTAGTATAACACTTTTTCACTGAAAAGGTTTGTTTTTTGTAGATATTTGGCGATGGTTCCTGCAATATAATACAAGAAATGATACTAAAGAAGATTAGTTTATTACTCAAGCGTTCTTGCCTCACAAAATAAAAAAAGAAGAAAACAGCTAAACGTGATGTTCGGCAGATAAACACTAGGTGCAGTTCCACAGGTGGACGCCGCGTGTCGCTGTGACGTGAGTTGGATCGTCTTCCGGTTCACTCAACCGGAAGTGTCGGACGCAGACATGGCGGCTGCGGGAGCTGCGGGAGCTGCGTCTCCAGCGCGCCTGGTCCAGTACGTGGTGGTCCGCTCGGACCTGGTCCAGCAGCTGTCCTGGCCGCTCGGGGCCGTCATCACGCAGGCCTGCCACGCGGCCACCGCGGCGGTCCACCTGCACGCCCAGGACCCGGACACGCTGCGGTACCTGGACGAGCTGGACTCCATGCACAAGGTGGTGCTGGCGGTAAGTGGACACCATTGACGGCGGAGATTTCACACCAAACGAGCCACGTAAAGCACATTTAGCACACGGAACGATGTGATCTACGGTTCGGCAGCGCTAAAGTTGCCCTCGCGTGGTTTCATTGGTTTCCTAGCCACTCTGCGCTCGGGCTGCTAGCTGTTAGCTCGCACGCACGAGCACGAGCTGCCGCGGGAGCGCGTCTTGTAATCGTAATTAATACGTTTTGTTTGCGATTGTGAACAAAAGCACATCACAAAAACTGTACTGACAGGGAAATATGTGTGTGTGTGTGTGTATATATATATATGTATATATATACACACACACACACACACACACACATTCATACACTGTTTAATTAAAGGAAAATAAGCTTAAACGGGAATTGACAGTATCCGACATAAACCCAAAACAATCCAGAATCCATGAGACGTTAATATCCGTCTTTTGATGAACATGGTTCAGCAGAATGTGGATCAAAGTGCAACATAATGACGTAGAACTTCATGAGGAAGAATAAGAAGCAGCACACACCATCACCGTTGCTTTCAGCAAACCTTCGCATTTCCACGCACAGCAGAACAAACGACTGACCCTTCCTCAGGAGAGAATCCTTCACTTGGTGCAACGCTTCTATTCAGCATTGATGTTGTGGAAGCCATGACAACAGAAGCTACAGCCACTGCAGGCCTGCAGCTTCTGGCACCACACGCCTCAATATTTAATAAAAACAAACGGGATGAATTTTGTCATGTAAAACTAAACCCACATTTAAGTACAACTACGTCCTTTCATAGTACAGTAAGACCATCTTGTGTCCCTAAAGTTAATCCTAATAAAACATTTGATTATCAAAACGTCCTATTTTTTGAGAGGTTCCATACAGAAGGTGTGTCTATACACTGGTTCAGACGACAGCTGCTTTGATGGCTTATTTATGTTGAATACAACAAACATCAATGTAGTAACGTATTATCCCTCTGTACACACAATATTGAAGTCACATATTCTAAATCACGTCTTCGAATATTGAAATCAGAGAGCGCCTCCCTCCTGGTGTAACTTCAACTGTACAGTAAACTTTCTAACCAGACGTGACGACTTCAGCTGTGTTGCGTTTCCCTTCAGGCCCCAGACGAAGCGGCCCTGTGTGGCCTGGCGGCCAGCCTGACGGAGGCTGGCGTGGCCCACAAGCTGTGGGTGGAGCAGCCGGAGAACATCCCCACCTGCCTTGCCCTCAAGCCCTACCCCAGAGAGGCCGTCCAGCCGCTGATGCGCAAGTTCAAGCTCTTCAAGTGAGGCCGGCTCCGACAGCAAGAAACAGTTTAGTGAATGAGCCGTTTGTGTGTGGAAACACAAACCAACTTCCATTCATGTGTGGAAGTGAACAACAAGGACTCCCTCAGTTTGACAGCTGTTTTAGCTGTTGGGACTAAAACTAGTGGCTTCGTACTGGTTGACACTTCCAATGCCATGGACTTTGTTAGGGTTTCTCCAGGGCGACCTGGTTTCCATGTTGTAAAGCCTCACACGGTATTCATAATAAATAAGAGCAAATGGTGCCACAGGAAGGGCAGAGGGTCGTCCTGTAGGGTCCAGGGTGCAGGAAAAGCTTCTTCTGAAGCACCGCAGTCCAGAGCTGCTCAATTTGGGAAAGAAATGTGAATCCCCATTATTCTGGTCAATGTCACATTTTCATTTTCTTAGAGACTAGAGGTTCCATACATCTGAAATATTTGTTAATGAATTCCCTGTAGGAGAAGCTGCTCCAGATGGAGGTTTACCATCTGGACTTGGTCCAAAGTATTCAATGCATTAAAAAATATTCTGCACAATATCTCTAATTATTTTCACAAATAGATTATAGGTATTAAAAGTTCAGTATTGGTTGTTGGGCAAAGTTTGTCACTTCCCTTCAAAACTTGAAAAGAGTTCCTGCTCGCTCCAAAGCTGTTTGGAGTGGTTGGTACTGCGACGCCTGACGGGGAAACCTGCAGACGTCGCAGTACCAACCACTCCAAAGCTGTTTGGAGTGGTTGGTACTGCGACGTCTGCCGGGGAAACCTGCAGACGTCGCAGTACCAACCACTCCAAACAGCTTTGGAGTGGTTGGTACTGCGACGCCTGACGGGGAAACCTGCAGACGTCGCAGTACCAACCACTCCAAACAGCTTTGGAGTGGTTGGTACTGCGACGCCTGCCGGGGAAACGTGCAGATGTCGCAGTACCAACCACTCCAAACAGCTTTGGAGTGGTTGGTACTGCGACGCCTGCCGGGGAAACCTGCAGACGTCGCAGTACCAACCACTCCAAACAGCTTTGGAGTGGTTGGTACTGCGACGCCTGCCGGGGAAACGTGCAGATGTCGCAGTACCAACCACTCCAAACAGCTTTGGAGTGGTTGGTACTGCGACGCCTGCCGGGGAAACGTGCAGATGTCGCAGTACCAACCACTCCAAAGCTGTTTGGAGTGGTTGGTACTGCGACGCCTGCCGGGGAAACGTGCAGACGTCGCAGTACCAACCACTCCAAACAGCTTTGGAGTGGTTGGTACTGCGACGCCTGCCGGGGAAACCTGCAGACGTCGCTGAGCACCAGCCACTCCGGGCCCCTTCTTCTGCAGGCCTTGTGCACATGATGGCATCCTTACACTCCTGGTTCACTTGCGTTCCGTAACGTGACGGTCTCCACCTTTCCTCCAGTACTTTGATTCACTGCAGGAGTTCTGAGCCTCTGGCTCTTTGTTTGCTTTTAAATAGTGATGTTGAGACGGAGGTTCTCGTCACTCTGCAACAGGAGCAGAACACAGGTCGTGCCTCACAAAGTTTGGGCTGCATGCGTTCAGCCGCAGCAGGGCGCAGCGCTCAGGGTGGATGACCATCTGGATGTCACTGCACACATGCATTAAGGGGGCGGGGTTTAGCCAAAGGTCAGTTGGGGGGTACGGGCCCAACTGACCCCACAAACTATCTCCAATATGTTGAAACTTTAGAATAAGTTCTAAAATCCTCAGGTCCACGTTCGATCAGTGAAAATGTGTGGTGTTGGTTTTCTTCCACAACCTGACGACGCCCTTCAACAAGGAGGCACGTTGTGGGAACCCTCCGACTGTCTGCCTTGAAACAACGGAAAGCATTTTCTCAAACTCTGGTCTGCACATGCTCAGTAGAGCCAATCAGAACAAGGTTTCCTCCTTGGTGTCATGACTTCCAGTCCTTGTTCTCCTGAAAATGGTACTTTTATGTTGACAGTCACTGTAATAACAATCTAACTTGGGTATCTGTCCATGAGAATTTAACTCTTCTTAATGTGAAGAATCATTTTGAAAATATCCAGTTATGCAAATGAAATGTAAAAGTGGAAAAGCAGGTGAAAGTTGTTCAACATATTTTCAGAAAGCTTCATGGAGGAGCAAAAGAGCCATGTAAAGAGGTTTACAGACCCCTGGTCTGGACCCCAAATAGTTCCCTTTCTGCTAATGCATCAATGGTGGCTATAATATAATAATGCATCAATGGTGGCTATAATATAATAATGCATCAATGGTGGCTATAATGCATCAATGGTGGCTATAACATAATAATGCATCAATGGTGGCTATAATAATGCATCAATGGTGGCTATAATGCATCAATGGTGGCTATAACATAATAATGCATCAATGGTGGCTATAATAATGCATCAATGATGGCTATAATATAATAATGCATCAATGGTGGCTATAACATAATAATGCATCAATGGTGGCTATAATATAATAATGCATCAATGGTGGCTATAATAATGCATCAATGGTGGCTATAATACATCAATGGTGGCTATAACATAATAATGCATCAATGGTGGCTATAATAATGCATCAATGATGGCTATAATATAATAATGCATCAATGGTGGCTATAATAACATAATGCATCAATAATAGCTATAATAATGCATCAATGAACACGGTGGCCTAGCCCTCAATGGTTTGACAGTCATATTGTAGTTTTATCGTCCATATCGGTAGTTTAATAGTTGAAAGTCCCCCGATGGCACCGATTCCTCATCAATCCACTGGAATGTCGCGTTTCGAGCGTATTGTTCTCTGCAGACGAAACAAGCGACAGCGCCCCCCCGTGGCCTGGCAGACTCCAGCATCGTGATCGGTGTGCGGCTGCCGTGGAAATGCAACACTATTTGAACCAAGTAGGTGTTGTCACTTGAAATGTCGAGTAAACGAGGATTCACTCCGTTACTCTGCAGACGCCGCGTTCCCTCATGAATTATTCATGCGACTGGGACGCACGTCGCTCGGGAGCGCGCGCGGCGGGCGCAGAGCGGGTGGTGCGCGCGGCCGAGCGGCAGCAGCAGCAGCAGCCCTGTTTGTTTGTGTTGAGAGGTTGGAAATGGCGGAGAGTAGCGCGAGAAGTAAAGCCTGAACTGCAGCGCGCGTCACTGCCACACACCGCAGGAACCGAGTCCGCACGGCCCGCGGCCCGCTCCCGGGGCAGGATTCACATTCGCTCTCTGGTTTTCAACACGCATCGACGTATGTCGGAGGTTTCGGAGGCTAGGCTAAGCTAGCAGCGCGAGCCGTGTGCGCTTGTTTGTCAACACAGGCTGACGCTCAGAGCGCGAGCGCAGCCGAGCAGGGCCGCGCACGAGCTAACTTCTCCAAACACGCGCTTTTCTCCTCGTCCCCACGCCTGCTTTTATTCTCTGTCGAGTTTGTTTTCCTCGTCTGCAGGAGCATGGGACTTCGAGTGGCTGACTATTCAAAGAAAACAAAAACACCCACTCGCTCCAATTCCTTAGCTTAGCCTTTAGCTTAGCACGGTGCTAACTGGCGTCCACGCACGGTTCCACGCATGGGGGATTAAAAGCATCACCGCAGCGCGACCCACCGTGAAGACATCAGCCCGCAGATCGTGTTTACGAGCCGTGGGAGCGAGGTAAGCTGTGCGTGGTAAACACGTCGCTGCTGCACATCCACACACACATTGACTGGTTATGCTGGTGCTTTTCCTTTACAAACGTCGGGAACACAACGTGCAGTCATCCGTGTGTGTTTTTTACTCCTCCGCCACCTGCAAAGGAAGAGAACAGTCAGTTCTTATGTAAGGTTCCATTGAAACCCTGCAGGTGGCGCTGCTGGGCGTTTTCCACTTATTACCTGCCAGTTAACGCGAAAAACGCGCCTTCAAGAACCGGCTGAGCCTTTGTTTTTAACATGCAGGTATGTGGAGACCCTCCGTTCCCAGAGCCTCACCTCAGATACCCTCGGTCTGCATGCAGACATTTCATCTGTTCTACACTGAGCGCACGTCTCTGTTCTCTACAACCAGAGGTCTGCAGCGGCTCCATGAAGCCACAGCAGGAATGATGTGCAAATCATCGTTTTGCTTGTTTTTCTTGATTGCATACAACACCTTTTGTCAAAATGGTCTATTTGAGGCTCAAAACAGCTAAAGTCACACAGCCAGAATAGCTGGAATTAAATAAAACACAACTTGAGCTAAAACTACTCAGAATAGAATAACAGAAATACAGTAAAAAGTGTAAAATGAAAATGTCTTACGAAAAGGTTTTATTTACAGGAAAAGGAAAATGGGTAAAGTAAAAAAGGGGGGAAAAGTCTTGTATAGCTAATAAAAAACCCAAACTGCTCTCACCACGACGAAACGGTGACGCACAGTTAAATAGCTAAAGTCCAGTAGAAATAAGAAATCTTTTAAAATGGCTACAAAATGTATTAAAATCAATTTAGATTGTACCCTTTATAAATTTACCCCAAATTTTTCTTTCTTGATTGAAGTTGATGCGCATGTTTGGTGGCTCCAGACAAATTCCACAAAAGAGTTCATAAGGGCTGCAAAGTCCTGATGTAAAATGTTGAGAGCGTCTGTTGATTCATCTGTGACTATTTTGAGGATAAAAACATTCAAAGAGGTGTAAAACTTGTCTTGAAGCCTTAAAGTGTCTCCATATTGTCAAAATCCAAAGTACACAACTTAAACTTATTGGACTGGACCCTTTTAGTCTCCCAGTGGTCTGATGTCATCTTGATTTGAACCTTTCTTCCACCTGCAAAGGAAGAGGACAGTCAGTTCTTACATTTTCTTATACAGGTTATGAGTGAATTTTATGTTGATCTGACTTTCTGTAAAGTCTCGAGCACTGAGAGAAATAACTGTTGTATTTAGTGCTTAATAAATAAAGTTGAGTTGAATTGATTAAGTGCGTCACCCAAAGTTTTGCATGCTAATGATGTCGGCTTTCTGTGGTGGGGGTTTTTTACGTTGAACCGATTCAGGCCCCGTTTAATGTTTTTGGATTTTGTCATTTTCCATGACGACGGAGTTTGGAGCCACTGAAAATGCAGCTTTTTAAAAGCGTTCCATCTGGGAAATAACACAACATTTGTGAAATGCGTCTGCTGGTCACACGCGTTGTGGCCACAGTAAGTCGTTGTTCTGCACATGCTCAGTGATGGACAATAACCGTTTATGAGCAGTTCGCTCAGAGAAGAAGAATCGTACTTTATTAATCCCTTACCTATAGTCTCCGGTCACAGACCTTCGTCTCTGCTCTGCGTGGCGGCTTCACCACAGGCTGTGTACCTGGAATCTATCTCCGTTTTAGGTTCTGAAGTGTTGGAGACCAACGTTTCAATCATGCAGGTTCTGAACCAGCTCAAGATGCTCTAAAGTCATTTTAGCATTGATTAAGTGAAGTGGTTTGCACTGCCGTCTCCCGGCTCCAGGTAGTTCTGGGTCTTCCTCTATTTGGATGTTCTTGCTTGAGGTTTCTCCCCAAAACATGTTGTAAAGTAGGACTGTTGAGGTGAACTGGTCAATAGTAACAATGGATTGGTACTTGGGGAGGAAGGCTATCCTCCGCTGAGACGTCGATGAACCGCAGTCGGTTCCTTGCAGAAGAAGTATTTGTTCTGTGTCTGAGGACCCTGTCCCCAAACGGATACCATCCTGTGGGATTAACAACTGATTTGAGCTCCTTGGGGCAACTATGATGGATTGACCCATCAGGTGAGCTCGGGGGGGACTGGGAACCGAGGGTCTTTCCCAGGGACTCGTGGTACCGGAACAACATACAAACCCCACACAGAAAGGCCTTCTGGTTGTCAGGAGAGAGTGCTAACCACCGCACCACTGTGCAGCCATGTCCATGATTGGAAGTACAATAAACATGTCTATACTATGGACACATCAATACCACCTTGTTAAAGGACAAGTACCAATACGAAAACTGGTCTGTGAGCCTGAAACGCTTTAGCATGTAGCATTGCTGGTGTGTGAGCCTGAAACTCTTTAGCATGTAGCATTGCTGGTGTGTGAGCCTGAAACTCTTTAGCATGTAGCATTGCTGGTGTGTGAGCCTGAAACTCTTTAGCATGTAGTAGGGACGGATCCGATCCAGTATCGGGTTCCGATTTCAGCGTAATTCACGGATCGGGAATTTTTGATCCAAAGTGCGGAGATTTCTGATCCATGAAGCCTCGTCTGTGCTTCACTGTTGCTGAAATGACTCCAGTGGTTCCCTGCCGCTCCGCTGGCTGCAAACTGTGGACTGGATTTCCTGAAGGGAGGCGGGTCTCAATGAGACGTGGAGGAACGAGTCAGGAAATCCATTCCACAGTTTGCAGCCAGCTTGCGTGGTAGCATTGCATATCCAGCTGCGTCGCTAAAGAATTTCTCCAGGGATTAATAAAGTGATTGTGAACTTTTAAAGATAGAACTAGAGGTGATGACGTCACTCAGACCCCACATTGTCCACGTGAACTAAAAGACTTTGTCCTGCTTCCTTTTCTCACCTTCTACTGACCTCAAGTCGTCTGTAGAGAGAAAACATGTAAACATTCCTACATGTATTACTTTACTGTAGAGACTGTTTATTACTGCCTCATATATATAAAACAAATATTTTCATCAAAGTTTACTTGGGTCCAGTAAAAACTGCAGGATTACTGGACCAGTGTCCGGCAAAAAAAAAAAGGGCATTTTGTGATCCCTGATATGGTTAGGCATTATTTATTTTATTATTTATTTAATTAGGGACCAAGCAGAAAGGCCGAGGCCAGGACCCAATTGTTGTTCTAGTGTTTGGTATTAATGTTCTTCTTTTGATGCCTGAGGCGGATTTGAGGCCCAATTTGACCACTAAACACACTCAAAAGCTCACCAAGTTTGGTACGCTCATAAAGACAGGCGGTAGAATTAAGGACATGTAATAATTAACCTCCACAGTGCTAAAGTGCCTCTAGCGCCACCTAGAAAAACAAACGGCCACCATGGCCCATAGAATGAGATCAAACCAAAAGTCAATTGTCCGTCTCATCGAGCTCAAATCACATATTGGTACCCCAGACCTACAGCCGACAGGAAGTCTGCAATTTGCCTTTCAAAATAAGATTTGCAACCACAGAATGAAACTACATCAATATGAAACTCCAGGTCTTGTGCTTTGAATGAGGGGCTACTTTAGTTTTGATTTTAAACAGTTCTCCATTCACAATGACTGGTTCAGGAAGTGAATTCTCTCTTAATTTTATTCACAGCTGCTGACTGCACGCCAAGCTGAGACGGAGCACACACACACACACACACACACACACACACACACACACACACACACACACACACACACACACACACACACACACACACACACACACACACACACACACACAGCTATGTGGAACTTGGATGTGCAGAATAGACATGAGAGAACGTCTTGCATTTCTACTGCACGCGGCTCCCGCTCTCCACCTGCAGGGGGCAGTGCTTCACAAACACACTTCCACCGCAGTGTTAAATTAGAGCAGAAGAAGTAGACTTGTTCTCTGTGGTCCTGGAGCATCAGCTCTTGTTTCAACCCTTCCCTCTGTGGAAGTCTGACATATGAAGCTCATTGACTTCTAGGAGTCAAATCTTATTTCCAGTGTGGATCTGCACTTTGTGCTTTTTGTGCCTTTATAACCAAGTCTTCAGTCCTCCTCCTCTCCAGCTTATTAAAAAATCATTAAGAAAAGATTTGAGAACAATGCTGTCATTTTTTTCTTGTGCGATTTCCAGTGACGATCATGCTAACAGATTGAGCTATGACATGAGGCGCAGCATTAAGCCAACATGACATTGTTAGCCATGAGCTAACATACCATGTGCCTTATGAGCCCATATGAGCTCTGAGCCTCGGGACCTGGTAAAAGCAGATAACTAGTGGAGCACGGAGAGCCTCCGCAGCAGGGAGCTGCTGAGAAGTTGACTTGTGTCAAACATGAGGCCCGTGGACCACAACTGGCTAACCCTGACCCTGACCCTGACCCTGACCCACACCCTGACCCTGACTGGGAGCTCCAATCAGCCCCACAAAGCACCTGGCAAGTGCTTATATAGGATTTATTTGTAGCTTTGTTTTACATTTCACTGGTTTTTGCAGAACATTTCATCAATAAACACTGCTTGGATCTTGATTTAAAAAACAAAACAAAAACAAAAGTAAGTCCTTACATAGCAGATATTCCTGAGGAGGAGGAAGAGACCAGGAGGAGAGGAGAAGAAGAGAGCAGGAGGAGGAGGAGAAGAGAGGAGGAGGACAGAGGAGGAGGATGAGAAGAGAGCAGCAGCAGGAGGAGAAGGCGGAGGAGAGAGCAGGAGGAGGAGAAGAGAGCACCAGCAGGAGGAGGAGGAGAGAGCAGGAGGAGGAGAAGAGAGGAGAGAGGAGGAGGATGAGAAGAGAGCAGCAGCAGGAGGAGAAGGCGGAGGAGAGAGCAGGAGGAGGAGAAGAGAGCACCAGAAGGAGGAGGAGAAGAGAGGAGGAGGAGAGAGGAGGAGGATGAGAAGAGAGCAGCAGCAGGAGGAGAAGGCGGAGGAGAGAGCAGGAGGAGGAGGAGAGAGCAGAAGGAGGAGGAAAAGACAGAGGAGGAGAACAGAAGAGGAGGATTATACAGCAGGAGGAGGTGTGACATTCTTTAGCAAGTGCTCTATACTCACACACATTGTATGGTATTGCATGGTATGGTATTCCATTAATATTGTATTGTATTGAGAAAACATCCTCCAAAGTGCTATTTGCTTGTGCTCGGCTGCAACGGCTTCACGTTGAGACCAACAAGGCTTTTTGAGGTGAAGTGCATGTCGTGTTCACGTCACATGACCACTGTGGAGGTGTCATGGCGGCTCTCTGTGTCGTGTTCACGTCACATGACCACTGTGGAGGTGTCATGGCGGCTCTCTGTGTCGTGTTCACGTCACATGACCACTGGAGGTGTCATGGCGGCTCTCTGTGTCGTGTTCACGTCACATGACCACTGTGGAGGTGTCATGGCGGCTCTCTGTCGTGTTCACGTCACATGACCACTGGAGGTGTCATGGCGGCTCTCTGTGTCGTGTTCACGTCACATGACCACTGTGGAGGTGTCATGGCGGCTCTCTGTGTGTTTCTGTGTTGCAGTTGGAGGCCAGCAGGCTTCTCCCGGCTCCGGGTATGGTGCCATGTGACGGAGCGGCCGTGGAGCCATAGCCGCCTCTACCTCCAGCCTTCCTCCTCCTCCTCCTCCTCCTCCTGCTCCTCCTCCAGCAGCTCTGGACAAGGCCACCACATGACTCAGCCACTGGAGCCCTAGACCAAGTAAGTCGTCAGCCTGCATCGTCCAACGTGGGACCGCGGCTCTGCGGCCCTGCGGCCTGTAGCCTGCGGCCCTGCAGCCTGCGGCCCTGCAGCCTGCGGCCTGTAGCCTGCGGCCCTGCAGCCTGCGGCCCTGCAGCCTTGCGGCCGGCATCAAGCTTTCAGGGCAATTATTTGTAGATAAACATTTTCCTTTCTTTTTGATTTCATGACCCCACCGATGTTCAACAGTTGTCTTAATAAGAGATGTATACACCAGGGTGGGTGTTGACGCCAGGCCCAGACCACAACAGGTCTTAATAAGAGATGTATACACCAGGGTGGGTGTTGACGCCAGGCCCAGACCACAACAGGTCTTAATAAGAGATGTATACACCAGGGTGGGTGTTGACGCCAGGCCCAGACCACAACAGGTCTTAATAAGAGATGTATACACCAGGGTGGGTGTTGACGCCAGGCCCAGACCACAACAGGTCTTAATAAGAGATGTATACACCAGGGTGGGTGTTGACGCCAGGCCCAGACCACAACAGGTCTTAATAAGAGATGTATACACCAGGGTGGGTGTTGACGCCAGGCCCAGACCACAACAGGTCTTAATAAGAGATGTATACACCAGGGTGGGTGTTGACGCCAGGCCCAGACCACAACACATTTCTACACATTCCGCTGGCTGGTTTGTGGGACCAGTGCAAACTGTGAGGACGAAGACGTCATTGTTTACCTACATTTTGAACCAAGAATGATTCGCGCCTGGAACAAGGACGCAGCCATTTTGAATCTCGCCAAACACCATCAAATCACCCGATCACCACGTGACTTGGTGAGTTCACCACGTTGTGATCACATGACCACGTTGTGATCAGGTGATTTGATCACCACGTGACTTGGTGAGTTCACCACGTTACAGAGAATTGTTGGATAGGGTCCAATAATACTCAGCTAATCGAGCACCCTAAATGCTAGATTAGCTGAGTATTATGGTAGATCAGGTTCAACCTTTGAATGAAACATTGAACCATGAAGACATTGTGGTGAACATTAGAAGACAGGACTGACGTCCTCCTGTCCTCCAGAGACAACCATTGGTCCCATAGTGAGAAGGTCCTTGTGGATCAGAACTACATTCTGCTGGTACATCATCATGTATTGTTGGAAGTAAAGTTGGGAACGTCAGACTAAAACAATAATGAAGACCTTGTAGGAAACATTAGTACTGGACCGGACCGGACTGGGCCCGGCAGCCCCCTGCTGGGTTCTGGGCCGGGCCCGGCAGCCCCCTGCTGGGTTCTCCTCCTCCTCCTTGAGTGATGAAGGATTAAACACAGTCCACTAACTTTTCACCGTCCCAGTGTAAACATTTAATAAAGAGATCAAAGTGATCCCTCTCAGACTCTCAGTATTTCTGCTGGTCACTAGTTTCTCTTTTATTAGTGATTCTACTACTGTGACCTCCTGACCTCCACCTCCTCCATCACTAGTTTCTCTTTTATTAGTGATTCTACTACTGTGACCTCCTGACCTCCACCTCCTCCATCACTAGTTTCTCTTTTATTAGTGATTCTACTGCTGTGACCTCCTGACCTCCACCTCCTCCATCACTAGTTTCTCTTTTATTAGTGATTCTACTACTGTGACCTCCTGACCTCCACCTCCTCCATCACTAGTTTCTCTTTTATTAGTGATTCTACTGCTGTGACCTCCTGACCTCCACCTCCTCCATCACTAGTTTCTCTTTTATTAGTGATTCTACTACTGTGACCTCCTGACCTCCACCTCCTCCATCACTAGTTTCTCTTTTATTAGTGATTCTACTACTGTGACCTCCTGACCTCCACCTCCTCCATCACTAGTTTCTCTTTTATTAGTGATTCTACTGCTGTGACCTCCTGACCTCCACCTCCTCCATCACTAGTTTCTCTTTTATTAGTGATTCTACTACTGTGACCTCCTGACCTCCACCTCCTCCATCACTAGTTTCTCTTTTATTAGTGATTCTACTGCTGTGACCTCCTGACCTCCACCTCCTCCATCACTAGTTTCTCTTTTATTAGTGATTCTACTACTGTGACCTCCTGACCTCCACTTCCTCCATCACTAGTTTCTCTTTTATTAGTGATTCTACTACTGTGACCTCCTGACCTCCACCTCCTCCATCACTAGTTTCTCTTTTATTAGTGATTCTACTACTGTGACCTCCTGACCTCCACCTCCTCCATCACTAGTTTCTCTTTTATTAGTGATTCTACTACTGTGACCTCCTGACCTCCACTT
This sequence comes from Blennius ocellaris, assembly GCF_963422515.1. Lineage (NCBI taxonomy): Eukaryota > Metazoa > Chordata > Actinopteri > Blenniiformes > Blenniidae > Blennius > Blennius ocellaris. The sequence goes on along the minus strand of NC_137667.1, from coordinate 182,601 downwards.
CCTCCATCACTAGTTTCTCTTTTATTAGTGATTCTACTACTGTGACCTCCTGACCTCCACCTCCTCCATCACTAGTTTCTCTTTTATTAGTGATTCTACTACTGTGACCTCCTGACCTCCACTTCCTCCATCACTAGTTTCTCTTTTATTAGTGATTCTACTACTGTGACCTCCTGACCTCCACCTCCTCCATCACTAGTTTCTCTTTTATTAGTGATTCTACTACTGTGACCTCCTGACCTCCACCTCCTCCATCACTAGTTTCTCTTTTATTAATGATTCTACTACTGTGACCTCCTGACCTCCACCTCCTCCATCACTAGTTTCTCTTTTATTAGTGATTCTACTACTGTGACCTCCTGACCTCCACCTCCTCCATCACTAGTTTCTCTTTTATTAATGATTCTACTACTGTGACCTCCTGACCTCCACCTCCTCCATCACTAGTTTCTCTTTTGATGTCAGGATTTAACGTTAAATGCCGGCGATCAACTGATTGAGATATATATAGACGCTGCACTTCACTTTGACCATCGATGGTAGAAAGTGGGCGTGGTGGGGGCGGGGCCTGACGCCCCCTTCCAGGTGGATGGTAGAAAGTGGGCGTGGTGGGGGCGGGGCCTGACGCCCCCTTCCAGGTGGATGGTAGAAAGTGGGCGTGGTGGGGGCGGGGCCTGACGCCCCCTTCCAGGTGGACTACTGGGGTCTAGAAGGGCAAAGTGCATGCAGGTGTGCATACGCACTGTTTCTCCATCCAAGTTCTTTTCAGAGCCATTTTCAGCTTCAACAAACATTTCAGTAGGAATCCAACAGCAGCTTTTCTAGAAGACCTGGTCTTTCTCACTCTTTCCCTCATTCACATCTTAAGCTTCATATCCAGATCCCACAACAAGCAGAGTGGTGACTAGTCCCCCCTGGTCCAGAGTGGTAGAGCAGCAGCAGCAGCAGCGTGCTGGAGAGCGCAGCTCGGCAGACCCCCTGCAGAGACGCTCCGGTTCAGCCCAGGACACGGAACGCCCACGCTCCACAGTACAGCCATGAATATTCATGAGGAATCATCCGCCTGGCTGCAGAGAGAACATGATCTGTGAAAGGAAAAAATGAAATGAAAGTCAGGGTCACACACAGAAAATCTTCCAGCCTCCTTTTATTACTGAAAAAAAATCTAAATTCTTGTTCTTCCTTTACGACTTTGTGAGTGTTTTACCTGCAGAGAGTGGAGTTGCTCTCTTGTTTAGCTTCAGGCTAATTCAGAGCTAACAGTTTCTGAGTAAAGTGGCCATCTGTACCATAGATATAAAACCGGGACGCTGCACCACTTCAGCGTCTGTTGATGCAACGTTTGTGCAGCGCCGCCATCTTGGGCAGGTCCTCCTGCGAAACATCAAGATCCCAGGCTACAAAATCCACACACAAATCTGTCGCTCGCTTGATAGTCCACTATCAACACAAATAAAGCTGAGGAATTATTGGGAGGGGAAAAGTCTTAAAAAATCTGAAGACTAATAAAGCAGGGAAAATAAAGTTAAATACTCCTGAATCTGATATTCCTGAAATGACACAGATCAAGCTTTTCTTGGAAAATAAGTATTTTAAGAATATCAATTGTATGTGTTTATATTTACGTTGGTTAATATTGAGAAAAAAACAATTGTGGACACATCACTCTGGTACAAGTACATAGATTAGTCAATGTGAGTGAGGTAACCCTAATTAGTCAAAATGACTAAGACTGTCAAGTGAACTGCAATAACTACTGTCTCCAGTAGACTCCTCGTTGTACAGCTGGACATTAAGCTCAGGTTTTTCAAAGTAACCTTTTCATATGTTTTACGTACATGAATTATGGAAACATCTAACACCTCTTGTGTCCTGGCCAAGGTTCAGCTTCCAAGGTGTGGCGCTGGCTATCAGTCTCAATGGAGTTTATTTGATGCTGGAAATGGCTCGAGTCACGCTGGACCATCAATATAGTTTTCATGAAAACCAGCCTGTTCACTATGGACTGAATCGAGAATGTGTACACATGTGAACACATGGCTATCAATGAATTGTCACATAAATACACAACTTAATTGTGAAAAGTGATGCCTCGGTTCCTTGTTTCCAAAGAACGCATTTGTGCACCTGTTAGCGTCACAAAGAACCAGGGCGTTTCGTCCATTTTCACCAAAACTTGCCTTCACTTGCTAGTATAGCTATGCTTATCTATGCTTGCAAGTACCTTCCCAAGATGGCAAACCGCGAGGCATCTAGTGTTTCATATCCAAGGTCTACTCGCTTCTGAACTGCTTCAACATTGTTCATAGCATTTGCACATAGTGAAGCAAAGTTAATATGGTATCAAGTCATATTGGCCCCAGTATGGATGGTTTAATAAGCGTGATGGTTATTTACTTTGGGAGAATCGAGTCGTCTTCCCAATACTGGGTTTTGTTACTGAAACCCTAATTGTGTTTAACAATGTACTCTGATTGGATTCTGCACTTTCTGCAGGCGTTCGGTGTGTTTGAGATGAAGAAATGACTTATGTTTCTACTTAAATACCCCATTTCCATGACATAATCTCACTGTAGCTTGACGTTTTTACCACAAATTTCCCTGAAAGCCAAATATCTCCTACATCTGTGAACAGCGCATGTCTTCTTTACCGCTTTGTGGTCCACTGAGGTGGAAATGCAGGCTAATGCGTGTCCTGCGGTGCAGCAGCATGGCGGACAGGACCTGGAGGAGCAGGTGAACTGAGCTTCATGTAAACAGGCCAGGCAGCGTCCCACGAGCAGCGCAGCAACCGGGCGTGCAGGGCCTGGTGACCATGGCAACGCCTGGTGACCATGGCGACCATGGTGACCATGGCGACGCCTGGTGACCATGGTGACCATGGTGACCATGGTGACCATGGCAGCTTGGTTCTACTCTCCTCCTTTATGGCTCTACAGAGTTACACATTGTTCTTTGATGACCACAGTAGCAGCGATCAAAATGCTGATCTGCTTAAAGACAATTAGCTCAGGTTTGATTCGTTAAGACATAGAACATTCATTTCCAGCCAAGATTTTAGATTTAGATTGACGCCCTGTTCCTGACGCCCTGTTCCTGACGCCCTGTTCCTATGGCCCTGTTCCTATGGCCCTGTTCCTGACGCCCTGTTCCTATGGCCCTGTTCCTGACGCCCTGTTCCTATGGCCCTGTTCCTGACGCCCTGTTCCTATGGCCCTGTTCCTGACGCCCTGTTCCTGACGCCCTGTTCCTGACGCCCTGTTCCTATGGCCCTGTTCCTGACGCCCTGTTCCTGACGCCCTGTTCCTATGGCCCTGTTCCTATGGCCCTGTTCCTGACGCCCTGTTCCTATGGCCCTGTTCCTATGGCCCTGTTCCTGACGCCCTGTTCCTATGGCCCTGTTCCTGACGCCCTGTTCCTATGGCCCTGTTCCTGACGCCCTGTTCCTGACGCCCTGTTCCTGACGCCCTGTTCCTGACGCCCTGTTCCTGACGCCCTGTTCCTGACGTCCTGTTCCTATGGCCCTGTTCCTATGGCCCTGTTCCTGACGCCCTGTTCCTGACGCCCTGTTCCTATGGCCCTGTTCCTGACGCCCTGTTCCTGACGCACTGTTCCTATGGCCCTGTTCCTATGGCCCTGTTCCTGACGCCCTGTTCCTATGGCCCTGTTCCTATGGCCCTGTTCCTCACGCCCTGTTCCTGACGCCCTGTTCCTATGGCCCTGTTCCTGACGCCCTGTTCCTGACGCCCTGTTCCTGACGCCCTGTTCCTATGGCCCTGTTCCTGACGCCCTGTTCCTATGGCCCTGTTCCTGACGCCCTGTTCCTATGGCCCTGTTCCTATGGCCCTGTTCCTGACGCCCTGTTCCTATGGCCCTGTTCCTGACGCCCTGTTCCTGACGCCCTGTTCCTATGGCCCTGTTCCTCACGCCCTGTTCCTGACGCCCTGTTCCTGACGCCCTGTTCCTGCCTGGGGGTCGTGGTGGCACCAGAGTAACCCTGTGTTGTCCTGGTCCTCAGGTCCAGCTGAAGATGAGTGCCGTCGGGGAATGCCCCCTGGACCCCACCGCTCTGGAGTCACGGAAGAGGAGGGGCTCGCCCTGCGACACGTCGGGCCAAAGGTAAACCCCGGGGACTGGATCCACGGTTCGATCCCAGTAACCTGAGAGCCAGATCTTCTGACTTGATGACATAATTTGATTACATCTTTTTAACCAGTTAATCCAATTTTAAGGAGCTATTTGCAGCTAGTTAACTAAAATACAAGTGAAACGGCTTTACAGGCTTTACTCACCAACAGTCAGAAAAGTTACGATTGCTTATATAGCGACACCAGATTTTTTTTTCAAATTGCTATTTTTAATGGTATTTTTATGGTTCACAAAATTCTTAACATAACATTTCTTTGGCATTCTTCTGTAATTTACAGTTTAATCCACACAAAGCATCCACACCTATAAAGTCCATAGATGAATTGTTGGTCCTTCCTCCAGCTGGTAACACACACTATCACTACAACCTGACCACTAGTAGGAAACACCTTGGTGTTGGTAAACAGGAGATCAACAGCTGGTAACACACACTATCACTACAACCTGACCACTAGTAGGAAACACCTTGGTGTTGGTAAACAGGAGGTCAACAGCTGGTAACACACACTATCACTACAACCTGACCACTAGTAGGAAACACCTTGGTGTTGGTAAACAGGAGATCAACAGCTGGTAACACACACTATCACTACAACCTGACCACTAGTAGGAAACACCTTGGTGTTGGTAAACAGGAGATCAAGGACAGACGTTGATCAACAGCGGGATCAAAGAACCAGAGCCGTTCACATCAAGATGGTTTTATTTACCTGATCAATCGTTTCAGAAACACTCTGATTTCCATCTTAAAAACATCACTGACATAACATCAATCCTCATCAATCAATTCTCTCTCCTGAGAGGAGAAGTGATCAGGTGGCAGAGCCAGAGAACCACATATTGATCCTGAGAGCAGAAGTGATCAGGTGGCAGCCAGAGAACCACATATTGATCCTGAGAGCAGAAGTGATCAGGTGGCAGCCAGAGAACCACATATTGATCCTGAGAGGAGAAGTGATCAGGTGGCAGAGCCAGAGAACCACATATTGATCCTGAGAGGAGAAGTGATCAGGTGGCAGAGCCAGAGAACCACATATTGATCCTGAGAGGAGAAGTGATCAGGTGGCAGAGCCAGAGAACCACATATTGATCCTGAGAGGAGATGTGATCAGGTGGCAGAGCCAGAGAACCACATATTGATCCTGAGAGGAGAAGTGATCAGGTGGCAGAGCCAGAGAACCACATATTGATCCTGAGAGGAGATGTGATCAGGTGGCAGAGCCAATACTCCATTTTACATAACTGACTTTATTACTTATTCATATTACAAATACTACATGTGCATAGATGTAAAACAATACATTTGCTAGTTGCTCTAAGTCTAGCTTTGTCATACTTCGCTCTGCTTGCTGTTAAAATGTGGACTTATATTGTCTCTTATATTGTTTCTTTGATGGCGCGTTGCGAGATTTGTCTCTCCCCACTGACTCCGACTGCTTTGTCTGTTTCGGCTGCACCTCAGGCAACCTCAAGAACCACAATCCTAAATCCACATGTACTGAAATGTTTAAATATATATATATATATATATATAGCCCTGAAGCTCAGTAGCATGTAGCCTCGCTACTGTGTGAACCTGAAGCTAGGTAGCATGTAGCCTCGCTACTGTGTGAACCTGAAGCTAGGTAGCATGTAGCCTCGCTACTGTGTGGGCCTGAAGCTCGGTAGCATGTAGCCTCACTACAGTGTGGGCCTGAAGCTAGTTAGCATGTAGCACAGATCAGCATTTCCTTGTTGCCCCTGAAGGCATCATTCAGAGTTGTCAGCTCCTGAAGTTAAAACCGTTACAACCGGACATGGCGGCTCGGTCACAAATGTTCTCTTTTATTGGTGTAACCGTTAAGCAGAATGTATTTCCAAAAACACTTGAAGCAAGAAATAAGCTGTGCAGTTGAACCATTGAAATGGCTCTTCACAGATGTGTGGCTGTTGTGAGGAGGCGTGGCCTGCGAGTTCGCCGAACCTCTTCTTGGGGTAGGAAATATGCCGACGAAGAACAATCCTTTTCTACTTCTGGATTGTGTCAGGAACCCGGCTTTCTTCTTGCTTTTGGAGTATGTGGAGGTCTTAAGTATTGACTACAGCCGTGGTGCAGGTTAGGGTTAGGGTTAGGCGTAGGGTTAGGGTTAGCTAGGGGTAGAGTTAGGGTTAGGCGTAGGGTTAGGGTTTGTTAGGGGTAGGGTTAGGGTTAGGCGTAGGGTTAGGGTTAGCTAGGGGTAGAGTTAGGGTTAGGCGTAGGGTTAGGGTTTGTTAGGGGTAGAGTTAGGGTTAGGGTTAGGCGTAGGGTTAGGGTTAGTTAGGGGTAGAGTTAGGGTTAGGCGTAGGGTTAGGGTTAGTTAGGGGTAGAGTTAGGGTTAGGCGTAGGGTTAGGGTTAGCTAGGGGTAGAGTTAGGGTTAGGCGTAGGGTTAGGGTTAGTTAGGGGTAGAGTTAGGGTTAGGCGTAGGGTTAGGGTTAGTTAGGGATAGAGTTAGGGTTAGGCGTAGGGTTAGGGTTAGTTAGGGTTAGGGTTAGTTAGGGGTAGAGTTAGGTGAGGCGTAGGGTTAGGGTTAGTTAGGGGTAAAGTTAGGGTTTAGCGTAGGGTTAGGGTTAGTTAGGGGTAGAGTTAGGGTTAGGCGTAGGGTTAGGGTTAGTTAGGGTTAGGGTTAGGCGTAGGGTTAGGGTTAGTTAGGGGTAGAGTTAGGGTTTAGCGTAGGGTTAGGGTTAGTTAGGGGTAGAATTAGGGTTAGGCGTAGGGTTAGGGTTAGTTAGGGGTAGAGTTAGGGGTTAGGGTTAGTTAGGGGTAGAGTTAGGGTTAGGCGTAGGGTTAGGGTTAGTTAGGGGTAGAGTTAGGGTTAGGGTTAGTTAGGGGTAGAGTTAGGGTTAGGCGTAGGGTTAGGGTTAGTTAGGGGTAGAGTTAGGGTTAGGAGTAGGGTTAGGGTTAGTTAGGGGTAGTTAGGGTTAGGCGTAGGGTTAGGGTTAGTTAGGGGTAGAGTTAGGGTTAGGGTTTGGCGTAGGGCTAGGGTTAGTTAGGGGTAGAGTTAGGGTTAGGGTTAGGCATAGGGTTAGGGTTAGTTAGGGGTAGAGTTATGGTTAGGCGTAGGGTTAGGGTTAGTTAGGGGTAGAGTTAGGGTTAGGGTTTAGCATAGGGTTAGGGTTAGTTAGGGGTAGAGTTAGGGTTAAGGTTAGGGGGAGCAGCATTTCTGAAAAGTTGCCTTTTCCTCCGTTTCCATGGAGACAAAGTGTTTGCAAAAAGTTGCACCCCGGCTCCCGGCACCTTTGTCATGAAAGTGGACACAACGCTAGAAGAGTTTTCTGTTTTCACTTGAAAACGTTGTCATGCTCTTTCAGTTTTCAGCTTTACTGATCAACCTCAGAGGAACTCATGTGGAGGCAGAGAGCTGATGTAAGCTGCTGTAACAGCAGATTCCCCCTCACTCGCCTCTGTGTGTGTGTGTGTGTGAGGCCACTGACCTACTTTCCTCTGTTGTGGTTTCACACACACTCAGATCCACGCTGCTCCTCCTCATGTTTACCTCACCTTCCTCTTCCACCAGCTGCTGCGTTGCAAAGTCTGTGGGAGAGAAACTCATTCAAACCACCTGATGGGACTTTTTAACAATGTTTTCCATAACTTCGTTCTTCTCACCTTTTCTTCATGTGATTGTGATTCATTCTCATCCAAATGTTGGATTGTTTGATATTCAGCAGACTAACTGTAAAAAACTGTTTTTTCTATTAGGATTTCATAGCCTTGAAATCATTGGTTTCCATAGTTTTGATTAGTTTTTGTAGTTTTTGATTCATACATTTACTTATTTTCATCTTATTTAGATTACATTTATTTAACTGTATTGTTATTTGTTTTATAAGGAAGACAAGGAATATAAAAGCAAAAGCAGAACTGAGCATACATCATTACAGCATCATAATCCAACAAGTTTTCCAGGTGGAGGTGGGGGGGTCACTGTAGCACCGTCAGGCTGGGGAAGATGGTGTAAAATGTATTTAAATTGTCCGTCACGCCGAAGCGGATAGAGGCCAGTTATTTCCTTGAGCCATGCCTTGATCTGAGGCACAGTGTCTGATTTACATTACATTTAAATACTTGTTTTATGTTTTAAATTTCCTTATTGAATCGATTGTATCTTGTATATAAATATAATTTTTTTTACGGTTTACAAATTATTTTGTATTGTTACACTGCTCATTTTTATTACACCTTTGTTTTAACATGAATTCATTTTATATTATATTTCACATTTTTAATACATCTTTCATTTTGGTACCTTCTTTCATTTAAAAAATGTCCTCTATTGTAGACACTCGTCTGCTCGCCCACTGCTATCTCCGCTCCCCGCCCCCTTCTCCACTCTCAGCCAATCACAGGCCAATCACTCTAGCGGTGCGTTCAAGTAACTGGGAAAAATGGGAACTAACAGAACATCATTTCACTGGAACAACATGAAGCAATCTAAATGACCATGACAGGTGATGGAAGGAGTGGTGTGGTGGATCGATAACCTTGAAATCATTGGTTTCTATGGTGATACATGATGGAAGGAGTGGTGTGGTGGATCCATAACCTTGAAATCATTGGTTTCTATGGTGATACATGATGGAAGGAGTGGTGTGGTGGATCCATAACCTTGAAATCATTGGTTTCTATGGTGATACATGATGGAAGGAGTGGTGTGGTGGATCCATAACCTTGAAATCATTGGTTTCTATGATGATACATGATGGAAGGAGTGGTGTGGTGGATCCATAACCTTGAAATCATTGGTTTCTATGGTGATACATGATGGAAGGAGTGGTGTGGTGGATCCATAACCTTGAAATCATTGGTTTCTATGATGATACATGATGGAAGGAGTGGTGTGGTGGATCCATAACCTTGAAATCATTGGTTTCTATGATGATACATGATGGAAGGAGTGGTGTGGTGGATCCATAACCTTGAAATCATTGGTTTCTATGATGATACATGATGGAAGGAGTGGTGTGGTGGATCCATAACCTTGAAATCATTGGTTTCTATGATGATACATGATGGAAGGAGTGGTGTGGTGGATCCATAACCTTGAAATCATTGGTTTCTATGATGATACATGATGGAAGGAGTGGTGTGGTGGATCCATAACCTTGAAATCATTGGTTTCTATGGTGATACATGATGGAAGGAGTGGTGTGGTGGATCCATAACCTTGAAATCATTGGTTTCTATGATGATACATGATGGAAGGAGTGGTGTGGTGGATCCATAACCTTGAAATCATTGGTTTCTATGATGATACATGATGGAAGGAGTGGTGTGGTGGATCCATAACCTTGAAATCATTGGTTTCTATGGTGATACATGATGGAAGGAGTGGTGTGGTGGATCCATAACCTTGAAATCATTGGTTTCTATGGTGATACATGATGGAAGGAGTGATGTGGTGGATCCATAACCTTGAAATCATTGGTTTCTATGGTGATACATGATGGAAGGAGTGGTGTGGTGGATCCATAACCTTGAAATCATTGGTTTCTATGGTGATACATGATGGAAGGAGTGGTGTGGTGGATCCATAGCCTTGAAATCATTGGTTTCTATGGTGATACATGATGGAAGGAGTGGTGTGGTGGATCCATAGCCTTGAAATCATTGGTTTCTATGGTGATACATGATGGAAGGAGTGGTGTGGTGGATCCATAGCCTTGAAATCATTGGTTTCCATGGTGATAAATGTGTCGTTGGTGAAGGTATGTGCTCCACCAAGTGCCTGTTCTTTTATATATTCTTATTATTTTTCTAACCTGAACCCTCGATCATACTGAAGGTTTATCTTCAATTGTTCAGGTTTTTATCGTGGTGCTTTTGCCCAATTCTTTTCCAAAGCTTGAAAGAGAAGGGTTCTGGTGGAATGTGTGTGTCCAGCTCGTCCTCACACACTCGTCTGTCCTCAGCCCGGAGAAGCGCCGACGGGAGCTGGAGTGTCGCTACATCGAGGACCTGGCCGAGCTGCTGTCGTCCAACATGGGAGACATCGCCAGCCTCAGCTCCAAGCCCGACAAGTGCCACATCCTGAGGAGCACCGTGGACCAAATCCAGCAGATCAAACGGCGAGAGAAAGGTGAGGAGACGCCACTGCCAAGCCCCGCCCCCTGCTGCTGCTGTCAATCATGTCAGGTTGACTGTCAGACACATTTGTCATTCAATAGACAAGTGGAGGTGTCTCACTTATCGACCCCCCCCTGTGTGTGTGTGTCCCAGAAAGAGCAGCTCTTGGCTCTCCAGGCGACGAGGTGCAGAAGAGCGACATCTCGTCCAGCAGCCAGGGGACCCTCCTGGTGGAGAAAGAGGCCCTGGGGCCCATGCTGCTGGAGGTAACACACACACACACACACACACATTTATTTCAATAGTTTTATTGTGTTTTCAATGTAGACATTTTTCATCATTTTTAGATATATCTACTTTTATTTCAGTTTTGAAGTGGTTTTGGTATTCAACAGATTTCCCCAATTTGAATGATAATTGTTTTTTAAATTGATTATATATGTATTCATTAGTTTTATAGAATTGTATAAATTTTTTTATGGAACTTTATTTAATTATAATGCAATTTATAAATTTGTTGCTGGTTTTTAATATTAATCTTGGGGGGGGGGGGGGGGGGGGGGGTGGTCAGCGGCTGCCGCCTTCCTGGTGGACATTTTATTCTTAACACCGTCTTTCAAGACGCCACAGCAAAACTCCTCGCTGTATTTCACTGCACACTAATTCTTCACCGACAGCAGCTCCCAGGGGACACCTGGACAGGTCACCTGTCTGTCACAGGACACAATCCTACTGTGGGCGGGGCCAGGGAACACCTGGACAGGTCACCTGTCTGTCACAGGACACAAACACCTGGACAGGTCACCTGTCTGTCACAGGACACAATCCTACTGTGGGCGGGGCCAGGGAACACCTGGACAGGTCACCTGTCTGTCACAGGACACAATCCTACTGTGGGCGGGGCCAGGGAACACCTGGACAGGTCACCTGTCTGTCACAGGACACAATCCTACTGTGGGCGGGGCCAGGGAACACCTGGACAGGTCACCTGTCTGTCACAGGACACAATCCTACTGTGGGCGGGGCCAGGGAACACCTGGACAGGTCACCTGTCTGTCACAGGACACAATCCTACTGTGGGCGGGGCCAGGGAACACCTGGACAGGTCACCTGTCTGTCACAGGACACAATCCTACTGTGGGCGGGGCCAGGGAACACCTGGACAGGTCACCTGTCTGTCACAGGACACAATCCTACTGTGGGCGGGGCCAGGGAACACCTGGACAGGTCACCTGTCTGTCACAGGACACAATCCTACTGTGGGCGGGGCCAGGGAACACCTGGACAGGTCACCTGTCTGTCACAGGACACAATCCTACTGTGGGCGGGGCCAGGGAACACCTGGACAGGTCACCTGTCTGTCACAGGACAAACACATACAGACAAACAATCAGTCACACTGTGGGGGGAAACCATGCACTGGCTATGAGGAAAGAGCGCCACCATGTGGCCTCTGACATGTATTTGCACCATCATGTGTTTGGAGGTATTAATAATTAATAATACATGTGTGCTTCTTTGGCGTTCTTGATGAAGCTCCGGTGTGGTTTGTGTCCCGCCCCCTCAGGCCCTGGATGGCTTCTTCTTCGTGGTTAATGGCGAGGGCCGCATCGTGTTCGTGTCGGAGAACGTGACCAGTTACCTGGGCTACGGTCAGGAGGAGCTGATGACCTCCAGCGTCTACAGCATCCTGCACGTGGGCGACCACAGCGAGTTCGTCCGCAACCTGCTGCCCAGAAGCCTGGGTGAGTGGCGCCGCCGCCGGCTGGGATCCGCCATGCCCCCCCGCCACAACCTGTGGTGGTCGTCATCCGCCATGCCCCCCCCCCCCCCCCCCCCCTGTTTGTTTGGTCCTCCTCAGTGGTGTGACTGTGTGTTTGGCCCTCAGTGAACGGCGCCCCCTGGCCCCAGGAGTCGTCCCGCAGGAACAGCCACACCTTCAGTTGCCGCCTGCTGAAGAGGCCCCCAGACGAGATGGACTGTGAGAACCAGGAGGCGCGGCAGCAGTACGAGGTCATGCAGTGCTTCACCGTGTCGCAGGAGGAGCGAGACGGTACGGCCACACTCTAGTCCTTTCTCCTCAGCCTTCACCTGGGACCTCAGCCTTAGGGTTAGGGTTACCGTTACCGTTAGGGTTAGGGTTAGGGTCAGGGTCACCATGTCGCAGGAGGCGCGAGACGGTAAGGTCACACTCTAGTCCGTTAGGGTTAGGGTCAGCCTTCACCCTGGCCCTCAGCCTTCACCTTGGCCCTTTCTCCTCAGCCTTCACCTGGGACCTCAGCCGTAGGGTTAGGGTTACCGTTACCGTTAGGGTTAGGGTTAGGGTTAGGGTCAGGGTCACCGTGTCGCAGGAGGAGCGAGACGGTAAGGTCACACTCTAGTCCTTTCTCTTCAGCCTTCACCTTGGCCCTCAGCCTTCACCTTGGCCCTCAGCCTTCACCTTGGCCCTCAGCCTTCACCTTGGCCCTGCTGAGGCTGAAGTGACTCCTTGCTAAAACGCCTGGAGGCTTCGTCCGTCCACTTTAGACGCCGACATGCAAAAAGGAAACACCCTGCTGTTTCCTCCAAATGACCCTGTAATACATCCAGTTACCCCTAACCCTAACCCTGTAATACATCCAGTTACCCCTAACCCTGTAATACATCCAGTTACCCCTAACCCTGTAATACATCCAGTTACCCCTAACCCTGTAATACATCCAGTTACCCCTAACCCTAACCCTGTAATACATCCAGTTACCCCTAACCCTGTAATACATCCAGTTACCCCTAACCGTGTAATACATCCAGTTACCCCTAACCCTGTAATACATCCAGTTACCCCTAACCCTGTAATAAACCCAGTTACCCCTAACCCTGTAATAAACCCAGTTACCCCTAATCTAACCCTAACCCTGCCATTTCCTCCAAATGACCCTGTAATAAACCCAGTTAACCCTAACCTAACCCCAACCCTGCCGTTTCCTCCAAATGATAATAAACCCAGTTACCCCGCAGCCTCGTGGGGTTAAAGTAGCTTGGCTTCATCTCATTGGTTTCATTTAGTTACATGCAGAGCATGAATGCAGTCGTTCCGAAATATCGCAGTGACGATACATTAGCCCTATTTTGCGCAGGTTTGCAGAGTTGTTATATAATTATTATTGTAATATCTGTATATATCTGTTCCTGGTGGAGCGAGGCTCCTGGTGGAGGAAGGTACCTGGTGGAGAGAGGCTCCTGGGGGAGGAAGGTACCTGGTGGAGGGAGGCTCCCGGTGGAGGAAGGTACCTGGTGGAGAGAGGCTCCCGGTGGAGGAAGGTACCTGGTGGAGAGAGGCTCCTGGGGGAGGAAGGTACCTGGTGGAGGGAGGCTCCCGGTGGAGGGAGGCTCCCGGTGGAGGGAGGTTCCCGGTGGAGGGAGGCTCCCGGTGGAGGGAGGTTCCCGGTGGAGGGAGGTTCCTGCTCTCTGGAGCCGTTGCTGCAGTGGCCCTGATACGGGAGCAGCCCATGTTTTACGACAGAGGGGATCCAGGTGTTTTGAAACGATGCTGACGGTGTCTGGACTTTAATCACATCGTCAATCTGCTTCTGCTTCTTCCAGACCTGCAGAACTGTCTGATCTGCATCGCCTGCAGGACGCCACGAACACCACCCATCAGCACAGAGTCCTTCATCACCAAGCAGGACCCCACAGGTGTGTTCACACACACACACACACACACACACACACACACACACACACACACACACACACACACACACACACACACACACACACACACACACCCCTGTGCCTTTTTTTTATTGTATTCCTGTCACACTGTGCAGGAAAACATAAAATGTATCTTCAATGTGATTGATCTTCAGGCAGAGAATTTTAAATTAACATAGTTCACACTCTGACCGTGTGTGTGTGTGTGTGTGTGTGTGTGTGTGTGTGTGTGTGTGTGTGTGTGTGTGTGTGTGTGTGTGTGTGTGTGTGTGTGTGTGTGTGTGTGTGTGTGTGTGTGTGTGTGGGTCCTGTACTCCAGGGAAGATCATCTCTATAGAGACGAGCGCCCTGCGAGCCACCGGCCGTCCTGGCTGGGAGGATGTGGTGAGGAAGTGTATCTACGCCTTCTTTCAGCCGCAGGGCAAAGAGCCGTCGCACGCCAAGAAGCTGCTGCATGAGGGTGAGCCAGCCTGAGCTGCTGAGGGATTGTGGGAGATCAACCTGCAGCGTCTACAATTGTCAGTGTTATTAGACGAGGCAAAGTGTGAAGCTGTTGTCCGGGGCTCTTTCCACAGTGATGACCCACGGCACCGCCATCAGCCCGCTCTACCGTTTTACGCTAAGTGACGGCACGCCGCTTAGCGCCCAGACCCGCTGCAAGTTCTGCTGCCCTCCCAACCCTGACGTACAGCCCTTCATCATGGGCATCCACACTATTGACAGGTACGGTCACCTGCACACTCCGGGAAGTTCAGGACTCTTTAATCATGGAGCTCTGATGGCGTCATCACAGGAATTATTAGTGAGGAAAGATCAGACCGACCACAGGCCACGCCCAAGACAGAGGGTTTTAATCAATCAATCTAATGTGGGTTGCTTTGGTTGGTTGGTTCACTGGCCAGTTGGTTGGGTCACTGGCTGGTTGGTTGGGTCACTGGCTGGTTGGTTGGGTCACTGGCTGGTTGGTTGGGTCACTGGCGGGTTCATTGAGTCACCGGCTGGTTGGTTGATTGATTGATTGATTGATCTTGTCTTCATCTTCTGTTCACAGGGAACACAACACTGCTAGCTCTCAGGAAAACACTAACCCCAGCCTTCCACCCTCCCTGGGCAGTATGGCCCCGATTCCTTCCCGATCCCCGTCCCTCCCCCCCAGCAACAACTCCAGCCAAGGCCCCAGCCTGGCCGCCTCGAGCCCCCACCCCAACAACAGCAACGCCTCCTCCCACGGACACAGCCAGGCCATGCCGGCAAGCTACCTGACACCCACCCGGACGAACTATCCCCAGCAAGTCGGCAGCCCCTCCCCTCTGAGCAGCCCCCTCGGAGCTGCCCCTACCTCCATTATGCCGCCCAGGACGCCTCGGGCCAGTCCTGGGTCGGCGGGGAGCCCCCGGGTACCGGGGGCCCCCTTCTCTCCCTCCACACCAGGCCTCCACTCCCCAGTGGGGGCTCCCGGGAGGCAGCCGTCCGGCGGTGAGGGGGCCAGTGGCGGATCGACGGGGGCTTTCTCCTTGTCTCCACCCGTCCACCAGAGACAAGCCAGTCCTCCCGGCTCCTCTGCTCGGCCCCCGTTGGCAAAAGCCACCAGCGGCAGGGAGGAAGGGCGGGAGGACACTGTAAAGGCCTCCCAGCTGGGAACCCCCAGACTCAACCAGCTCCTGAATAGCAGTGGGTCTGGAGCCGAGCCCAACAACAACAGCACCTCGTCACCTCATCCCCCAAACCCCGCCCCCACCCCACAGTGCCCCGCCTCTCACAGCAGCCTGACGGAGAGACACAAGATCCTGCACCGGCTGCTCCAGGACAGCAGCCCTAACGACTCCGTGGCCACCTCCACTGACGACGCAGAGAACCAAAGTGAAGTGGACATCAAGAAGGAGCCCCCGGCCAGTCCGGCTCCCAAGTCCGGCTCCCGAGAGCCACAGGACCACCAGCTGCTTCGCTTTCTCCTGGACACGGACGAGAAGGTGAAGTGATCACAACTGGTATAGACTGCTTCTAGAGATGATTCTTATGGGTATAGTCCAGGCCTGGTTCCACTGGTGTGGGGACTTTCACACTGTAGGCTCCAGAGCGTCGTCACGCACTTACAACAGTTAGGGTTAGGGGGCGCTGCATGCTCCAGGGCGTCATCACGCAGTTACAACAGTTAGGGTTAGGGGGCGTTGCATGCTCCAGGGTGTCATCACGCAGTTACAACAGTTAGAGTTAGGGGGCGCTGCATGCTCCAGGGCGTCATCACGCAGTTACAACAGTTAGGGTTAGGGGGCGCTGCATGCTCCAGAGTGTCATCACGCAGTTACAACAGTTAGGGTTAGGGGGCGCTGCATGCTCCAGGGTGTCATCACGCACTTACAACAGTTAGGGTTAGGGGGCGCTGCATGCTCCAGAGTGTCATCACGCACTTACAACAGTTAGGGTTAGGGGGCGCTGCATGCTCCAGAGTGTCATCACGCAGTTACAACAGTTAGAGTTAGGGGGCGCTGCACGCTCCAGAGCGTCGTCACGCACTTACAACAGTTAGGGTTAGGGGGCGCTGCATGCTCCAGAGTGTCATCACGCAGTTACAACAGTTAGAGTTAGGGGGCGCTGCATGCTCCAGAGTGTCATCACGCAGTTACAACAGTTAGAGTTAGGGGGCGCTGCATGCTCCAGAGCGTCGTCACGCAGTTACAACAGTTAGGGTTAGGGGGCGCTGCACGCTACAGAGCGGACCAGCCCGCCTGCTGTCGTCACGCAGTTACAACAGTTAGGGTTAGGGGGCGCTAGGGCCTGAAACCAACACTGGCCAGAGAGGAAGAAGAAAGTGGCTCTTTAATTGGTTAAAAGCAAAAACAGGAGTCCCCCACAATGCATCACTGTGTGGGACCGGACCTCAGTCCAGCTGCAGGTGAACCCAGACCCTGGTGGTCAGGAAGACTAGGGTCCAGCTCTGGGTGAGGTAACAGGGCTGCTGTGACAGCAGGTGTTGGCTGCTTGTGTAGCTCAAAATAAGAAGTAGGGAATGAAATTAATTTTACAAGGTGGAACAAAGTTCAAACAACAAAGTTGTGGCAGTGGTCTTCAGTTGTTAGGGTTAGGGTTAGGGTTGTTAGCTGTTAGGGTTGTTAGCTGTTAGGGTTAGGGTTGTTAGCTGTTAGGGTTAGGGTTGTTAGCTGTTAGGGTTAGGGTTAGGGTTGTTAGCTGTTAGGGTTGTTAGCTGTTAGGGTTAGGGTTGTTAGCTGTTAGGGTTAGGGTTGTTAGCTGTTAGGGTTAGGGTTGTTAGCTGTTAGGGTTAGGGTTAGGGTTGTTAGCTGTTAGGGTTGTTAGCTGTTAGGGTTAGGGTTGTTAGCTGTTAGGGTTAGGGTTGTTAGCTGTTAGGGTTAGGGTTGTTAGCTGTTAGGGTTAGGGTTGTTAGCTGTTAGGGTTAGGGTTGTTAGCTGTTAGGGTTAGGGTTGTTAGTTGTTAGGGTTAGGGTTGTTAACTGTTAGGGTTAGGGTTAGGGTTAGGGTTGTTAGCTGTTAGGGTTAGGGTTGTTAGCTGTTAGGGTTAGGGTTGTTAACTGTTAGGGTTAGGGTTGTTAACTGTTAGGGTTAGGGTTGTTAGCTGTTAGGGTTAGGGTTGTTAGCTGTTAGGGTTGTTAGCTGTTAGGGTTAGGGTTGTTAGCTGTTAGGGTTAGGGTTGTTAGCTGTTAGGGTTAGGGTTGTTAGCTGTTAGGGTTAGGGTTGTTAGCTGTTAGGGTTAGGGTTGTTAGCTGTTAGGGTTGTTAGCTGTTAGGGTTAGGGTTGTTAGCTGTTAGGGTTAGGGTTGTTAGCTGTTAGGGTTAGGGTTGTTAGTTGTTAGGGTTAGGGTTGTTAACTGTTAGGGTTAGGGTTAGGGTTAGGGTTGTTAGCTGTTAGGGTTAGGGTTGTTAGCTGTTAGGGTTAGGGTTGTTAACTGTTAGGGTTAGGGTTGTTAGCTGTTAGGGTTAGGGTTGTTAGCTGTTAGGGTTGTTAGCTGTTAGGGTTAGGGTTGTTAGCTGTTAGGGTTAGGGTTGTTAGCTGTTAGGGTTAGGGTTGTTAGCTGTTAGGGTTAGGGTTGTTAGCTGTTAGGGTTGTTAGCTGTTAGGGTTGTTAGCTGTTAGGGTTAGGGTTGTTAGCTGTTAGGGTTAGGGTTGTTAGTTGTTAGGGTTAGGGTTGTTAACTGTTAGGGTTAGGGTTGTTAGTTGTTAGGGTTAGGGTTGTTAACTGTTAGGGTTAGGGTTGTTAGTTGTTAGGGTTAGGGTTGTTAGCTGTTAGCGGTTAGGGTTGTTAGCTGTTAGGGTTAGGGTTGTTAGCGGTTAGGGTTGTTAGCTGTTAGGGTTAGGGTTGTTAGTTGTTAGGGTTAGGGTTGTTAACTGTTAGGGTTAGGGTTGTTAGTTGTTAGGGTTAGGGTTGTTAGCTGTTAGGGTTAAGGTTGTTAGCTGTTAGGGTTAGGGTTGTTAGCTGTTAGGGTTAGGGTTGTTAGCTGTTAGGGTTAGGGTTAGGGTTAGTAGCCGGAGCGTTCCCCCCGGTTGGCTGAGGCTAGGGTTAGGGTTAGGGTTAGGGTTGGGGTTAGGGTTAGGGTTAGGGTTAGTGGCCGGAGCGTTCCCCCCGGTTGGCTGAGGCACAGACACGGGAGTCTGAGCTTTCTGCTCAAACGCAGGAGGTTCTCCACTGCGGCGCTGATCGCGGTCCGGCAGCTCAGCGTCGGAACATGGAGGCTCCGAGCTCCTCTTCATCGCTTCCGCGGTCCGTCCCCGCGATAAAGCGCCACTGACCACGATATAGCGCCACTGACCGCGATATAGCGCCACTGACCGCGATAAAGCGCCACTGACCGCGGCTGAACAGAACGCTGACCGCCTCTGGGAAGCGGAGCTGCCGGAGCGCGGTCAGCGCCGGAGCCCAAAGCTCCAGACTCTGGTGTCCCGGACGCGCATCAGCGCCACGGCGAGCGCTATGCTGCTAACAGAAAACTCCAACGCGATGCAAAGTCCCTCCCCCCGGTCTCCCCCTGCCTCACGTCGTTCACAACAAACACTAAAGTTGAGCAGCAAAGAAAAGAAAATGAAAATAAAAACAACCAGAGCAAAGTGACCACACTGACAGCAGAGGATTCATCCAGCCCACACATTAACATATTGAGGGCGTGTCGTAAATCACTGACCAATCAGCAGACAGCAGCTCAACCTCAGACCCATTCCGTGGTCCTGGTACCCCAACGGAAGGGGAGCGGAAAAGCGGTCGCCTTTGGAGCGGTTTAGACCACATTCCTGTCGCGACACGCGAACCGGAGCGGTTTAGACCGGTCTAGGCCGTACTTTTTGTGCGGTGGGACCGGGGCTATAGAGAGACAGACATAGCGATACAGACATAGAGAGACAGACATAGAAAGAGATACAGACATAGAGAGACAGACGGAGAGAGACAGACATAGAGAGAGACAGACATGGAGAGATACAGACATAGAGAGAGACAGACATAGAGATAGACAGACATAGAGAGACAGACTTAGAGATGCAGATATATAGAGAGATACAGATGTAGAGAGAGATACAGACATAGAGAGAGACAGACATAGAGATAGACAGACATAGAGAGACAGACTTAGAGATACAGATATATAGAGAGATACAGACAGAGAGAGAGATACAGACAGAGAGAGAGATACAGACAGAGAGAGAGATACAGACATAGAGAGATATAGACATATAGATACAGACATAGAGAGAGAGAGACATAGAGAGAGACAGACATAGAGAGATAGACATAGAGAGAGACACAGAGACAGACATAGAGATACAGACATAGAGAGACAGACATAGAGAGATAGACATAGAGATAGACATAGAGAGACACAGAGACAGACATAGAGAGAGATAGACATAGAGATACAGACAGAGAGAGATAGACATAGAGAGACACAGACATAGAGAGACACAGACATAGAGAGATACAGACATAGAGAGAGATACAGACAGACATAGAGAGAGACACAGACAGAGAGACAGACAGACATAGAGAGATACAGACATAGAGAGACACAGACATAGAGAGACACAGACATGGAGACAGACAGAGAGAGACACAGACATAGAGATACAGACATAGAGAGAGACACAGAGACAGACATAGAGACAGACATAGAGATACAGACATAGAGATACAGACACAGAGACAGACCTAGAGATACAGACCTAGAGATACAGACATAGAGAGAGATACAGACAGACATAGAGAGAGACACAGAGACAGACATAGAGATACAGACATAGAGAGAGACACAGACATAGAGACAGACATAGAGAGAGATACAGACATAGAGAGAGACACAGACACAGAGACAGACCTAGAGATACAGACATAGAGACAGACATAGAGATACAGACATAGAGAGAGACACAGAGACAGACATAGAGATACAGACATAGAGAGAGACACAGACATAGAGACAGACATAGAGAGAGACAGACATAGAGAGAGATACAGACAGAGAGAGATACAGACATAGAGAGAGATACAGACATAGAGAGAGATACAGACAGACATAGAGAGATACAGACAGACCTAGAGATACAGACATAGAGACAGACCTAGAGATACAGACATAGAGAGAGACACAGACACAGAGACAGACATAGAGATACAGACATAGAGAGAGACACAGACATAGAGAGAGATACAGACATAGAGAGATACAGACATAGAGAGAGACAGACAGAGAGAGACAGACATAGAGACAGACATAGAGATACAGACATAGAGAGAGATACAGACATAGAGAGATACAGACATAGAGATACAGACATAGAGAGAGAGAGACATAGAGATACAGACAGACATAGAGATACAGACATAGAGAGACACAGACATAGACAGACATAGAGATACAGACATAGAGAGAGATACAGACATAGAGAGATACAGACATAGAGAGAGACAGACAGAGAGAGACACAGACATAGAGAGAGACGCAGACATAGAGACAGACATAGAGATACAGACATAGAGATACAGACATAGAGAGATACAGACATAGAGAGAGACAGACAGAGAGAGATACAGACAGAGAGATACACAGACATAGAGACAGACATAGAGATACAGACATAGAGACAGACATAGAGATACAGACAGACATAGAGAGATACAGACAGAGAGAGACACAGACATAGAGACAGACATAGAGATACAGACATAGAGATACAGACATAGAGAGATACAGACATAGAGAGATACAGACATAGAGATACAGACATAGAGAGAGAGAGAGACATAGAGATACAGACATAGAGAGAGACATAGAGATACAGACATAGAGAGAGATACACAGAGAAGCAGCTTTGGTTCCTCCAGTGGTAAATCTTGGTCCTAAGCCTTGTCTCCTTGCCTCCTTGCCTCCTTGCCTCCTTGTCTGCAGGACCTGGGCGACCTGCCGCCTCCATCTGCTCTCAGCCTGCAGACAGTGCGGGTGAAGGTGGAGAAGCGATCCAGTGTGGACGGACCCCCGGGCTCGGGGCCGGCCTGCGGCGCTGCAGCCAGGCCGTCGGCAGGAGACCCTCGGAGCGTCAGTCCCATGTCCAGCCCCGTGGGGGACGGCCGCAAGGACGGCAGAGACTCCTCAGTGAGTCTGCAGGGTGGACACCCCCTTTTCACAACGCAGCCCTCTGGCATTGTTGTTTTAGGAACGTTTTGTGGTTTGAAGACAACGTCCTCCACAAACAAACACTGAAAATGATGTATTTCCATGTTGGGCCACCAGTTGGTGCTGTTGTTTGATTTTGGAATGAAACCACACACACATGCAGCTTTGTCTGTTTTGTTTTTATCTTTTGAAGAAGTTAACTTCTTTCTTTATTCATTTTCATTACATGTTTTTAATTATGTCTTCATGTATTTGTTTATTTGTTGGTTTATATATATATGCTTTTGAATTTGTTTTATACGCAGGTTTTAATATATAGTTTTGTTTGATTAATTAGATTTTTCTTCGTGTTTTTAATTGGTTTTTTTCATTTAATTTTCATTTGAGTTGTTCATTTATTATATGAGCAACATTTTTTTCAGCTTTTTTAATTTATATTCTAAAATTATTTTATATATGATTATTATTTTTTATCATTGTCGGCAAATTTAGTGATGTAAAAATTTCTATTTTATCCTTAAATAGTAAATCTGTTGTGCTGCTCTTGAGTCCTCCTAATTAATCATCAGGAATGTTTGTTGTCTTCAAATTAGTTGTTGATCCAAAACAAGTAAAATGAATGAGAATAATCAGGTCAAATGGAGAATGGTTCCACAGTTTGATCACTTTCCATCATGATGGAAGCCTCTTTCTTGGTTTTGCTGCACTTTGATTGGGCCACCAGCTGCAGCCTTTGAAGCTTGCTGACCTTTGACCTGCTGAGACCGATGGTCACCAGTGTGTCAGTCCTTTACCTTTTTAACATCATATGTTCTTTTGGTGATGTGATGTTTGTTCCTGCATCTAGATGTCCGGTGGCCCTGCTGACGTGGACCCCCTCTCCCAGCTGCTGCAGGACCCAGCGCCCCCCGGAGCGGCCCCCCAGGACCCTGCCCGACTCCAGTCCCCCCAGCTGCAGCAGCCCGGAGAGGCCAGCACTCCCCGCATTAATGTGAAGCGAGAGCCGCCCGGCACGCCCAACAGAGGTGCAGCACACACATCGTCAGGATTTCCTTGTCAAACGTAGACATTTGAACTGCTTTTTCCTTTAGTTAATCCATAAATGTCCCCATTCATCAATGAACGAATCCATAGTAGGTCTACATGGTCTCCCTACATGCCCTCTAGTGGCCGCCTTGGAGTACTACACCAGAGCTCTGCTGCGGCTCCATGAACTTTTCTCAATATTAGTTAGAAAGAAACATTCTGCTTTCATTTCTATTTTAGTTGTATCAGTCTAATCTCCAGAATAAAAGCATATAAATAAAGCAAAACAGCCAGAGAAGCTGGCACATTGAAAAACGAATAATGATAATAAAATAAAAAACAATAGTGTCCTTGCTTTTCAGGCTCGGCCCCTAATAACAAACTGGTGTACTGTGGAACAATAAAAACAGCATGATACTGAACAAGTACTCAAGTACAAATACACAGTCTAGATGCACAGACAGAAAAGAAAAGTTCAGCTGACAGACAAAGATGTAATTTTCACACAACTTGATAAAGTGAGTCAGCTAGTTTCCTTTTGCTCCGGGTCTTCAGCCGCTCTTTGTTTCTTGGTGCTCGCCTCGCTCTAACCTTTCTGCTGCAGGACCCGGCGACGGCGGCCCGCCATCAGGCTGCAGCCTCAAGAGTCAGTCGTCAGTGGATTTCTGCAGCCCCCCCACGCCGAGCCCACAGCAGGGCCAGGGAGAGCCCTTCCAGACCCCCAAAGACAGCAGCCCGTTCCCAGAGGTCGAGGTTCTCAACCCCTTCTGTTCAAGCACTGGTACGGATCTCTCTCTCTCTCTCTCTCTCTCTCTCTCTCTCTATATATATATATATATGTATACACACACACACACACTAAACCGTACCGGGGTCAAATCTGATGGCATGGGATTGAAGCGTGACACTGAATAGTCGTCTTTGTTGACTTGACCTCCATAAGCTATAACACATCGGCCTCACAAGTCGCACACTGAGGGAGAGAGAACTCACAATGCTATGCTAATGCTAAAACACCTGAGCAGCTGGAGGTCGGGGTGATGCAGCCACCCTCAACCAGTCTCAGTGTTTCTCTTCTCCACTAACACCAGTTGTCCTGCTTTTTCAGGCCTAACAAAGATGGATGTTGGAGACTCTCAGTTCCAGGCTCTGGCTCTGTCCGACACTTTGTCTTTTGAGGGCTTAGGATCGTCTCTGCAGGCGCCGCTGGCATCGCCACAAGAGTGAGTGTTGCTCATCACCTCAGGTTCTCCCCAAGGCCTCACTGAGTGAGAAACCATGACCAAACAAAAAGATGCAGTCAACTGGTGAACATTTTATTGAATACCATCTGTCAGAAGGTTGATTGTAGGTGCATTTGAGTTGCTGGTTAGAAAGGTAAGTTTGACAGGGGCGCATGTATGTTCGATGAGTTGGTAGGTAGGTTGATTAGATTGATTGGTAAGTCGCTAGATACATTTGATTGGTTGGTAGGTTGATTAAATTGACTGGTTGTTTAGTACATTTGTTCATTTATGGTAGATTTGGTCTGTTGGTTGGTTGGTAGGTAGGATCTGTCGGTCGGTTGATTAGATTGACTGGTAAGTACGTAGATACATTTGATTGGTTGGTAGGTAGGTAGATTTGGTTGATTGGGAGGTTAGGGTTATTGGTTGTTGGATAGGATGGTGTGTTGGTTGGTGAGATTGTTGGTAAATTTGGTTGTAGGGTTGGTTGGTGGGATGGTTGGCAGAGTTGGTTGTTGGGTTGGTTGGTGGGATGGTTGGTAAAGTTGGTTGTAGGGTTGGTTGGTAAAGTTGGTTGTTGGGTTGGTTGGTGGGATGGTTGGTAAAGTTGGTTGTAGGGTTGGTTGGTGGGATGGTTGGTAAAGTTGGTTGTAGGGTTGGTTGGTGGGGTGGTTGGTAAAGTTGGTTGTAGGGTTGGTTGGGGGGATGGTTGGCAGAGTTGGTTGTTGGGTTGGTTGGTGGGATGGTTGGTAAAGTTGGTTGTGGGGGTTGGTTGGTAAAGTTGGTTGTAGGGTTGGTTGGGGGGATGGTTGGCAGAGTTGGTTGTTGGGTTGGTTGGTAAAGTTGGTTGTAGGGTTGGCTGGTGGGATGGTTGGTAAAGTTGGTCGTTGGGTTGGTTGGTGGGATGGTTGGCAGAGTTGGTTGTTGGGTTGGTTGGTAAAGTTGGTTGTTGGGTTGGTTGGTTGTTGGGTTGGTTGGTTGGATGTAGTGATGGTTCTTGAACAGCAGCT
The DNA here is from genome assembly GCF_963422515.1 of Blennius ocellaris. Classification (NCBI taxonomy): domain Eukaryota; kingdom Metazoa; phylum Chordata; class Actinopteri; order Blenniiformes; family Blenniidae; genus Blennius; species Blennius ocellaris. The sequence goes on along the minus strand of NC_137667.1, from coordinate 157,788 downwards.
GCTGGAGGAGGACTACCAACGGTGAAGTTAGGTCTTGATGTGGACACCTGTAGGCTAGCGTTAGCATCATGTGACCCAGCTCTCCGTGGTGTTAGCAGGCAGTGTTGTGCTGGAGGAGGACTACCAACGGTGAAGTTAGGTCTTGATGTGGACACTTGTAGGCTAGCGTTAGCATCATGTGACCCAGCTCTCCGTGGTGTTAGCAGGCAGTGTTGTGCTGGAGGAGGACTACCAACGGTGAAGTTAGGTCTTGATGTGGACACCTGTAGGCTAGCGTTAGCATCATGTGACCCAGCTCTCCGTGGTGTTAGCAGGCAGTGTTGTGCTGGAGGAGGACTACCAACGGTGAAGTTAGGTCTTGATGTGGACACTTGTAGGCTAGCGTTAGCATCATGTGACCCAGCTCTCCGTGGTGTTAGCAGGCAGTGTTGTGCTGGAGGAGGACTACCAACGGTGAAGTTAGGTCTTGATGTGGGCACTTGTAGGCTAGCGTTAGCATCATGTGACCCAGCTCTCCGTGGTGTTAGCAGGCAGTGTGTCCCCAGCATGCTGGATGAAGTGCTCGGACCCCCGACCACCACCGAGGGCCGGAACGACGAGAAGGCCCTGCTGGAGCAGCTCATCTCCTTCCTGAGCGGCACCGACGAGAGCGAGCTGGCCGAGCTGGATAAAGCCCTGGGCATCGACAAGCTAGTGCAGGTCCGTCCGACACGCTCCACAGCGCCACCTGGCCAATCAGCATGGCTCAACGGGAGGGGGGGCTGCAACTGCTCACTTTGTTTACAAAACAAACATCTCAACTACTTTTTTCATGTGAAGACAGAAATCAAAGCAGTCGATGGTATTTACAGGAGAAAGGGTTAGTTGTTACAAGTTTAGTCCTAAATTCAAACCAGTCGATGACATTTAAAGTAAAAAAAAATAATAATTCAAGTTTCGATTTGATTTTTCTTTATTTTTTGTCAATGCACTTAAAAGTAACTGCAGATATCACATATATTGTCAAAAGTGCAACTTTATTGCTACGATTGTCCTCAGAGTTAAAATTAATGTAAACAATCCCAAAATACAAAGTAAAGGAGGCTCCATCATTCAACAAGTTAAAGCTTCAACCAGGTTTAAGTGCAACAGCAACTATGGACCCCCACAAGGAGTGGTGGAATGGGATGGTAGAGTGGAATGGTAGAATGGGGTGGTAGAGTGGTAGAGTGGTAGAGTGGAATGGTAGAGTGGTAGAGTGGAATGGTAGAATGGGGTGGTAGAGTGGAGTGGTAGATCTAGACTCCTGGTGAACTAGTGGTTTAGGTCTAGACTCCTGGTGAACTAGTGGTTTAGGTCTAGACTCCTGGTGAACTAGTGGTTTAGGTCTAGACTCCAGGTGAACTAGTGGTTTAGGTCTAGACTCCAGGTGAACTAGTGGTTTAGGTCTAGACTCCTGGTCCCCCCTGAAGGACTAATGAAGTGTGTTGATGGTTTCTTGCAGGGCGGGGGTTTTGACCCCCTTCCTCAGACCTACCCCCCTCAGCAACCCACTGCCACCCCGGTGTCCCTGGACCCCAAACTGCCCCCCTACCCCCCCGCGCCCCCCCACGCTCTGCTGGCTGCGGTGAGGCAGCAGAGTCCTGGTTTCGGGGCCCCCCGGGGGGCCTTCCCCAGTGGGACCGGGGCCATCGGGCTGAGGCCGGGCGTCCCCCCACCGCAGGGGGCCGGGACTCCGCTCAGGCTGCCCCCCAACCAGCTGCGCCTGCAGCTGCAGCAGAGACTGCAGGGCCCCCAGCAGGTAGGGTAGTCTCTCTGGGTCTGTGTGGGTCTCTCTGGGTCTGTGTGGATCTCTCTGGGTCTGTGTGGGTCTCTCTGGGTCTGTGTGGGTCTCTCTGGGTCTGTGAGGGTCTCTCTGGGTCTGTGTGGGTCTCTCTGGGTCTGTGTGAGTCTCTCTGGGTCTGTGTGGGTCTCTCTGGGGCTGTGTGGGTCTCTCTGGGTCTGTGTGGATCTCTCTGGGTCTGTGTGGGTCTCTCTGGGTCTGTGTGGGTCTCTCTGGGTCTGTGAGGGTCTCTCGGGGTCTGTGTGGGTCTCTCTGGGTCTGTGAGGGTCTCTCTGGGTCTGTGAGGGTCTCTCTGGGTCTGTGAGGCCCCGGTTACTGGACAAGGCTTTGGGGACCAGTTTACAGAGAGTCCGTCTCCTTGGAAACGAGGTAAAAACTCCCAAAGTGGGACTTAAGACGCTCCAAGTCCAGGTCCAGCTCCAGGTCCTGGTCCTGGTCCTGCTCCTGGTCCAGGACCAGGTCCTGGTCGCCATGTTGGTCTTCTGCACCTGCTCAGGACAGCCAATCAGAGTAAAGGTTCCTGCACACTGCCTTTATTTTGACAGTCACTGTAATAACATCCAACATGGTGGTTTTATTTTGACAGTCACTGTAATAACATCCAACATGGTGGCTTTATTTTGACAGTCACTGTAATAACATCCAACATGGTGGTTTTATTTTGACAGTCACTGTAATAACATCCAACATGGTGGTTTTATTTTGACAGTCACTGTAATAACATCCAACATGGTGGTTTTATTTTGACAGTCACTGTAATAACATCCAACATGGTGGTTTTATTTTGACAGTCACTGTAATAACATCCAACATGGTGGCTTTATTTTGACAGTCACTGTAATAACATCCAACATGGTGGTTTTATTTTGACAGTCACTGTAATAACATCCAACATGGTGGTTTTATTTTGACAGTCACTGTAATAACATCCAACATGGTGGTTTTATTTTGACAGTCACTGTAATAACATCCAACATGGTGGCTTTATTTTGACAGTCACTGTAATAACATCCAACATGGTGGCTTTATTTTGACAGTCACTGTAATAACATCCAACATGGTGGCTTTATTTTGACAGTCACTGTAATAACATCCAACATGGTGGTTTTATTTTGACAGTCACTGTAATAACATCCAACATGGTGGCTTTATTTTGACAGTCACTGTAATAACATCCAACATGGTGGTTTTATTTTGACAGTCACTGTAATAACATCCAACATGGTGGTTTTATTTTGACAGTCACTGTAATAACATCCAACATGGTGGTTTTATTTTGACAGTCACTGTAATAACATCCAACATGGTGGCTTTATTTTGACAGTCACTGTAATAACATCCAACATGGTGGCTTTATTTTGACAGTCACTGTAATAACATCCAACATGGTGGCTTTATTTTGACAGTCACTGTAATAACATCCAACATGGTGGTTTTATTTTGACAGTCACTGTAATAACATCCAACATGGTGGTTTTATTTTGACAGTCACTGTAATAACATCCAACATGGTGGTTTTATTTTGACAGTCACTGTAATAACATCCAACATGGTGGTTTTATTTTGACAGTCACTGTAATAACATCCAACATGGTGGTTTTATTTTGACAGTCACTGTAATAACATCCAACATGGTGGCTTTATTTTGACAGTCACTGTAATAACATCCAACATGGTGGCTTTATTTTGACAGTCACTGTAATAACATCCAACATGGTGGTTTTATTTTGACAGTCACTGTAATAACATCCAACATGGTGGCTTTATTTTGACAGTCACTGTAATAACATCCAACATGGTGGTTTTATTTTGACAGTCACTGTAATAACATCCAACATGGTGGCTTTATTTTGACAGTCACTGTAATAACATCCAACATGGTGGTCTGTCCACTAGAATGTTCTGCCAGTGTTAATGTTTGATTGAACTATTTCAGATGAGCTGTTCTGGAACCAGAGTCAGTTAACTCAGAGTTTGTTGAACCTCCTTCTGGCCCCCCCCTACCCCCCAGTTTCATCTCAGTATTGATCCAACCGTTCCTCCTCAGCTGCAGAGCCCCCCCCCCCAGTTTCATCTCAGTATTGATCCAACCATTCCTCCTCAGCTGCAGAGCCCCCCCCTACCCCCCAGTTTCATCTCAGTATTGATCCAACCGTTCCTCCTCAGCTGCAGAGCCCCCCCCCCCCAGTTTCATCTCAGTATTGATCCAACCATTCCTCCTCAGCTGCAGAGCCCCCCCTCCCCCCCAGTTTCATCTCAGTATTGATCCAACCATTCCTCCTCAGCTGCAGAGCCCCCCCTCCCCCCCAGTTTCATCTCAGTATTGATCCAACCGTTCCTCCTCAGCTGCAGAGCCCCCCCTCCCCCCCAGTTTCATCTCAGTATTGATCCAACCATTCCTCCTCAGCTGCAGAGCCCCCCCTCCCCCCCAGTTTCATCTCAGTATTGATCCAACCGTTCTTCCTCAGCTGCAGAGCCCCCCCTCCCCCCAGTTTCATCTCAGTATTGATCCAACCATTCCTCCTCAGCTGCAGAGCCCCCCCTCCCCCCCAGTTTCATCTCAGTATTGATCCAACCGTTCCTCCTCAGCTGCAGAGCCCCCCCCAGTTTCATCTCAGTATTGATCCAACCATTCCTCCTCAGCTGCAGAGCCCCCCCTCCCCCCCAGTTTCATCTCAGTATTGATCCAACCGTTCCTCCTCAGCTGCAGAGCCCCCTCCCCCCCGTTTCATCTCAGTATTGATCCAACCGTTCCTCCTCAGCTGCAGAGCCCCCTCCCCCCCGTTTCATCTCAGTATTGATCCAACCGTTCCTCCTCAGCTGCAGAGCCCTCCCCCCCAGTTTCATCTCAGTATTGATCCAACCATTCCTCCTCAGCTGCAGAGCCCCCTCCCCCCCAGTTTCATCTCAGTATTGATTCAACCGTTCTTCCTCAGCTGCAGAGCCCTCCCCCCCAGTTTCATCTCAGTATTGATCCAACCTTTCCTCCTCAGCTGCAGAGCCCTCCCCCCCAGTTTCATCTCAGTATTGATCCAACCGTTCTTCCTCAGCTGCAGAGCCCCCTCCCCCCGTTTCATCTCAGTATTGATCCAACCGTTCTTCCTCAGCTGCAGAGCCCCCTCCCCCCCGTTTCATCTCAGTATTGATCCAACCGTTCCTCCTCAGCTGCAGAGCCCCCCCCTCCCCCCCAGTTTCATCTCAGTATTGATCCAACCATTCCTCCTCAGCTGCAGAGCCCCCTCCCCCCCAGTTTCATCTCAGTATTGATTCAACCGTTCTTCCTCAGCTGCAGAGCCCTCCCCCCCAGTTTCATCTCAGTATTGATCCAACCGTTCTTCCTCAGCTGCAGAGCCACCCCCCCGTTTCATCTCAGTATTGATCCAACCGTTCCTCCTCAGCTGCAGAGCCCCCCCCTCCCCCCCAGTGTCATCTCAGTATTGATCCAACCGTTCCTCCTCAGCTGCAGAGCCCCCCCCTCCCCCCCAGTTTCATCTCAGTATTGATCCAACCGTTCTTCCTCAGCTGCAGAGCCCCCCCCTCCCCCCCAGTTTCATCTCAGTATTGATCCAACCGTTCCTCCTCAGCTGCAGAGCCCCCCCCTCCCCCCCAGTTTCATCTCAGTATTGATCCAACCGTTCCTCCTCAGCTGCAGAGCCGGCTGGCGGCCATGAGTCCGTTTAGCGGAGCAGCATCGGGGGTCCGGCCCGGGGCCCCCCAGCCCCCCGTCCCCTCACAGGTGAGACCTACCACGTCACTTTATCAATAATCATCTCACACATTAGAAAAACATGAGAGAAATCAGAATTAAGATGAGAACATACAGACGTTATGTTTAATGTGCGGAGAATAAACTGCATGAAGGATAAAGAGAATAAAGTGTATAAACAAATTCATGAAGTTATTTACAAATTGTCAGAAAGTAGAAGTCGGGCTTTAAAAAGAACTAAAATGGAAAATAGCTAAAAAAAAATTAAAAATCACCATAAATGGTGAATTTAAAACATTTAAAAAAACTGAATATGCCAAAATTACCAATATTCATTAAAAGCTTATGAATGTGAAGGACAGAAGGGTTAAGAGCGTTACTATTACAATAACACATCGTCAGTTAGGTCCAGCTAGCCCTAACCCTAACCCTATCGTCAGCTAGGTCCAGCTAGCCCTAACCCTAACCCTATCGTCAGCTAGGTCCAGCTAGCCCTAACCCTAACCCTATCGTCAGCTAGGTCCAGCTAGCCCTAACCCTAACCCTATCCTCAGCTAGGTCCAGCTAGCCCTAACCCTATCGTCAGCTAGGTCCAGCTAACCCTAACCCTATCCTCAGCTAGGTCCAGCTAGCCCTAACCCTAACCCTATCCTCAGCTAGGTCCAGCTAGCCCTAACCCTAACCCTATCGTCAGCTAGGTCCAGCTAACCCTAACCCTATCCTCAGCTAGGTCCAGCTAGCCCTAACCCTAACCCTATCCTCAGCTAGGTCCAGCTAGCCCTAACCCTAACCCTATCGTCAGCTAGGTCCAGCTAACCCTAACCCTATCGTCAGCTAGGTCCAGCTAACCCTAACCCTATCGTCAGCTAGGTCCAGCTGACCCTAACCCTAACCCTATCCTCAGCTAGGTCCAGCTAGCCCTAACCCTAACCCTATCCTCAGCTAGGTCCAGCTAGCCCTAACCCTAACCCTATCGTCAGCTAGGTCCAGCTAACCCTAACCCTATCGTCAGCTAGGTCCAGCTAACCCTAACCCTATCGTCAGCTAGGTCCAGCTGACCCTAACCCTAACCCTATCGTCAGGTAGGTCCAGCTAGCCCTAACCCTAACCCTATCGTCAGCTAGGTCCAGCTAGCCCTAACCCTAACCCTATCGTCAGCTAGGCCCAGCTAGCCCTAACCCTATCGTCAGCTAGGTCCAGCTAGCCCTAACCCTAACCCTATCGTCAGCTAGGTCCAGCTAGCCCTAACCCTAACCCTATCGTCAGCTAGGTCCAGCTAGCCCTAACCCTAACCCTATCGTCAGCTAGGTCCAGCTAACCCTAACCCTATCGTCAGCTAGGTCCAGCTAACCCTAACCCTAACCCTATCGTCAGCTAGGTCCAGCTAACCCTAACCCTATCGTCAGCTAGGTCCAGCTAACCCTAACCCTAACCCTATCGTCAGTTAGGTCCAGCTAGCCCTAACCCTAACCCTATCGTCAGCTAGGTCCAGCTGACCCTAACCCTAACCCTATCGTCAGCTAGGTCCAGCTGACCCTAACCCTAACCCTATCGTCAGCTAGGTCCAGCTAGCCCTAACCCTAACCCTATCGTCAGCTAGGTCCAGCTAACCCTAACCCTAACCCTATCGTCAGCTAGGTCCAGCTAGCCCTAACCCTATCGTCAGCTAGGTCCAGCTAACCCTAACCCTATCATCAGCTAGGTCCAGCTGGCCCTAACCCTAACCCTATCGTCAGCTAGGTCCAGCTAACCCTAACCCTATCGTCAGCTAGGTCCAGCTAGCCCTAACCCTATCGTCAGCTAGGTCCAGCTGACCCTAACCCTAGCCCTATCGTCAGCTAGGTCCAGCTAACGGCTTCAGACACGTCACAACGTTCTAAAGGTTTACAGCTTACAATTGTATAGAAAATGTTCATAAAGATAAATAATAACGAATCAGTGAAATTGTGAATTGAGAAATGTTTCCCATCTGAAAAGTTGATGAGTGCCGGTTTTTGTACGTATATCCAGACGATACGTGAAGCTTTTTTAGCCTCGTTTTTAACTTTTCAATTCTTTCGGTGGAAAAGGACAAAAAGCTCTTTTGATTATAAAGATTAGAGACGCCGGAGTTAAACAACTGAGCAGCGTCGGGTTTACTGCTAGTGATTCAAAACTTTGTCCTCCTCTTGATATTTTATAAGAAACTTTGTCCTCTTGATATTTTATAACAAACTTTGTCCTCCTCTTGATATTTTATAACAAACTTTGTCCTCCTCTTGATATTTTATAAGAAACTTTGTCCTCCTCTTGATATTTTATAACAAACTTTGTCCTCCTCTTGATATTTTATAACAAACTTTGTCCTCCTCTTGATATTTTATAACAAACTTTGTCCTCCTCTTGATATTTTATAAGAAACTTTGTCCTCCTCTTGATATTTTATAAGAAACTTTGTCCTCCTCTTGATATTTTATAAGAAACTTTGTCCTCCTCTTGATATTTTATAAGAAACTTTGTCCTCCTCTTGATATTTTATAAGAAACTTTGTCCTCCTCTTGATATTTTATAAGAAACTTTGTCCTCCTCTTGATATTTTATAAGAAACTTTGTCCTCCTCTTGATATTTTATAAGAAACTTGGTCCTCCTCTTGATATTTTATAAGAAACTTGGTCCTCCTCTTGATATTTTATAACAAACTTTGTCCTCCTCTTGATATTTTATAACAAACTTTGTCCTCCTCTTGATATTTTACAAGAAACTTTGTCCTCCTCTTGATATTTTATAAGAAACTTTGTCCTCCTCTTGATATTTTATAAGAAACTTTGTCCTCCTCTTGATATTTTATAAGAAACTTTGTCCTCCTCTTGATATTTTATAAGAAGCGTTGTCCTCTTGATATTTTATAACAAACTTTGTCCTCCTCTTGATATTTTATAAGAAACGTTGTCCTCTTGATATTTTATAACAAACTTTGTCCTCCTCTTGATATTTTATAAGAAACGTTGTCCTCTTGATATTTTATAAGAAACGTTGTCCTCTTGATATTTTATAACAAACTTTGTCCTCCTCTTGATATTTTATAAGAAACGTTGTCCTCTTGATATTTTATAACAAACTTTGTCCTCCTCTTGATATTTTATAAGAAACTTTGTCCTCCTCTTGATATTTTATAACAAACTTTGTCCTCCTCTTGATATTTTATAAGAAACTTTGTCCTCCTCTTGATATTTTATAAGAAACTTTGTCCTCCTCTTGATATTTTATAAGAAACTTTGTCCTCCTCTTGATATTTTATAAGAAACTTTGTCCTCCTCTTGATATTTTATAAGAAACTTTGTCCTCCTCTTGATATTTTATAAGAAACTTTGTCCTCCTCTTGATATTTTATAAGAAACTTTGTCCTCCTCTTGATATTTTATAAGAAACTTTGTCCTCCTCTTGATATTTTATAAGAAACTTTGTCCTCCTCTTGATATTTTATAAGAAACTTTGTCCTCCTCTTGATATTTTATAAGAAACTTTGTCCTCCTCTTGATATTTTATAAGAAACTTTGTCCTCCTCTTGATATTTTATAAGAAACTTTGTCCTCCTCTTGATATTTTATAAGAAACTTTGTCCTGTGTTGGGGTTAGTGTGAGATGTTGGAATGAAGCCTGGTCCAGGTTCTCTTTATGCCGACAGACACAGATGACCCCCCCATTACTCTCGTTGCCCCCCCAGCCTCCACTGAACGCCCAGATGTTGGCTCAGCGCCAGAGGGAGCTCTACAGCATCCAGCACCGCCAGCGCCAGCTGTTCCAGCAGAAGGTCCTGTTCATGAGACAGAACATGGCCGGTGCCAGCCCCCCCACCAAAGGAGCCCCCACCACACCTCAGCAGCAGCAGCAGCAGCAGTTCAGCTTCCCGGCGGGGTACAACACCATGACGGGAACCCCCCCTACCTCAGCCAGCCCCTTCAGCCCCCTGGACGCCAAGCTGGCTCCCAGAGGCCCTCTCACCAGCCCCCCACCGGGGGGGCAGTTCAGCACCACTGGCCTCTTTCAGCAGTTTGGGGGCGCCGGTGAGTAAAGTTGGAAGATGGCATGAGAAGAGTTAGTGAAAAGTCTCTGACTCGCAAATGTTTGATTGACAGCCACTTCATCCAACCCTGTTAGAGAGGGGTGGGGCCTCTGTCGTTCTGATTGGATGGGGTGGTTGGATGTCACATGATTGGATGGGGTGGTTGGATGTCACATGATTGGATGGGGTGGTTGGAGGTCAGACGGTTGGATGGGGTGGTTGGATGTCAGACGATTGGATGGGGTGGTTGGATGTCACATGATTGGATGGGGTGGTTGGATGTCAGACGGTTGGATGGGGTGGTTGGATGTCAGACGGTTGGATGGGGTGGTTGGATGTCACATGAGTGGATGGGGTGGTTGGATGTCACATGGTTGGATGGGGTGGTTGGATGTCACATGATTGGATGGGGTGGTTGGATGTCAGATGGTTGGATGGGGTGGTTGGATGTCAGACGGTTGGATGGGGTGGTTGGATGTCAGACGGTTGGATGGGGTGGTTGGATGTCAGACGGTTGGATGGGGTGGTTGGATGTCAGACGGTTGGATGGGGTGGTTGGATGTCAGACGGTTGGATGGGGTGGTTGGATGTCAGACGGTTGGATGGGGTGGTTTGAGACAACGAGCGTCCAGTCGTCATTTGAACGGTCAATTTTCAGAAAAGGCGGCAGATATAATAGCAGATGTTGATCAAAGCCTCTAAAATCTGTAAAGAAATCAAATGTGTATAATGTCCATCACTACTTGGCCAGGTACAGGTACAGGTACAGGTACAGGTACAAGTACAAGTACAAGTGAAAACCACCAATGAAAAGAGGCTTTTACCGTAAAAGAAAAAGGCCCACTTTTGAACAAAGCAGGGTTAGACGTGACTGTTAAAGGCCAAACCTCCATGTCGTAGAGAGTCCAGACTGTTGAGCTCCATTCTTATTCGGCTCTTTTCCGTCTTCAGCCGTGGTCCAACAAGACCCCCCGTTCCCTCCGGAGATGAGCCCCACCAGCCCTCTGCTGTCGCCTCAGAACTCCAGCTCCCAGAGTCCTCTGCTTCAGCAGGCCCCGCCCCCTGGCTACCAGTCACCAGACATGAAGAGCTGGCAACAAGCAGGGTTGGGCAGGTGAGGATGGCGGCGGCTGCCGGCCGGCCTGTTCCCGCCCAGTGGCCGTAACGTGTCTCTGCTGCTTCCAGCCTGTTCGCTCAGTCGGGCCAGAGCGCGGCGCTGCCGGCCTTCCCCCAGCAGGGGGTCTACAACAACATGAGCATCACCGTGTCCATGGCCGGGGCCTCGGCCGGTGTGGCGGCCATACCTCCAGTGGGGCAGGCGGTGGGCGTGGCCTCAGTGTGCAGTGATCAGCAGGTGAGTGGCAGCTCAAGCTCTCAGCGGGGGGGCACCGCCACGTCTGGCTACTTGGCATGCAGTGACCTCTCCTGCTCATATTTGTGTTCCTGTTATATTTTTATATGCAAGTGGCATTACTCGCCAAACAGCTGTCAAACATGTGGCTTTTACTCTCAAATATGGTCATCACAGGATTTTAAGTGGTACTTTACCAGCTTTCTGATGTCATGCCGATATACTCATATACAAGTTGCTTCTTATTATCAGTCACGTGACCAGCCAAACCAGCAACAAACATCACTTATCGCAAACAGTGGTACTAATGCAAGTTTTTCTGTGGTACTGTTGCAGCATTCTGTTATCATATAGTGACATGTAGTGGTCATATTTGATGTGACTGTTATCTTTTCATACATAAATTACATGACCAACCCAAAAGGTGACACGAGTCCTGAAAACAGGAAATGTGGAGGATTTTCTGCATCAGGATTCTGTTGTCATACAGTGACATCTAGTGGTCTCAGATGGTACTACGGTTGCATGTTGCTATGTAAGTCACAGAACCTGTCAAAAAGCTACAAAAACAAAAAGCACAACATATAGTCTGGAAAATCTGGTGCATTTACACAGAAACAGGAGTATTCATGCATATCGTAAAACTTGCCCACTCCACACAGTCCTGGAATCGAACCCGGGTCCTGTGCTTGTGCAGCAAGGAGGCTCAGGCCCCGTTTACACAACGTTTGAATAGAAAATGCAAAACTCTGGTTGTATTTTGTGTGGCTGTTCACTGAAAACGTAACTTCCGTGTAGACGAGGGGAAATTCTGTTCCTGGTCGCCAGGTTGGTACCAACTGCTTCTTCTGCACATGCTCAGTAGAGCCAATCACAACTATGTTTCCACCATCGTGTCATGACTCTGTCCTTATTCTCCTGGACTTGGTACTTTTATTTTGACAGTCACCATAACAACAATACTACTTGGTAGTTTTATTTTGACAGTCACTGTAGTTACAGTCCAAATTGGTAGCTTTATTTTGACAGTCACCATAATAACAATGCAATTTGCTCCTCTCTAAGCCTCCTCCCTCTCTAAGCCTCCTCCCTCTCTAAGCCTCCTCCCTCTCTAAGCCTCCTCCCTCTCTGAGCCTCCTCCCTCTCTGAGCCTCCTCCCTCTCTGAGCCTCCTCCCTCTCTGAGCCTCCTCCCTCTCTGAGCCTCCTCCCTCTCTAAGCCTCCTCCCTCTCTGAGCCTCCTCCCTCTCTGAGCCTCCTCCCTCTCTGAGCCTCCTCCCTCTCTAAGCCTCCTCCCTCTCTGAGCCTCCTCCCTCTCTAAGCCTCCTCCCTCTCTGAGCCTCCTCCCTCTCTAAGCCTCCTCCCTCTCTGAGCCTCCTCCCTCTCTAAGCCACCTCCCTCTCTGAGCCTCCTCCCTCTCTGAGCCTCCTCCCTCTCTAAGCCACCTCCCTCTCTGAGCCTCCTCCCTCTCTAAGCCTCCTCCCTCTCTGAGCCTCCTCCCTCTCTAAGCCTCCTCCCTCTCTGAGCCTCCTCCCTCTCTGAGCCTCCTCCCTCTCTGAGCCTCCTCCCTCTCTGAGCCTCCTCCCTCTCTAAGCCACCTCCCTCTCTGAGCCTCCTCCCTCTCTAAGCCACCTCCCTCTCTAAGCCTCCTCCCTCTCTGTCCCGCAGGTGCAGCAGGTGCAGCAGGTGCAGGTGTTTGCCGACGTCCAGTGCACGGTGAACCTGGTGGGCAGCGACTCGTATCTGAACCAGGCCGCCTCCCAGAAGGGCCCCGGGCCCCAGGGCCCCCCGAGTAACCAGGCCCAGCAGAAGAGCCTCCTCCAGCAGCTGCTCACCGAGTGACTCCCCCCCTTCTCTTCCTCACTCTCCTCCTCCTCTGGGGGGGGTCCAGGTCCGCTGGTACTCTCAGACCTGCCTGTCTAATCTGTCTGACAACCTGTCTGTCTGCCTCAGCCTATTGAAGGCAGTGTTGTCTTGCTGCTCATCCCTCGGTGTCCTACTTCCTGCTTCCTGCCCCAAGAAAGAAAGAAAGAAAGAAAGAAAGAAGCCACGTCATTCTAGATTTGCCAAGTTGTCTTCACTGTAGAATCAGGGCCGGCCTCCTCTTTCTCTCCTTGTTTTGTTCACTTCATCGGGGGCGTCGCAGCAGCTGCAGCACCTCTGGATGTTTACTTTTTGATTCTTATTTTTGTCATTATTTGGACTTGTCCAGTCTCCGCGGTGTGGAATGTTGAGAGGCTTTGTGGGATAGAAGCTCAGGATCAGCTGGATCTGATCTGCTCTCTGGAAGGGCTTCTTCTTCTCTTTCATCCTTCTGCTCTCACCTTCATCATCACTAGCATCATGGACAGCAGAACGATGGGTGGGTGGGTGGGTGGATGGATGGATGGGTGGGTGGGTGGGTGTGTGGGTGGATGGATGGATGGATGGGTGGATGGGTGGGTGGATGGGTGGGTGGATGGGTGGATGGGTGGGTGGGTGGATGGATGGATGGATGGGTGGGTGGGTGGGTGTGTGGATGGATGGATGGATGGGTGGATGGATGGATGGATGGGTGGATGGATGGGTGGGTGGATGGATGGGTGGGTGGATGGGTGGATGGATGGGTGGGTGGGTGGATGGGTGGGTGGATGGGTGGGTGGATGGATGGGTGGGTGGGTGGATGGATGGATGGGTGGATGGATGGGTGGGTGGATGGATGGGTGGATGGGTGAGTGGGTGGGTGGATGGGTGGATGGGTGGGTGGGTGGGTGGGTGGATGGATGGGTGGGTGGGTGGGTGGATGGATGGATGGATGGGTGGGTGGATGGGTGGGTGGGTGGGTGGATGGGTGGATGGGTGGGTGGATGGGTGGGTGGGTGGATGGATGGGTGGGTGGGTGGGTGGGTGGATGGGTGGATGGGTGGGTGGATGGATGGGTGGGTGGGTGGGTGGGTGGATGGATGGATGGGTGGATGGGTGGGTGGATGGATGGATGGGTGGGTGGGTGGGTGGATGGATGGATGGATGGGTGGGTGGGTGGGTGGATGGATGGATGGATGGGTGGGTGGGAGACAGATGGTATGCTGCTCAGTTTCGTTCTATTTTATGGGGACTTAACTCCTAACCCTTGTCAAGGTTTGATTTTATTCCCTCAAAGTCTAAAAAGAGACTGTTATTATTTAACTGTCCATCACATTTTAACCCCCCCACCCCCCCTCAGTAGCTGTGAATACAGAGCTCCCGCTTGGGTTCTCTCTCTCTCTCTCTCTCTCTCTCTCTCTCTCTCTCTCTCTGCCTATCAGTGTTGTTTACCTACATGCAGGAGGTAGTATTGTATAGTACAGGAGGACAAAAGACTCAATCTTGTAACTTGCTTTTCCTCTGAGGTTTAAAAAAAGACGTGCAATGAATCCATGTGATTCATGTTAGGTTTGGGTTAATTATTTTTGTCGTAGATTTACCTCTTTTAAGAAAAAAGTTTCTCGACATACGGTAAAAGGAGGAAAAGGATTCCAGCTCTCCCAAAATGTAACAAAAAGACATAAAGGTACAATATGTAACGTTTTCAGTCTTAAAGGTTTTAGTCCTGTAATGCCAGTCCTCACCACCAGATGGTGCAGCGAGTCACAGAATGTACGATCCAACCGTTGTTACTTCGATCTTACATACTATACCTTTTAAGTCAACCATTTCCCGAGAAAGCAACAAAAGAAGAAAAGCTTGATTTGACTCTTTCTCATGTCTACAAACTTTCTGTTTGATGATCTTGGATGATTGAAATGAGGGGTTTGTTGTCTTTATTATCTATTTGGGGTAACCAAGGAGCTCGGGAGCCATCTTTCCTCACGCGCTCTTCTTTTTTTTCTTGTATATGTACAATAATTTGTGGAAAGTGCAGACAGTAAAGTGTTTGTAAAAGAAAGAGGAGAAACATCCCGCTAAAGCAAGCTGCGACACACCGAAGGCAACGACATGAGGATATGATGAAATTAGCCTCATGTGGGAGGAGCTTCCTCATGAACCACACACAAATGGAGGAAATTCAATTTATTTGTTGGGAAGTCTTTGAAACTTTTTTAAAAGGTTCCACATCTTGAGATAAAAACCACTTTATGGTAGCAGGATTACCATGGTTACAGGAAGAGATTGATCGTCCTCCTCACTTGGAGACTGATTCAATTAAATCAGATTCTTGCGCTGAAAGAATCTGAATCCGATTGGGTCAGTGGATCGATCTTCAATGCTAACGTTGCGTGACAGACGCGACATGGCGCAAAGGAACCCGAGTCCAATCATAAACACAAAGCTTGCAGCTTCAATCTGATTGGACCAATCAGGATTTAGTTGGGATCCATGGAAACACGTTTCTATGTGAGGAGTTCTGTTGACTGAAGAAATAAGACTTCCTGTGCTGAGGAGCGTCGTTTCTTCTCGCAGTTAAAAACACGATGTTGTGAATATTACGGTCAATACTCGTAAGTTCTGCTTCTTGATGGTGGGGCTGCAGTAAACGGAGAAATGTTGACCCCCCTGGTGTGTGAGCGCTTTTAAGGCTGCGTGAAATCTGCTAACGGCGAGCAGGTCTGCGTTGGCAGCGATCAGCATGCTAGTGGGCAAACGGTCCAATATAATGACGGTTCAAGAGAGTTTTTGTGATTGAAGTTCCTAATGATTTGAAACAGACGGGTTGAGTCTTTGTTTTTCTCTCGCCTCCTTCAAACATGTTTATTTTCTATCATTAATGCAATTTGGGTTTTTTGGGGTTCAACCCTCTTCTTCCCCATGTCTGGTTTCCTGATGAAGACTTCACTCCGCTGGCCACTCTCTCACACTCTGACTGCTGTTGCTCCCTCACCGACTGTCTCTGGGTGATAACAGGCCTTCCTTTGGCTCATGGGACATTTTCTCAGCAGAAATGGAGGAGGAAGCCTCCCGCTGAGCCTCGAAATCATTTGTCGACCCTAAAGGACCCCCACCGTGCGATTTTAACAAAAGTTACCAGCAATCCACACTGTATGACACCAATCTAGAAACTTTAGGAAATGTCCTGTGTGCAAATGAAAACCCGAATGGCAGCCGACGATGTCACACCAAACATTTTGCAGTGTAACATGCGACATTTAAAGCTAAACTGAATGTGAGGACGACCGAGATGTTAGCATAGGACAGTGTCCCACCAGAAAGTTAATGCAACGTGCTCCACATCTGCTCGTGAGATCGTTTACATGGACCATTAAAAATTAATTCCTTATGGATCCCTTTAGTTTCTGTCCACACCAGCCGCTCATCTTTTTCTCTCTGCCGTGGTTTCTCATCCACACGACACCAGAAAAACTACTCCAAAATGTATGTATGCCAGGCCTGTAGGTGGTGCTTTAACTCCACCACAGTATTACATCGAAACCCATTTCAAAAGAGCCTAAAACACTGCGTCGTGTCGACGATTGGAAAATAGAGATGGTTACATGAAACGGCGAGGTGCAGATGATCGGTCCAAAACAAGGAGCTTACATGAAGCTGGTGTGGACAAGACCTCAGGTCGTCCACAGTCACAACATTCTCCATTTGATGACAGCTTGTCTTTGGTCGCTATGACAACGGCTGTCCTTGATCCGGTCTCATGGTGCGACGTAGGAACACCGATTGAGAGGCGAGACCAAAGATATCGCCACGATTCTCTGGTGATTGAAAATCGCACGGTGTCACCTTAAGCAATGCGTTTCTCCAAACTGATTCTCTTTCTGGAAGAACCATGGTTCTCCATCACCGTTACTAAATGATCCAAAAAGATCCACGTGTATGTTCTGGATTGTTCCTCGGCTGCACCAGGAGCGCCTGAAACTCCTCCATTTCTCCCATCTGTTGTCACGGGACAGACGTCCCACACTTCCTTCCTTCAGTACCACGTCTCCAGGACAATAACGAGTCAGTGACGTTCACATTCCACCAACTCCTCCAGACCTCCGAGTCCCGAACCACTTTGTGCTCGTCTGCTCCCATTGGCTAACGCGGGTTCGCCAGCACCAATCAGAAGCGTCGACTGCGTCAACGTCAAGTCGCACAGAACGGTCCTGAAATCCTCGGGAGAAACACGTTGGTCGTTTGCTTCTTTGGAATTGACTCAACAACAATTTGTGACAAAAAGCTTCAAGTTTATTTTGTCTGAACAAAACTCCAAACTTACAAATGATGCCAAAGAAAATGTGAAAAACATCAGAAAATTAGAATTTTAAAGTTCGGGGAAAATATAATTCATAAGAAAATTGTCAGAATACATTTTTATCTTAGGTAAATATAGCTAAATCTTAGTTTCCTCATCAATGGTAACGTTTTAAGAGTTGAATGAAACTATTGTGAGAAAGTAGCGTTTTTAAAGTGTAAGTAAAATGTTCCAAATTTAAACACATTTGAAAGGAATTGAGAATAAAAGTACATTTTGCCAACGTGAGAACATTTTCTGCCAACATGTCAAAATAAATGTTCTGAATATTCTGGGTTAATATGAAAAACAAAACAAATATTTTGTTCTTCAAAATTAGCACTGGAATTTTTTGTTGAATACAGACTAAACTTCAATATTTTTTTTAAAATTATGTTCTCAGGCAAAATGTTGAAAAATGTTTTGATTAAATCAAACATTTATCATTTACAGTTTCAAAGGTTTGATCAAATTAGATTAACATAACTCCTTAAAGCTTTTGCCTAACATTAAGTTTTGACAAAAGGCAAGAGAATTATTAAAATAAAAACATTTGCGAACAATTAAGACAGAAAAGAGAAATTGCATTTTTTAAAGTAAGTTTTCTTCTTTATAAACTTAAATTGTTGGACAAACATTAAAACTGAATAAGCTGATATAATGAAACTGCTCCATTTGTGTCTATGTGAAGCTCGTGTGCTAACAGCTCATTAGCTTCTATTGGAACCGCAGCGACTCTCTGCTGCCCCCTGAAGGACAAAACCGTCTTTCCCTGAATGTTTCATTCTGCACCTTTAATGTCAAGAAATGTTGCACCAAACAAGCTACCGTTAGCACCTCCAGAGCGAGCGACTCACTTCCTGAAAGCTTTTATTCTGAAGTTGGATCCTGAGACGCAGGCGCGGCACAAAGTGGATGAATGTAGTATTATTGTTTTGTTTGTTTTCCGGATGTTTCTTTGCGTCCTCCACCCGACCTCTTCTGCGTCGTTAGCGCCTCATTCCAATGGAAGCGATTTCTTGGAAAACCTGTTTGTTGTGTGCAGGAGCAGCGAGAAGACGACGAGCACATGCCAAATCACATCCAGCGAACATTTGCTTTTTATGCAACAGATGGAAAAATCCCTCCTTCGCTCACTACAGCTAACAGGTACCAGGTTCGGTTTGTTTTTGTTTTTATAAATATCTTTATATATATATATATAAATATATGTTTCACCATGTTAACATAATGTATATAACAGAAATGTGAATATGTATTTGTTCGAAATCAAAAGAAAAGTAGTGCTCCGACTTTGTGGCAAATAACTACTTGCCTCCGCCATTTTAATTTTTGTTTGTTTTAATTTTCAAAGTTTTTTTCTGATGTATAGGGTTAGGGTTAACCCTTCTGATGTAAATGAGTATTGGTGAGTGTCTGTGTGTAAGTGGTTCATACTGTATATCTGGTGATTCTCTGTAGCCCCGCCCCCTCCCCGCACAGGCCCCTCCCCCGTGGCTGTGCTCACATGTCAAACTATGCCAGAGAATGGTTTTTGTTCATTTGTTTTTCTAAGCGACTGCTGAATGTGATGTTACTGAGAGAGAGAGAGGAGACGCAGTGCGAACTGGCTGTTTTACGGGTTAATTTAAAGAAAACCACAAAAAAAACTGAAAAAAAGGCCATATTTAATTTCCTCTGTTGAAAAGGTTGAAGCAGATCTGGGAGAGTGGAGCCTTGGTTCTTTAAGTTTTTGTTTTTGGTCATTTCATTTGACCGGGGAAGCATTTCCGCCTGTTAGCTAGCTGATGTAGCATTTTGTTTGTCTCCGAGCATTCATCCGCTGCAGGAAACAACCAAGATTTGAAAATGTTTGATTGGTCTCGTATACAAAACCTCATCGCTGCTGGACGAGACCTAAATGTAGCCGCCATTCTGAACTGCTTTCAGTTGTCATGGAGTGGAGTCGAGCGCTTCCACACCATTTATCTCATCGGATTCTTAGTTTGGACATTTCAGTTCTCTAATGTGTCCCAGCAGGAAGTTCAGCTGGACTTTCCACCAAATGTTCTTTGTTCATGTTGTTACGGCCCGTCTTTCTGAAAATCTTCCCTTGTGAACAATCGGGTTTCTGTTTGCATGCTTGCGTTTCTATTCGCGCCTCTACGAACTCGTTCTTCTAAATTTGCCAAATCTGCACTCGTCCCAAAGTGAAGTTAGTTTGGAGAAGTTCCTCCTGCCTGTTAACTTTCCCGTTTGCATGCGAGCACTTTCCCAAACAGGTGTATTTCTGCCTTGGAAGACAAATGTCAAGATTTCTTTAAAATGTCCCAATTGACAGCGATTTCTCCCGAAGTTCTCAAAATTGTTAGATGTTAACACTTTGTCCATTCTCGTTTTGTTTTTGAAATATTTCACAAGCCATCGATCAATTCAAAGAAGTCTCACTATTTAAAAAACAAAAATCTATTAGTTTGTCTTTTATGTGTTTTCTTTTCCATCTGTGCACTTTTCCTGTAAGTCGTTCTCGTGGACGACTCGTCCCGAGGTTCGCCTGCATGTCACTGTCCAATGTTTTCTTCTCCATCATTTTCTACAAACTGTTTTCCCTTTAAATTGGTCGTATCTGCAAAAATGTGTCCCAAAAAGTCTGTTTGAAAATATCCTTACTTTAAAAATATTTTCTTGTTGACTTTGTAACGTACTTGCTAACTTTATGCATTCATGTGTCTTTAAAATCGCACTAACGTACAGATATTTGTCCCAAAGTTACGTCACCGCTTGTATTTTGTTCAAACCTTTCGACTACGCGTTAGCACTGCCTTTCCTCTGCCATATTTTTGAGTTTTTCATAATTTCATGAACTTTTTGAGTCCGTTTTGAGACGTCATCTTTTTCTGGTGAACTCGTCTTTCTGACTTCTTCTACATGTCCGTCCGTCCGTCCGTCAGAAGTTTTTTTGGTTCAAATTTCTTGCTTCATGCTTCACCTTTTTTTCCCGTCTCAGGTTGTTGTTTGTTTGGATATTTGTTTTTGTTTTGTTTTTTTAGCTTTGTGCGTGTTCGTCCAACTTGATTTAAACTACTTAAAAATATCTTCTTTTTTTGCCAATGAGGTCTTTAAAGCCCAAAGTGCTATCACTTGTTTACAGAAAGTAAAAAAACAACAACAAAAAACATTGCAACCGTTAGCTATGCACCTTATTGAAAACAAGCATTTCCTCAGTAACGTTGACGTCGATGTAACGCTGGAGCAACACGTACACGTTGTTCACTTCAAGGTATTTGTAGTTACGGTGTCGGGATTCGTCTCGTCTCCGTTTTGACCCTAGAAACTTGTTTTCCTCCATCGCCTGGATACTTTCTACCAAACGTTTTGGTGCCTCGTGTAAATAAATATAAATATACTTTGTGCAGCTTCTTTGCTGTTTAACGATATTCTGACCTTGTGAACCAGGGTGCTTTTTTTTTTTTACAAAACAAATCCTTTTTTCACGTTTGTAAAAACAGAAAAAAAGTTTACTGTATAAAAACTTTTTACAGGTAAAAGTTTAATCAGATTATTCCAGGAATTTGCAAATACAATCTAATTTTGCACTTTATATATAAAAACATCGGATTTACTCGGAGTGGAAAAGGCCATCAGAGAATCAGACATTCGGAGATCAGATTAAGAAACAAGCCCCATGAATGTAAAAAAAAACAAAACAAGAAAAGTTTTTTAATTTGAAACTCCACGAGCGAATGCCATTATTGTTCTCGCAGTTTTGTTCTTTGTAATGTGAAATTCTCTCGGTGTCTTTTCTCTCGGTCATTACGACAACGATCCTCAGTACGACAACTATGCTAATCTTCTTCAGGTGACCTATTCCTCTTCCTCCTGTAGTTTCTCATCTTCCTCTTCCTCTGCAGGTCTACTGTTCCACTAAAACCTGGTCCAGCTCGAACACTCACAACATTCCCCTCCTCCTCATCGTCATTTCTGTCAGTGGTCGAGCTTCTGTTAGCTTCGCTTTATATGTCGCGTTAACTCGCCACAATTCTTGTCTTTCATCCAACATGGTCGCTTTAGCGCCACGGCACATTTATTTATCAAGTAGCATTCAAACACAAGGCAATTCACAGTACTTTACAAAGAAATACAGAATAAAAGAATTACATTAAAGCTTTAGAAGAAATGAAAGAAATAATGAAGAAAAGTATCATAAATAAGGCAAGAGATTTATTAAGTTTAATAAAGTCAGTAAAATCAGTTTTTTACTCAAAAGCATGTGCAAATAGTGTTTTAATTCCTGATGTAACAGAAGTGAGTCTCAGCAGTGTTCAGGGAGTTTGTTCCACCACACGATGGCGCGTAGCCACGATTCTCGTCTTTCATCCAACACTGGCATTAGTAGCCACGATTCTCGTCTTTCATCCAACACTGTGGCATTAGTAGCCACGATTCTCGTCTTTCATCCAACACTGTGGCATTAGTAGCCACGATTCTCGTCTTTCATCCAACACTGGCATTAGTAGCCACGATTCTCGTCTTTCATCCAACACTGTGGCATTAGTAGCCACGATTCTCGTCTTTCATCCAACACTGTGGCATTAGTAGCCACGATTCTCGTCTTTCATCCAACACTGGCATTAGTAGCCACGATTCTCGTCTTTCATCCAACACTGTGGCATTAGTAGCCACGATTCTCGTCTTTCATCCAACACTGTGGCATTAGTAGCCACGATTCTCGTCTTTCATCCAACACTGTGGCATTAGTAGCCACGATTCTCGTCTTTCATCCAACACTGTGGCATTAGTAGCCACGATTCTCGTCTTTCATCCAACACTGTGGCATTAGTAGCCACGATTCTCGTCTTTCATCCAACACTGGCATTAGTAGCCACGATTCTCGTCTTTCATCCAAAAAGATTACTCGATATTTGTTAGCATTTAAATGTAAACACGTATTGCTGGATTATTGACTTCTTTCACTTTTACGTTAAATGTGGATGCTGGCGCTATGTTAGCATAGCTGTTCAAGCAGGCATGAAATACCAGACATGTAGCTGTGGTTCTTTTTGAGCCAAGATGGACGCTTGCTTTATATTGGCGTAGCAGCTGTTCGCGTTATGTTTGGTATACGAGTTTGTCGCAGTTCATCTTTTTGTTGACATTTTTCAAGAATTGAATTGAATACAGAAACTGGCTCATGTTAGCATAGCTATGCACTGTAGCATTCAATTTTAACAAACTTAAGTCGTAATTGTTTTTGGACGCCTACTTCATTTCACTTTAGCTGTGCAGGATACCGTGAGTCACAACACGTATCGGCAGTTCTTTCTGGTATTTTTAATCCGATTTCGATACGAGCTTTGTTAGCAAAATGATGGGCATGAATGATGATGCATTGAATTATGAGAGACGAAGCCACAATTCGTTGTCAAACGTGAAGATCAGCTTTGTATTAGTGTAATTGTACACACGATCATTAGATAAGCACATGTCAATTGTTTTGATCCAACATGGAAATGAGCTGTGTTGGCGGAGTCACCCAAGCTCATGTTAGTTTACGCTTCTTTACTTTTCCATCCAACGTGGATTCTGGCAGTGTTAACGTGATGCTACACGCCAGTGTGAAATGACATAGGTAGACATTCACTTTAATCCATTTTAACATAGCCGTACATGCTAGCTTTAGCTTTCAACACATTGCGGGGGTTTGGCTTCTGTTGCATCCTTTCCGCGATGCTAACAGAATCCCGCTAAGATTGAATGAATTTTCTATAGTGTAATTCCACGTTTGATGAGAAAAAAAGTGCTTCGTTTTATGTGTGTACAACTGCTAGCCTAGCGTCCCGTGTTAGCACTACCTTATCGGGACTTTATGAGGGTTTTGGATCGCTGGGACACGTTAACATGAAAAAACGAGGCTTGTTGTCAATTCCACGAAGCTTTTAGCGGCGGTAGTAATGTTTCTCTGGATGAAAATAAGAAAGAAAAGACCAAGGTTCCACTTTCTCCCTTGTAAAAATTAATATAAATAAATAGATATAAATATATGATACATTTTACTCATTTTTGTCCAGTTTTGTATATTACACTCATGTAAAATTTGTTTTTAAAGAGGTATCGGCGCAGCTATTGTTACAAGACAATATGAGTGACAATGTTCATCTGGGAGAACTTTATGCATGTTATACTCTCTCTCTCTCTCTCTCTCTCTCTCTCTCTCTCTCTCTCTCTCTCTCTCTCTCTCTCTCTCCTCTCTCTCTCTCTCTCGCTCTCTCTCTTGCTCTTGCTCTTGCTCTCCTTTCCTCTCCTGTTCAGGTGTGTAACCGTTAATATTAAGAAATCTACCTTTTCTTTGAGAATGTTGTAGACAATCAGTCTCAGGCCGGGTCCAGTCCCTGCAGGAGTGAGCGAGGTCGCCCCCTGCAGGCTCACAGACAAACAAAACTCTTCTCTTTTTTTTCTTTACTTTTTTTTTCTATGATTATTATTGTTGTTTTTGTTGGACAATTTTAAACCGAAATGTTATTTTACATTTACTGGAAGTAAAAAAAAAACCAAGTGTTGGGAGGTTTTGTTCATTCATGTTCGTTGCTGCTCAAGTTTACACACACATACACACACTTCTCTACTACACTCAAAACACAAACACCTCGTGCATTGGATCCCTCTGCTTTTGGTTTTTATTTTCGTTTATTTTTATCATGTTTTTCCAAGGTGAGGATGCCAACCTTGAGGAAATGATGCTTTGACTAACAAATCTATAACATCTATGAATGTGGGAATGCAACACATTGCAATAAAAGCACCATTTGAAATGCAGCACGTCGTCCAGGAATCGTCTTGTTTCTGCACCTGATGGCACTAATTCTGCTCAATTTCACTGCAGTCCAGGGTGATTTTAATCTGCCCAAATGACTAGTTTAGAAGATGAAACGGAAAGCCTGAACCACAAGTTGGAAGTCAGATTCTGGAAGCCTAATAGTGCAAACAGCTCATTAAAACCGGTTTTATCGTAGCTGTTTTTAGTGTTGTGTATTAGATGTTTGCCAAGGTACATCTACAGCAGCCAAACTATGGAAATGCGTCAAGAGTGATCTGGGCCAGCCTTAAATAAAAACTTGTCAATTGGGGAACTTTTATATCTGATCTGATTGTTTGCTTCATTCACTGTCCATTAAGAACTTTGTATGTTAAGCAACCAACATGAATGAGTTTAAATGATGTGGTGCCAACAAAATTCACAAAACCCTTTTTAAGCCAGCATTTAAACAATCTAAAGGACCTTTTAAGCATAAGAGCTTAAGTACTTTTGAAGAAAGAACTTTGTCATTTCCTCAATTTTTGTACTAATTCCATCAATTCTGTTTTGTCACATAAATTAGCATGTCTTTTCAACTTCTTATATGTACAAGAGTACCCTTTGTCAAAAAGAGAAGCAGCATAGACACCAGCGAACATACAAGAGAAAGTAAATGATAAAGTGGGTGGGGGGGTTGGTTAAAAAAAGATTAGCGAGTACACCACTCTGTATCTGTTCAACCATCTCAATGATCTGTATCCGTACTAGGAGGGAGTGGGGCCTAAACCGGAAGTGGGCGTGGCTAAATTGGAACTGGGTGGGGCTTTAATCGGTGCATTATTTTAAGTCTGAAATTGATATGGATTGATCAGAAGTTGCTTTATTTATTATTTGAAAACTATTTACAGAACAGCCTCAGAATTGAGATTCAACATTTTATATAAAAAAACGATATACTATATGCTATATACAGTATATAAAGCTTAATTTGTAATATTTATAAAATATTTTTATGAACAGCCATATACAATAAACATTAATACAGGCTACTTTGTGTGTTCAGCTATATGTGTGTATGTGTGCAAGTGGTCTGTAAGACTTTATTTTGGAATGATGTGTGAACCTGGTGATTCATGTAAACATCCAGTGGTGGAAAACAGGAAATAATGTTAATATGTTCACTGTATTCTTCTCAAAAGCACCACGTTCAGTACGAGCAAAGTTTTCCAACTGACTTTACACCACCAGCCAAACTAAGAGCAAGCAGACGGTAAAAAAAAACAAAAAACGACTGGAGTGGAGGCAGTGACCGACAAGCCAGTTTCAGTTCTGTCTTGTCTAATGCACCGCGTATGTTACGAAACAAGTTCACCAAGTAACTTTGAATATCATACAAACCGAAATAGGGGCAAGCTGAAGAAAACCTTAGCAGCAACAGTCACTCTGTGTCTGAGCTGCTGTAGAAATGTGTCAGGAGGGCAGGCTCAGTGTGTGACTGGCCAGTCGGTTACCAAATGAGGATTTTCCTTCAGTGAATATTGAGAAGTTTTACTCATATCACGCTCGGACTCGTAGAAAATGCTTTTTCCGTACCGGATACTCATCTGAAACGAGTATCCGGCTCATCCCTAGCGTTTTAATGCATTCTGTACTATAAACACTACATTGTGACATGGGGATTTTGCATCTTAACAGTAATATATTTCCTTTTCTTCTTGACATTCTTGCTCATGTATTCAATATATTTTCTTGCTTTGTTAAGTATTTTTTTTCTTTTAAGGTAAGGGTTTCTTTTCATTGGTGATGATGACTGTCAGTAAGATCAAAGTCAACATTTTCACAGCAACAAATATTTTATTCTTTATTGAAAAGCAAGGAATGATGTGCAGTTATACAAATACGTCAACATTTTGAAAATGAAAAATTAGATCGACAGTGGGTTCAAAGATTTAGTCTCACCTGTGTGGATTCTGCAGATTTGATTCCTCAGCATTTTCTTCCGCTCTGACCACGGCATTTAAATGCATCAGAATGAGTCAGAGAAACACAAACCAATCAGAGGCCACCTTTCAAAAGGTATATACAACATGGCATCAATTGACCAATCACGTTGCTCATTCATGGGCATAAAGTCAAGAAGTCAGTTGTGATTTGTTTACTAAAGCAGATATTTCGCTATAGTTTTGGGGAAAAAATGTGAAATTGTGCAATATTAGACAGTGTTAAGTAGTGATGGACATTTCACACATATTTTATAGGCTTTGACCAATACGTCCACTATTTTTCTGGCTGTCTTTTCTGAAAATGTAATGTCTAAATGACGGTTGTATGGCTGGCTGCCAAAAACCATGACCTGTTCACATGCCAAACTGTCTTTGAGCAGGACATGCAACCCCAAACTGCTCCCAGTAGAGTGACGGCGCTTTCCATGGCTGCAGCCTCTATTGATGTGTGCTTGTGTGTATGAATGGGTGAATGTGATGAGCAATGTGAAACACTTTGGAGCTTAAACAGTTGAAAAGCACTATATAAGTGAAGTCCATTTACCATTTACACAATTCACTAATCCTAATCCGACGCCTGATTAGCATCACAAAGAGAAGAAAGAAATGGTTTCCCTACAGGTGAGTCTGGTGAACAACGTCTCTGGTCTCCGCAGGGTATTTGGAGTCGTCGCAGCTCGCCTCTTGGATTGGCAGCGTGGGGTGTTTGTACTCATAGAACTCCACAATGGGGTACGTGACGAGCGTCAGCACAAGGAACGCCAGCACAATGTAGAGTTTGTGCTCCAGGCACAGGAAGGTACTGTAGGCAAAGGCGATGACGAAGCCCAGGGACTCCCACATCCGGTAGTTGGCGAACGCCGCCTCTTTGTCCCGCTGGAACAGGACGCCATAAAGAGCTGCAGGATGGACAGATGCTAGAGGCCTCTACATGCTACCTGTGTCTGCGAGTGTCCTCGGGGCACACACGATTATGGCCTTGCTCCACTCTGGGTCCATTGCCATGCACGTTCTGTAACGTAACAATGCTTCCGAAAATATCTCCACTTCTGCTGCCCGGCAATCTCTATTTTTCCTAAAGTAGTTTATGTTTCACATCAGGAGTTCTGAGACTCTCACTCTTTATTACCCCCGCCGTGGCTGATAGGCCCCGAAGGGGGATCTTGAAACAGTCTCCGTACGTCCGTCCGTTCGGACGTTTCTACCTATATCTCGGCAACCCCTGGGCCCACAGTGACCAAACTTCACATGTGGATACATCTCAGAGGGGGAAGGGATACTATGGTGACCTTGACCTAATTTGCATATTAAGTAGGTCACAGGGTCACGAAGTGCTTAAAAACAAATTTTGGGCTCTGGAGGCCTAGGTTTTTGAGCTAGGGCTCTGAAATGTTATACACACATGATACACACTCCAGGGATAACCTCCAGTTCACCAAGTGACCTGACCTTGACCTTGAAGATTGGTAGTTTGCTCGTCATGGTTGCACAATACATGTATTTTCATATCAACATTTCTCCTCATTTCTCAGCAGTTCCTGGGCCCACAGTCACCAAACTTCACACATGGACACTCCACCATGGTCACCATGACCTAATTTGCATATCAGATCACAGGGTCACTAAGTGCATAAAAACACCTTTTGGGCTCTGGAGACGTATTTTGACATAGCTTATGAAGAAGACCTTTCAGATTCTACATAATGATCTACTAGGACCCATGGAACACCCTCTAGTGTACCAAGTGTGCTGCCTTAGAGCTGGCTTTGTGAGAAAATATAAAGCCCTCCGGCGGAGGATTAGCCGAGCAACGGCCTTCTTGTTTGCTTTTAAATTGTGATTGTTCAGAGACTGAGGACCCTAACCCTAACCCAATAGGCTCTGGTGCATGCGTAGTCGTCGCACACAGGTCACACGATCACAACATTTGGGCTGCGCATGGTCGACCACAGAGGGGTTGGAGCAGACACTCGTGACCGAAGCGGATGACGGTTCTGACTTCACATGTACTCTCGCAGACATGGGTAGCATGAAGGCCCCTTAAGCTTCAATCACACCACAATGATTCAACTCCTTTCAGAACAGATTCTATTGAGCATGTGCAGAAGAACCGTTAACTCCAACCTCACAGTCTGACGAGATTTTATTACCGTTGGTCTGAGTTTGCCAGATAGCGTCGGCCATTCCCCAAAGACCCGGAAACATGAAGAAGACCCAGAGCTGGTTGGGATCCGGCTTCCAGAACAAGAGTGCAATGATGCAGGAGAAGTTGACCAAAGCAGCTGAACAGAAAGAAAGAGTCGACCTGTTATGGTGATTCCTCTCTCTCTCTGAGCATGGGTTGAGATATTGGAGCCATTGTTACCAAAGAAGAAGAGCGCGACTCTGCCGGTGAACTGAGCGAGTCTTCCGAACAGGAAGGAGCAGAGAGAGTTGGTCGCTCCGAAGCACATCATCACGTATCCCACGTAATGAATCCCCAAGGCACAAGTCACGTAGTTCTGCACCGAAGAAGAGTCAGAGAGAAACTGCTCACATTCAGCTTCCAGACAGGAAATTGTTCCATTCTCACCTTGGTGTACTCCCCTGGCAGGAAGCTATACTCTCCGGACAGGAAGCGGTTCTCACCTTGGTGTACTCTCCGAACAGGAAGCGGTTCTCACATTGGTGTACTATCCGGAGAGGAGGCTGTTCTCACCTTGGTGTACTCTCTGGACAGGAAGCTGTTCTCACCTTGGTGTACTCTCCGGACAGGAAGCTGTTCTCACCTTGGTGTACTCTCTGGACCGGAAGCTGTTCTCACCTTGGTGTACTCTCCAGACAGGAAGCGGTTCTCACCTTGGTGTACTCTCTGGACAGGAAGCTGTTCTCACCTTGGTGCACTCTCCGGACAGGAAGCGGTTCTCACCTTGGTGTACTCTCCAGACAGGAAGCGGTTCTCACCTTGGTGTACTCTCTGGACCGGAAGCGGTTCTCACCTTGGTGTACTCTCTGGACCGGAAGCGGTTCTCACCTTGGTGTACTCTCCGGACAGGAAGCTGTTCTCACCTTGGTGTACTCTCTGGACAGGAAGCTGTTCTCACCTTGGTGTACTCTCCTGGCAGGAAGCTGTTCTCACCTTGGTGTACTCTCCGGACAGGAAGCTGTTCTCACCTTGGTGTACTCTCTGGACCGGAAGCGGTTCTCACCTTGGTGTACTCTCCAGACAGGAAGCTGTTCTCACCTTGGTGTACTCTCTGGACAGGAAGCTGTTCTCACCTTGGTGTACTCTCCTGGCAGGAAGCTGTTCTCACCTTGGTGTACTCTCCGGACAGGAAGCTGTTCTCACCTTGGTGTACTCTCCGGACAGGAAGCTGTTCTCAACTTGGTGTACTCTCCAGACAGGAAGCTGTTCTCACCTTGATGTACTCTCAGGAAGCTGTTCTCACCTTGGTGTACTCTCTGGACCGGAAGCTGTTCTCACCTTGGTGTACTCTCTGGACCGGAAGCGGTTCTCACCTTGGTGTACTCTCCGGACCGGAAGCGGTTCTCACCTTGGTGTACTCTCTGGACAGGAAGCTGTTCTCACCTTGGTGTACTCTCTGGACCGGAAGCTGTTCTCACCTTGGTGTACTCTCTGGACCGGAAGCGGTTCTCACCTTGGTGTCCTCTCTGGACCGGAAGCTGTTCTCACCTTGGTGTACTCTCCGGACAGGAAGCTGTTCTCACCTTGGTGTACTCTCCAGACAGGAAGCTGTTCTCACCTTGGTGTACTCTCCGGACCGGAAGCGGTTCTCACCTTGGTGTACTCTCCGGACAGGAAGCTGTTCTCACCTTGGTGTACTCTCTGGACCGGAAGCGGTTCTCACCTTGGTGTACTCTCCGGACAGGAAGCGGTTCTCACCTTGGTGTACTCTCTGGACCGGAAGCGGTTCTCACCTTGGTGTACTCTCCGGACAGGAAGCGGTTCTCACCTTGGTGTACTCTCCAGACAGGAAGCTGTTCTCACCTTGGTGTACTCTCCTGGCAGGAAGCTGTTCTCACCTTGGTGTACTCTCCGGACAGGAAGCTGTTCTCACCTTGGTGTACTCTCCGGACAGGAAGCTGTTCTCACCTTGGTGTATTCTCCGGACAGGAAGCGGTTCTCACCTTGGTGTACTCTCTGGACAGGAAGCGGTTCTCACTTTGGTGTACTCTCCGGACAGGAAGCTGTTCTCACCTTGGTGTATTCTCTGGACAGGAAGCGGTTCTCACCTTGGTGTACTCTCTGGACAGGAAGCGGTTCTCACCTTGGTGTACTCTCCGGACAGGAAGCTGTTCTCACCTTGGTGTACTCTCCGGACAGGAAGCTGTTCTCACCTTGGTGTATTCTCTGGACAGGAAGCTGTTCTCACCTTGATGTACTCTCCGGACAGGAAGCTGTTCTCACCTTGGTGTACTCTCCGGACAGGAAGCTGTTCTCACCTTGGTGTATTCTCTGGACAGGAAGCGGTTCTCACCTTGGTGTACTCTCTGGACAGGAAGCGGTTCTCACCTTGGTGTATTCTCTGGACAGGAAGCTGTTCTCACCTTGGTGTATTCTCTGGACAGGAAGCGGTTCTCACCTTGGTGTACTCTCCGGACAGGAAGCTGTTCTCACCTTGGTGTACTCTCCGGACAGGAAGCTGTTCTCACCTTGGTGTATTCTCTGGACAGGAAGCGGTTCTCACCTTGGTGTACTCTCTGGACAGGAAGCGGTTCTCACCTTGGTGTACTCTCCGGACAGGAAGCTGTTCTCACCTTGGTGTACTCTCCGGACAGGAAGCTGTTCTCACCTTGGTGTATTCTCTGGACAGGAAGCTGTTCTCACCTTGATGTACTCTCCGGACAGGAAGCTGTTCTCACCTTGGTGTACTCTCCGGACAGGAAGCGGTTCTCACCTTGGTGTACTCTCTGGACAGGAAGCGGTTCTCACCTTGGTGTACTCTCCGGACAGGAAGCTCTGCTCGAAGCCGCTGTACATGGTGAGCGGGATGAGCGTGAGCAGCCTCCAGTCGCGCAGCAGCCTGAATGTGGCGAGGAACGTCTGGCAGAACGGCTGCTTGTCGTGGCGGAAGCGACTCGCCTGCTCGCGGTCGATGTCGTCCAGGAAGACGGCCACGATGATCATGGCCACCACGCCCACACCTGCAATGGCAGCAGACGTGAGGCCGAACGCCGTCGACAACGTACGTGTGTCAGAAGCGACGGCAGCGAGCGACCGACCAATGTAGCATCCAACTAGCGTCCACACCAGCTCCTGCTCCGGCCTCACGGTGGTGCTGTTTCCCCTGTCAACGTTCAGGCCGCAGTCGCCCACGCCGCACGACTTCAGCTGCTCCGCTGGAACGTCCGCTGGACACAAGGTCAACAAAACGTTGAGAGAGACGCTGAACATGGAAGGAGTTTTGTTTGTTTCTCTTGATAGCAAACAAGAATATTTCACTCACTCACCTACAATTTAGTTCACACATTTATTATGTTAATATCTAATTTGATTGGATATATTTTAATTTATTATTCTTATATTTATTAATTTATATTGCCAATTTTATGTTAATACTTTTTCAAATGTTCCATTTATTATTAATAATAATGAGAATAATAAGCTTTGATTTAATGTTTTTCAAATGTCTGCTGTTAAAAATATGGAACGCCTTATGTTTTTTTAATTTAATTTACTGTCTCTACATTAGGCAAGTCAAGGCACATTTATTTATAGAGCACCATTCAAACACAAGGTAATTCACCATGATTTACAAAGAAATAAAAAATACAGAATAAAATAAATACATTAAAACTTTAGAAGAAATTATATAAATGCATTAAAATAAATAATAAAGAAAAGTATAATAAATAAGTTCAAACATTTATTAAGATAATTTTACAAAAGTAAGTAAAATCTATTCATATTCAAAAACCTTTGCAAATAAGAATGTTTTAAGTCCTGATTTAAAAGAAGAGTGTTTGTCCGCAGTCTTCAGGTGTTCAGGACGTTTGTTCCACAGGTGAGGAGGGAGGAACTAAAAGCTGCTTCACCTTGTTTCTTCTGGCTGGAGGAACACTGAGTGAACCTCTTCCTGAGGACCTCGGAGGTCTGGAGGTTTGACACTTCACAAATTAATCTGAGATTATTTAGGCCCCAGATTAACCCTTTCAGAGCTTCAGAGACCAGAAGGAACATTCTGGAGTCCATCCTTTGATACACAGGCAGTGGAGCACGGGGTAATATGCTCCACCCTCAGTGTGTCTGCGTGATGTGCCCCACCCTCAGGGAGGTGGTGTGATGTGCCCCACCCTCAGGAAGGTGGTGTGATGTGCCCCACCCTCAGGGAGGTGGTGTGATGTGCCCCACCCTCAGTGTGTCTGCGTGATGTGCCCCACCCTCAGGGAGGTGGTGTAATGTGCCCCACCCGCAGGAAGGCGGTGTGATCTGCCCCACCCTCAGGAAGGTGGTGTGATGTGCCCCACCCTCAGGGAGGTGGTGTAATGTGCCCCACCCTCAGTGTGTCTGCGTGATGTGCCCCACCCTCAGGGAGGTGGTGTAATGTGCCCCACCCGCAGGAAGGCGGTGTGATCTGCCCCACCCTCAGGAAGGTGGTGTGATGTGCCCCACCCTCAGGGAGGTGGTGTAATGTGCCCCACCCTCAGTGTGTCTGCGTGATGTGCCCCACCCTCAGGGAGGTGGTGTAATGTGCCCCACCCGCAGGAAGGCGGTGTGATCTGCCCCACCCTCAGGAAGGTGGTGTGATGTGCCCCACCCTCAGGGAGGTGGTGTAATGTGCCCCACCCTCAGTGTGTCTGCGTGATGTGCCCCACCCTCAGGAAGGTGGTGTAATGTGCCCCACCCTCAGTGTGTCTGCGTGATGTGCCCCACCCTCAGGGAGGTGGTGTAATGTGCCCCACCCGCAGGAAGGCGGTGTGATCTGCCCCACCCTCAAGAAGGTGGTGTAATGTGCCCCACCCTCAGTGTGTCTGCATGATGTGCTCCACCCTCAGGGAGGTGTTGTAATGTGCCCCACCCTCAGGAAGGTGGTGTGATGTGCTCCACCCTCAGTGTGTCTGCGTGATGTGCCCCACCCTCAGGAAGGTGGTGTGATCTGCCCCACCCTCAGGGAGGTGGTGTGATGTGATCCACCCTCAGGGAGGTGGTGTGATGTGATCCACCCTCAGGGAGGTGGTGTAAATACACCGTTACAATAATCCAACCAACTGAAAATCAATGCATGAACAAGTTTCTCAGAATCTTGTTTGGTCAGAACTCCTTTGATTCATTGAATTTTTTTCAGATGGTTAGTTTTATTGCTTGCAATAGTCATTATTACCATTATTGAAATCTTTGCAAAAATGTATTTAAGTCAAGTTTTGAACATGACTTAAGTTTCAATTAATCAACTAACTTTTTGTATTATCAGTATCTATAGATTATTTATCTGCGGTGTGATGTGAGTCCCTCACACCAATATTGGTGTCGTGCCCGAAGATGAGCGACGACATGAGGTTTCCCCAGACGGCCGACGACTGGAAGATGAAGAAGAAGATGCCGAAGTATTGGTTGATGACGTCCGAGCCCTTCCTCCCATCTTTGGCCGCCTGTGTGTTGCCACAGATGGTGAGGTAGGTGCATTTCGCCGACCAGAGTGGCGAGCCGCCAAGTCCCAGGACCACGGAGGTTGGGATCAGGGTGTACCTGCAGCACGGGAACCCACTTTAAATTTAACAAACCAAAATCTGAATACTGTACTTTTAATGCAAACAATTTGAAAAAGTGGGACTCATTTTAAAACCTCCAAATGTAAGAAAGTAAATGAAATACAGGGTCAGCTGTTCCTCTGCTTCTCCAGAACTTTGAAGTTATTCACCAGCAAGAGAAGCAGTAAAAAGAGATTGTTGTTTGTTTACCATCCAGGGTAAAGATTTCCAAAGGAGTAGGACACATAGCAGGCCATGCCCACCACCAGCGTCCACTTGCAGCCCAGGTTCTTGATCATGACTGGCGGCAGGAACATGGACGACACGATGATGGAGGCATAGATGACACTGAGCGAGACCACGCCCATCCCCTCCTCAGCGTTCAGGCTGCTCTGCACACAGGAAGGAAGGAGACGCAAGCAGCCAGAGTCAGAGGGAAACCACAAGGAATTCAACATGAAAATACAATGAAAATAAAAAGGAAATAGAAGAAAAAAGAAAAAAAACACACATAAGAAAAGGATAACAAAAGGACAAAAATGTCTATTATTTCGGACTTTTTCTTCTTGTTCTTGTTCCTTTTTTCTGTTCCTTATTCTTTATACTCATTGTGATTGTTTCAGAAAAAGTTGTGATTGTACCTGCAGATTCTGCAGACCTCCGTACGCGGTGAAGAGGAAGAGGAAGGCGACAGAAACCACCAGCACATTCTTGAAGTTGCGGCTGATCATGGCTGCAAGTCAAACTCTCGCAACAAGAAACAAGAATAAAAGCGCCTGTCGGCTGTGGTCTGTGTGTGTGAGTGAAGCTCTGTGTCTGTTGGAAAAGAACATTACTGATTACCTCTGAGCAAAGTCCAGGCCAGAGCAAAACATTTACTCTCTTATCATCTCTGGAGTCAAAGACATGAGCTGACATGACAGGTTTCGCTGTCTAAACCAAACCGCTGATCCTCCTCCTCCCAGGACTCAGAATCAGACGACACCTTCCGATAGGAAACTTGTACTTCCTTCAGGATGCATGCATGTTGTTCTGTTTGTTTGTTGTTTTTACAGTGGGAAAATGCTTTTTGGGACAGTGGGACTTGAACCGGGAACTAGGGTTAACTACCTCTAGGGTTAGTTAACCTAACCCTAACCACAGACAAAGATGTGTAGTGTGTGTGTGTGTGTGTGTGTGTGTGTGTGTGTGTGTGTGTGTGTGTGTGTGTGTGTGTGTGTGTGTGTGTGTGTGTGTGTGTGTGTGTGTGTGTGTGTGTGTGTGTGTGTGTGTGTGTGTGTGTGTGTGTGTGTGTGTGTCTTGAGTTATTTAACCACAGACGGTGGCTTGTAGTGTGTCTCAGGTCATTTAACCACAGATGATGTAGTCTTGTAGTGTGTCTCAGGTCATTTAACCACAGATGATGTAGTCTTGTAGTGTGTCTCAGGTCATTTAACCACAGATGATGTAGTCTAGTAGTGTGTCTCAGGTCATTTAACCACAGATGTAGTCTTGTAGTGTGTCTCAGGTCATTTAACCACAGATGATGTAGTCTTGTAGTGTGTCTCAGGTCATTTAACCACAGATGATGTAGTCTAGTAGTGTGTCTCAGGTCATTTAACCACAGATGATGTAGTCTAGTAGTGTGTCTCAGGTCATTTAACCACAGATGATGTAGTCTTGTAGTGTGTCTCAGGTCATTTCACCACAGATGATGTAGTCTTGTAGTGTGTCTCAGGTCATTTAACCACAGATGATGTAGTCTTGTAGTGTGTCTCAGGTCATTTAACCACAGACGGTGGCTTGTAGTGTGTCTCAGGTCATTTAACCACAGATGATGTAGTCTTGTAGTGTGTCTCAGGTCATTTAACCACAGACGGTGGCTTGTAGTGTGTCTCAGGTCATTTAACCACAGATGATGTAGTCTTGTAGTGTGTCTCAGGTCATTTAACCACAGACGGTGGCTTGTAGTGTGTCTCAGGTCATTTAACCACAGACGGTGGCTTGTAGCGTGTCTCAGGTCATTTAACCACAGATGATGTAGTCTTGTAGTGTGTCTCAGGTCATTTAACCACAGATGATGTAGTCTTGTAGTGTGTCTCAGGTCATTTAACCACAGACGGTGGCTTGTAGTGTGTCTCAGGTCATTTAACCACAGACGGTGGCTTGTAATGTGTCTCAGGTCATTTAACCACAGATGATGTAGTCTTGTAGTGTGTCTCAGGTCATTTAACCACAGACGGTGGCTTGTAGTGTGTCTCAGGTCATTTAACCACAGATGATGTAGTCTTGTAGTGTGTCTCAGGTCATTTAACCACAGATGATGTAGTCTAGTAGTGTGTCTCAGGTCATTTCACCACAGATGATGTAGTCTTGTAGTGTGTCTCGGGTCATTTCACCACAGATGATGTAGTCTTGTAGTGTGTCTCAGGTCATTTAACCACAGATGATGGTTTGTAGTGTGTCTCGGGTCATTTAACCACAGATGATGTAGTCTTGTAGTGTGTCTCAGGTCATTTAACCACAGATGATGTAGTCTTGTAGTGTGTCTCAGGTCATTTAACCACAGATGATGGCTTGTAGTGTGTCTCAGGTCATTTAACCACAGATGATGGCTTGTAGTGTGTCTCAGGTCATTTAACCACAGATGATGGCTTGTAGTGTGTCTCAGGTCATTTAACCACAGATGATGGCTTGTAGTGTTTCTCAGGTCATTTAACCACAGATGATGTAGTCTTGTAGTGTGTGTGTGTCTTGTGTTTGTGGTTGAGGATTGAGGTAAGCTGGGGTTCCCTTCATAGTTTTCATCCAAATGAATGAAATGGTGAGGCTGGTTTAATTGTAATATAGTTTAGTTCTTATAACATTATGACCCAAGAAAACTTCAAGGAGGACGCAGGAGACCAACAAACATCTTATTTAGCTTTCTTTACCAGCACATAGCATGAAGCATAGAAGTGAGCATCACATGACAGGATCTTCCCATTTATAGACTTCCTGCCAGGTAATTCCCACCTGGAGCCTTGAGCCACATCAAGGTACATTCACTCATCTCAGTATATTTCAGTTTTTTAGTTTAGAGACAGTGATGCTGGTTTCATTGTAAGGCAAGGCAAGTTTATTTATAGAGCACCATTTAAACATGGGGCAATTCACAATGCTTTACAAAGGAATTAAGGAAATACAGAAAAATAAATGAAAACCAATATTGAAGAATCTTGATCTCTTCTTTAGTTAAGAGACAGTGATGTTAGTTTTATTGTACTTTTAGTTTTGTTTGGCACAACCCACCAAGTATCAACTGCCTCCACAGTCTTGTTTAATTGTTCTGATATTTAATAAACCTTTTTCTTTGTCACACCTGTTCTAATTTATCTAATATTTGGTTGTTGTATTTGTTTCCTTTTCAATTTTCCATCGTAGAACACTCGAGAGTGGGGCTTGTCCAGGAAAATGTTTCCTGAGCTTTTAGATAATCAAAATTGAGCCACTGTGGTGACTGGTACCAGCAGTAAACATGAGGTGAGTGTTCCTCCTGAACGTGTCTGTGACAGGGTGGCAACAGGAAATCAGATGTGAAAGGGTGGTGACAGGAAGTCCGCAGGAAGAGGGCGGAGTCTATAAAAAGGAGTGGCCAGCTCACCTGAGCCATTCTTCCTGCACTGAGACACCTGAGTGGGAGCAGCTGAGGCAGCAATTGTTTGGTGGCTTAGTTGGTGAGTTCACTTCCAAAACGTTTTACAATAGTTGAAAGCATGGTTTTAAAATGTATGATCTAAAGTATTTCAGCTCAGCCTTAGATTTGATAAATATTTAAAATGTGAAATGTTACTTTTATTCAGATCCTGAACACCTGCATGTTTCCAAATGGGGGAAGGACAGTTCCAGTCTGGCAAGGTATATTTTTGGTACATTGCTTTATATGGTGTTGGTAAAAAGGTTTTTTTTTTGTGTAAAGCTTTTTGTTTATTCATGTGCTCCTCTTTCTTTAAGTTTACAAGTAAAGACTGCATTAGACTAGCCTACTTAAGTTTTTCAAAAATAAAACCAATCAATAGTTCAATATGGTTTGACAGAGCTGGTTGAGGTGTGCAATGATAAAAGCATACATGAAAGTTTGTTGGGTTTCATGGCACATGATTAAAAATAAATAAAAACCTGAAACTTGTTTTGAAGCAAAAATGCTGTTTAACAAGAAATATATTTGAGTTGACCCTGTGGTTTTCAAACAATGATGATGATGCACACGTTCAATTAGGGTGGTTTTTCTAATATTGTTGGCACATCAATGTGTAAAATCCAGCATCTTTTCTGCTGCAGTGAGACCAGAATCAGAAAAGGCTGCATGCATTGCTTGTTGCAATTTTAAAGGAAAGGCA
The DNA here is from genome assembly GCF_963422515.1 of Blennius ocellaris. Classification (NCBI taxonomy): domain Eukaryota; kingdom Metazoa; phylum Chordata; class Actinopteri; order Blenniiformes; family Blenniidae; genus Blennius; species Blennius ocellaris. The sequence continues at coordinate 119,865 of NC_137667.1, read as the reverse complement.
TGCTTTGGAAGAGGAGGAAGAATAACTGGGGAAGAGCCGCTTTACTTGAACACAATTACTGCAACAACTGCAAAATGATCTGTCAAATGTCACAGATGCTGGATGTTCCTGCCAAGCCTCTTTGAAATCAATAAGCTCTTGTTTGAAAAAGTAAAATGCATCTGTCTGAACCTTAAATCCAGCAACTCAGCCTTGTAAATTCCTGCACCTGGAGGATTCAAACAATCACACAATAAATGGAAGAGTGAGACTGAAGGAAAGCGTCTAATGGATTGAACCTGCTTCTAATCAACCATTCAATCATGACCACAAGGAGGAAAAGGAAAGCAGACCAACAGTTTTCACCCCAGGCATCTGGACCTACAGGGATCGGAGAGGACTGGTGTATGCAATCCATTCTTTATGTGAGTGAAGGCAGTTTTAGGAATTGACATCATGGGAACTTTTGCCTTCTCTGACCCGGGAAGCTCGTCCACCTTCTGCTCTGGTCATCTAATGCAGAACGTGAACATCACTGGAGTGGCAGGCTTCCTTCTGTTAACCATGGGGTGGGAGGCAGTTGTTCCAGGCTGCTCCTTAACTGGTTTGGAGATGGCTGGTTTTGGGAGCAATAATTAGAATCCCATGCATCAAGGCAGGTGTTGACCTGCTGAGGGGTACAGAAACACTTGACGAATTGGAACCTTGGAGATCAGTTGTGAGTGCATCTACTGGATGCGTATTTTGATAGTGACTGTAGGAGCTGTATCCTGCAATGTTTTTTTTGCTGATGTCACGTGGGTGTTGCCAATGTTTGTTGATTGGAAGGGTTATATTCTGTGTGGTAGAGGACAAGAGGGAATGAACTGGGATCGCATATTTTTGCTGAACGTATCATTGTATATTCATATATCCATATTGTCATAATTTAAGCTTTGGTGAGACCTTTTTTCTGCCTGATTGTCTAAATAAACCTGTACACTGGAAACCACGCAAGTGGTGCGTTTCTGTGGAATGAGTAAGCGGTGCATAATTCCAACTTCAGCCTTTCTATGACTTTTTTTATTATTATTTTTTTAGAAGTCACTACAGTGACAATGTTTTAAAAAAATGTTTCTCCTAAGTATTCAGGTGTCATCACCCTAATGGTCAACAATTTTGAGTTGGTGTTCTAGACGTGGAGCTTAAATGCTTTGGAGTCAGGTGAGTTCAACTGGATGTGTATTTCAATGATGACAATAGGTTGACTAAACATTTGTTCCATTCTTCAAATGTCATCAGCCTAATGGCCAATGCTCTAGCGCTACATGGGTGTTTCTCATGGACATCAAGGCCAGGGGAGTGTTTCTACTAGATCAGTATTTCAATGGTATTTTAACTTGCATTGTTTCCTGTTCTTCAGATGTCATCAGACCAATGGCTAACCGTTTGGAGCCAGGTGAGTGATTCTACTGGGTATGTATTTCAATGGTGATAATATTTTGACTTGATTCCTTTTCTGTTCTCCAGGTGTCATCAACCTAATGGCCAACGATTTTGACTTGGTGTTCTACACATGGAGCTTAAATGCCTTGATGTCAGGTGAGTGTTTCTACTGGATGTGTATTTCAGTGATGACAATATGTTGACAAAACATTTATTCTGTTCTCCAGGTGACATCAGCCTAATGTGCAATGCTTTGGAGCCACATGGGTGTTTCTGATGGACATCAAGGCCAAATGCTTTAGAGCCAGGTGAGTGTTTCAATTGACTGTGCATTTCAATGGTGTGTGTCTTGGTAAAAAAAAGTTTTCTTCCCCTGTTGTCCAGGTGACATCAGCCTAATGGCCAATGATTTGGAGCCAGATGAGTGTCTCTACTGGAGGTGGAGGCCAAATACTTTGGAGCCACGTGAGTGTTTCTACTAGATCTGTGTTTAAATGGTGAAGACATGTTGATTTACATCTTTTACTTCTAATCCTATGTTGGAGTGTGGAGTCATGTTGAAGCGTTCTTGTAGCTGCGTTTGACTTGAAAATCACTGCATGCATGGCGCCCAACGCAAGGAGCTAGAATTGCGTGTAGCGTCACACAATACATGTCCAAATAAAAATCATATGCACTTGTATTTTAAAGGATAGTTGTTAATCCAATGCATTGGTTGCTGTAGAAAGTTACAAATGGACCTTTTTGACGGACTGGACTGAGTTTTCTACACTGAACTTTTACTTCCCGGTTACCATGGAGGCATGTCTGATGTCCCCATTGACTCTGGTGTGTCTGCCACTGATGGCGGTGATGGTTTGGGAATAAACACTGAAAAAACAAATGATTCAACTGACTGCTGAGGGGTTTGTGTCCAAATGTGAAGGGCTGAAAACTGTCAAAAGCTAAGCTGAACCGAGCAACCAGCATAGGGGATGGCATCCAAGGTTTAATCTTGAACAACAAATTGTTAAAACAAAAATGGTGACAGAGCTGGTTTGGTTGTGCAATAATGCCACATGCGTACATGAAAGTTTCTTGGGTTTAATTTCCCTTGATTTAAAAAGAGACCTGAAAGTTGTTTCAAAGCAAAAATGGTGTTCAACAAGGAATGTTTCATACAATGAAGGTGATGCACATAATCATGTTGACAAATAATCAATGGGTTAAAAGTGTAAAATGCAGTTCCTCCGCTGCAGTAAGAGCTGATGCAGAAAAGGCTGTATGCATTGCTTGTTGCATTTTTAAAAAAGCATTCTTTGGAGCAGGAAGAATAACTGGGGAAGAACCATTTGCCTTGGAAGCAAAAATTACTGCAACAACTGGAAAGTGAGCCATTAAATGCCGGATACTGGATGTTCCAAGTCTCTTAAAGTAATGCTCTAACTTGAAGAAGTAAAATGACATGTGTCAATTTCAGCCACTCAACCTTGGAAATTCCTGGACATGGATGACTCCACTATCACACAACAGGAGGATGTGAGAATGGAGGAAAATATCTCATGACAAGGAGGAAAACAAAAGCAGGCCAACACTTTTCACCCCAGGCATGTGGACATAAAGGAGTTGGACTGGTGTATCCCATCCCTTCTTCCGTGCGAGTAAAGGCAATTTGGAAGTGACATAATGGGAACTTTGGCTTTCTCTGACCCGGGAAGCTCGTCCACCTTCTGCTCTGGTCATCTAATGCAGAAGGTGAACATCACTGGAGGAGTGGCAGGCTTCCTTCTCTTAACCATGGGGTGGGAGACAGTCATTCCAGGCTGCTCCTTAGCTGGTTTGGGCAGCAATAATTTGTCCTGTTCAAGAGGTTCTGAAACGGGAGAATGTGCAGGTTATCATTGAAAGCATTGTGACACCAGAGGAGCCAACAAAATAGCCAAACATATCCAAGATTCAAATCCCATGTATCAAGGCAGGTGTTGAGCTGCTGAGTGGTGCAGAGACACCAAAGGAATTGGAACCTTGGGTCATCAGTTGAAAGTGCATCTCCTGGATGTGTATTTTGATGACTGTTGGAGTTCTATCCTGCAATGTATTTTTGTTAATGTCACTTGTGGGTTGACTGGAAGGTTTTATGTTATCTGATGTGGCAGGGGTAGAGAAGGAGGTGAATTGGGATTGCATATTTTTGTTGAACGTATCGTATGTCCGTATTGTATATTCAGATCCATATTGTCATAATGTGAACTTCAGTGAGACTTTTTTTGGTTAAATGTCACTACAGTGCCTTTAAAAAATAAATAAATAAAAATAATCCCAAGTCTTTAGGCCATCAACCTAATGACCAATGATTTTGAGCCATGTGGGTGTTTCTCTTGGACATCAAGGTCAAGCGGTTTGGAACCAGGTGAGCGTTTCCACTGGATATGTATTTCAATGGTGATATTTTGACTTACTCCTGTTCTCCAGGTGTCATCACCCGAATGGCCTACAATTTAGTTGGTGTTCTAGATGTCAAGCTTAAATGCTTTGGAGTCAGGTGAGTGTTTCTACTTGATATGTATTTCAGTGATTTATTTATTAATTTTTTTGACTTGATTGCTTCTGTTCTCCAGGTGTCATCACCCGAATGGCCTACAATTTTGAGTTGGTCTTCTTGATGTCGAGCTTAAATGCTTTGGAGTCAGGTGAGTGTTTCTACTGGATGTTTATTTCAATGATGATTGACTAAACATTTCTGTTCTTCAGGTGACATCAGCCTCACGACCAATGATTTAGAGCCACACTGATGTTTCTCTTGGACATCAAGGCCGGTTTGGAGCCAGGTGAGTGTTTCAATTAGATGTGCATTTCAATGGTGAGAGTTTGTAAAAATGTTTTTCTCCAGGTGACATCAGCCTAATGGCCGACAGTTTGGAGCCAGATGAGTTTCTACTGGAGGTGGAGGCCAACCGTTTGGAGCCAGGTGAGTGTTTCTACTGGAGTTGTGTTTCAATGATTGACTTAATTTATTTTCTCCAGGTGACATCAGCTGAAAGGCTCCAGGTGTGTTTTTATACTGCATGTCAAGGCCAAGTACTTCGGAGCGAGGTGAGTTTCTCCTGGATGTGCATTTCAATGGTGATAGTTTAACTTGCATTATTTTCTGTTCAGGTGTCACCAGACCAATGGCCAACCGTTTGCAGCCAGGTGAGTGTTTCTACTGGATATACATTTAAATGGTTAATAATTTGACTCTATTCCTTTTCTGTTCTTCAAGTGACATCAGCCTAATGACCAATGATTTGGAGTCAGGTGAATGGTTCTACTGGCGGTGGAGGCCAAATGCTTTGGAGCCAGGTGAGTCGATCTACTAGATATGTATTTAAATGGTCGTAGCATTTTGATTTACATCTTTCACTTCTCCTCCTATGCTGGGCTTTGGAGTTGGAGTCATGTTGGAGTAGTGTTGGACTGGAAAATCAATGCATGCATGGTATCCAAAGCAAGGAGGTATAATTGGGTGTAGCATCACACAATACAAATAAAAATCATATGCACTTGTATTTTGAAGGGTAGTTGTTAATCCAATGCATTGGTTGCTGTAGCAAGTTGCAGGACTTTTTGACTGACTGACACTGAACTTTTACTTGTTCGTTATCATGGAGGCATGCAGCGCTATGTCTAATGTCCCTATTGACTGTGGTGTGTCCATCGCTGATGGTGTGGGAATAAACACTGAAAAAACAGTCAACTGACTGCTGAGAGGTCTGTGGCTAAATGTGAAAGGCTCAGCTGAACCTAGCAGCCAAGGTTTCATGTCAAACAAATTGTTAAAAAGAAAATGGTGATGGAGCTGGTTTGTTTGTGCAATCATGTTGCATGCGTATGTGAAAGTTTGTTGGGTTTCATTTCCCCGATTTAAAATAAACAAAAAATCCTGAAAGTTGTTTGAAAGCAAAAATGGTGTTCAACAAGGAATGTGTTTGAGGTGCAACTGGGTTTAAAACAATGAAGGTGATGCACATTATGATGTTTCAAATGTTGACAACCAATGGGCAAAAGTGTAAAATGCAGCACTGCTGCATGCATTTCTCATGCTGCATTTTTAAATAAAGGTCTGCTTTGGAGGAGCAGGAAGAAGAACTAAGATGGAAGAGCTGCTTGACTTGGAAGGAAACATTACTGCAACAACTGCAAAAAGGATTCATCAAATGCAAGATACTGGATGTTCCCATGCTGCTTAAAAAGTAATGAGCTGTAAAATGACATCTGTCAGAGCCTTAAATCCAGCAACTCAACCTTGGAAATTCCTGGACCTGGAGGACTCAAACTATCACACAAAAGGGAGGATGTGAGAATGAAGGAAAATATCCAATGGAGTGAATCTCATGACCACATGGCAGAAAAGGAAAGCAGGCCAACGATTTTCACCCAAGGCATGTGGACATAAAGGAGTTGGAGGACTGGTGTATCCCATCCATTCTTCCATGAGAGTGAAAACAACTTGGAAGTGTCATGATGGGAACTTTTGCCTTCTCTGACTCGGGAAGCTTGTCCACATTTTGCTCTGGTCATCTAATGCAGAAGGTGAACATCACTGGAGTGAAATCTTCCTTTTAACCATGGGGTGGGAGACAGTCATTCCAGGCTGCTCAACTGGTTTGCAGATGGCTGGTTTGGGCAGCAAGAACTTCTGTCCTGTTCAAGAGGTTCTGAAACGGGAGAATATGCAGGTTATCATTGAAAGCACGGTAACGCCAGAGGGGCTGGCAAAATGGCCAAATATATCAAAGATTCAAATCCCATGTATCAAGGCAGGTGTTGTCCTGCTGAGTGGTGCAGAGATGCCGAAGGCATTGGAACCTTAGGTCATCAAGTGCGAGTGAATCTCCTGGATGTGTATTTTGATGACTGTAGGAACTCTATCCTGCAATGCCTTTTTGCTAATGTCACTTGTGGCTTGACTGGAAGGTTTTATTTTATCCTATGTGGTGGAGGTGAATTGGGGTTGCATATTTTTGAACGTATTGTATCATATATTCATATCCATATTGTCATAACTTGAACTTCAGTGAGACATTTTTTTTTAAGTCACTACAGTGACAATGTTTTAAAAAATGTTTCTCCTAAGTATTTAGATCATCAACCTAATGGCCATGTGGATGTTTCTCTTAGAAATCAAGGTCAAGAGGTCTGGAGCCAGGTGAGTGTTTCTACTGGATGTTTATTTCAATGGTGATATTTTGACTTGATTCCTTCTGTTCTCCAGGTGCCATCACCCGAATGGCCTACAATTTCGAGTTGTCAAGCTTAAATGCTTTGGAGTCAGGTGAGTGTTTCTACTGGATGTTTATTTCAATGACTATGAAAACATTTGTTCTGTTCTCCAGGTGACATCAGCCTAATGGCCAACAGTTTGGCGCCAGATGAGTTTCTACTGGAGGTGGAGGCCAACCGTTTGGAGCCAGGTGAGCGTTTCTACTAGAGGTGTTTCAATGATATTTGACATAATTTCTTTTCTCCAGGTGACATCAGCTGAAAGGCCAACGCTATTCAGCCAGATGTGTTTTTATACTGCATGTTAAGGCCAAATACTTTGGAGCCAGGTGAGTTTCTTCTGGATGTGTATTTCAATGGTGATATTTTAACTTGCATTATTTTCTGTTCTTGTGTCAACAGACCAATGGCCAACCGTTTGCAGCCAGGTGAGTGTTTCAAATGGAGGTGGAGGCTAAATGCTTCAGAGCCAGGTGAGTGTTTCTACTGGATGTTTATTTCCATGGTGATATTTTGACTTGATTGCTTCTGTTCTCCAGGTGTCATCACCCGAATGGCCTACAATTTTGAGTTGGTGTTCTTGATGTCGAGCTTAAATGCTTTGGAGTCAGGTGAGTGTTTCTACTGGATGTTTATTTCAATGATGATATTGACTAAACATTTCTGTTCTTCAGGTGACATCAGCCTCATGACCAAGGACTTGGAGCCACATGGATGTTTCTCATGGACATCAAGGCCAAACGGTTTGGAGCCAGGTGAGTGTTTCTACTAGATCAGTATTTCAATGGTGACAGCATGTTTGACTTGATTCCTTTTCTGTTCTCCAGGTGTCATCAACCTAATGGCCAACGATTTTGACTTGTTCTACACATGGAGCTTAAATGCCTTGAAGTAAGGTGAGTGTTTCTACTGGATGTGTATTTCAGTGATGACAATATGTTGACAAAACATTTATTCTGTTCTCCAGGTGACATCCGCCTAATGTGCAATGCTTTGGAGCCACATGGGTGTTTCTGATGTACATCAAGGCCAAACGCTTTAGAGCCAGGTGAGTGTTTCAATTGACTGTGCATTTCAATGGTGTGTGTCTTGGTAAAAAAAAGTTTTCTTCCTCTGTTCTCCAGGTGACATCAGCCTAATGGCCAATGATTTGGAGCCAGATGAGTGTCTCTACTGGAGGTGGAGGCCAAATGCTTTGGAGCCACGTGAGTGTTTCTACTAGATCTGTGTTTAAATGGTGACGACATGTTGATTTATATCTTTTACTTCTAATCCTATGTTTGAGTGTGGAGTCATGTTGAAGCGTTCTTGGAGCTGCGTTTGACTTGAAAATCACTGCATGCATGGCGCCCAACGCAAGGAGCTAGAATTGCGTGTAGCGTCACACAATACATGTCCAAATAAAAATCATATGCACTTGTATTTTAAAGGATAGTTGTTAATCCAATGCATTGGTTGCTGTAGAAAGTTACAAATGGACCTTTTTGACGGACTGGACTGAGTTTTCTACACTGAACTTTTACTTCCCGGTTACCATGGAGGCATGCAGCACTGTCTGATGTCCCCATTGACTCTGGTGTGTCTGCCACTGATGGCGGTGATGGTTTGGGAATAAACAATGAAAAACAAATTATTCAACTGACTGCTGAGGGGTTTGTGTCTAAATGTGAAGGGCTGAAAACTGTCAAAAGCTAAGCTGAACCGAGCAACCAGCACAGTGGATAGCATCCAAGGTTTCATGTCAAACAACAAATTGTTAAAAAGAAAATGGTGACGGCGCTGGCTCGGTTGTGCAATGTCACATGTATACATGAAAGTTTCTTTGGTTTAAAGTTCCCCTGATTTAAAAAAAGGGAACCTGAAAGTTGTTGAAAGAAATGGTGTTCAACATGAAATGTATTTCATGTTGAACACCATTGTACACCAAATGTATTTCCTGAGGTGCAACTGGGTTGCAAAAAATGGTGATGCACATAATTATGGTGGTGGATCAAATGTTGACAAATCAATAGATAAAAGTATAAAATCCAGCCCCTCTTCTACTGCAGTAAGAGCAGATGCTGAAAAGGCTGCATTTGTAAAGGAAAGATATGCTTTGGAGGAGCAGAAAGAAAAACGGAGGAAGAGCTGCTTGACCTGGAAGCAAACCTTGCTGCAACATCTGCAAAACAACCAGTCAAATGCCAGAGAAACTGGATGTTCCCAAGCCTCTTAAAAACCAATGAGCTCTTGTTGTGAAAAGTAAAATGACATCTGTCGGAACCTTAAATCCAGCAACTCGACCTTGGAAATGCCTGGACATGGAGGACTCAAACCATCGCATAATGAACAAGAGGATGTGAGACTGAAGGAAAATATCCAATGGAGTGAATCTTTCTCAACCAACCAGTCATGACCACAAGGAGGAAAAGGAAAGCAGGCAAACTGTTTTTCATCCCAGGATCATAAATGCAAAGCTGGACCTACAGCCACCATAAGATCACATCCAAAGTTTCATGCCGAATAACAAATCAGTGGTACAAAATGGTGTGACAGACCTGGTTCAGGTGTGCAATGATGCCAGATGCATACATGAAAGTTTGTTGGGTTTCATGTCAGCTGATTAAACAAAGGGCTGAAACTTGTTTCAAGGTAAAAAATGGTGTTCAAAAAGAAATGCATTTCTGAGATGCAACTTTGAGTTTCAAACGATGGTAATGCACATTATGAAAATGATGGTGGCGTTTACAATGTTGTTGGTAAATCAATGGGAAAACAGGTTAAATCCAGCACCTTTTTATTGTAGTAAAGAAAAAAAACCTTGATTCAATGGAAAAGCCTGGATTTGGTAGATTCTCCTAAGTTATTTCATATTGTTTGCAATTTTAATTGTCAAGATTTCACAGCTGCAATACCATTTGTTAGGCTTGTTCCTGTATGCTGTCCTGTCTGGGTTTGTCTTGTGTGCAAAGTATGTCTTGTCCCTACTTGAGGCCGGCACCTTGTCATGATGAGTGGGCTACAAACTCGAAGGCTAAGCCTGACCTAGCAGCAGGTGTAAGGGATCACATCCAAGGTTTCATGGCAAACAACCAATCAAGGGTACAAAATGGGCTGATTTGGGTGTGCAGTGACACCAAATGTGTACATGAAAGTTTGTTGGGTTTCATGTCAGCTGATAAAGATAAACCTGAAGCTTGGTTCAAAGCAGAAATTGTGTTCAGTTGAAATGCATTTGTGAAACCAATGATGGGTCAGTTGGGATCAACGAATGATGTTGAAGCACATGATGAACATTATGGTGGCGTTTTCAATGTTGTGAGCAAATAAGTATTAAATCCAATGCCTCTTCTGTTGTGGTTTTAAAAAACTGGGTCTCAGGAAAAGCCTGCCTGTCTGATTCTCCTGATTAAGGAATGTCATGTTTGTTATAAAGTTGATTGTACTTTGTTTTTTACAAACTAGAAAAATCTCCAAGAAACAAATACAAAAGTTGTTTGAATCATTTTTTTGTAGTCTTATGTTCTGTCTGAGTGTGTCTTGTCCCCAGTTGAGGCCTGCACCTTATTGTGGTGAGCAGCTTTCAACTAAGATGGGACACTTTTGTTCAAATGTTTTGTGAAATCTCTGGTACCATTGATGTGCTGAAACCCCAGGAGGGGGGGGCAGTTGCTACACCAGCTTGATCTCTATGCAGATACATTCACTGGCTTGGTTTTGTCTAAAGCACTTCTTGGTTTGCTGCCTCTGTACCGTTGCAGTTATGATGCAAAAACTAAATTAACTACAGTCTGTGGTATAAAGACTTATTTGTACTCACAATTCCAACTGTTCATATAGAACTGGGCAAAAAAGCCTTCATGCATTCTCCATATTCACGGAATACTTTACATAATGACTAAAAAGTCAGGGCTGGTCTCACAGGGAGAGTTTGGGGCCCTTTACACCAGTTGGAACCAAGTCACTGTTTTACCCAACTTATTTTAAAGTTTGTTTTTTGACCCTTATCTTTCATGTGCTCTGTGGCTGTACTTTCATATTTCATGTAATTGTCTTGCTATTTTGAACATTTTAGTATTACTGACACTGTAAATGTATTGTATGCACTTCTACCAGGACACCCTTGAAAAAGTTTATATCAATGTCTTGTGAATAATTAAAGCTTCTTACAATATATCAAGCATCCAAACCCCACACATCAAGGGAGTGGTTGATCTAACTGATACAGAGACGCCTAAGAAATGTGAACCTTGTGAAGTCATCAGTTGTGGTGAGTATCTCCTGGATATATATTTCAATGGTGAAAACACATTTTAAAAATGTTCCTCTTTTCTCCAGGTGTCATCAGACTTTTGGCCAACAGTTTGCAGCCAGGTCAGTGTTTCTACTGGATCTATATTTCAATGGTAAAATATGTTTACTTTTCCTCCTCTGTTCTCTAGATGTCATCAGCCCAACAGTTTGGAGCCTGACAAAGGAGATGACTGATTCTACTCTGTGGAGGCCAAACTGTTTAGTCAGGTGAGTCTTTCTACTTGGTGATTGTTAGAATTGTTTGCAGTTCTACAGATGACATTAGCCTTTTGGCCAATGGTTTGGAACCAGGTAAGTGTTTCTATTGAATGTGCATTTCAATGGTGGCAGTATGTCATTTTAACTCGTACTTCCCACATGACACAGGACTGGTTTGTGGAGCCATGTTGAAGCAGTATTGGACCATTCTTGGAGCGCGGTTGGACCTGAGAATCACTGCATGCACAGCATCCAATGCAAGGAGGTAGGATTGCGTCACGTCACACAACAGACGACCAAATAAAAATCATGTGCACATATATTTTGAAGTATAGTTGCTAATCCAATGCATTCGGTTGCTGTAGTGAGTCACAAATGAACTATTTTGAGTGACTGTGCTGACTTTGACACTGAACTTTACTGGTTACCATGGAGACACGCTGCACTATGTCTGACATTACCATTGACTCTGGTGCATCCGCTGCCGACTGCGATGGGTTGTGAATAAACACTAAAAAAACAATTCAACTGACTGCTGAGGGGTTTGTAGCTCAATGTGAAAGGGTGAGAACTGTCAAACTAAGCTGAACCTCAGAGCCAGTATCCAAGGTTTCATGTCAAACAACAAATTAATTGTAAAAAAATGGTGTGAGCTGGGTTGGCTGTGCAATGATGAATGCCTACATGAAGGTTTGCTGGGTTTCATGTTGCCTGATAAAGAATAAACCTGAAAGTTGTTTAATAAAAGGTGTTCAACAAAAAATGTGTTTGAAGTGCAACTGAGTTTCAAACAATGGTGACGCACATGACAATTATGGTTTGAAATGTTTTTGGAAAATGATCAATGGGTAAAAGTGTAAAATCCACAATCTTGTTGGATTAAGAGCCGAAGCAGAAAAGGCTGGATGCATTGCTTGTCTTGGAGTTTTAAAGGAAAGCGTGCTTTGGAGGATCTGGAAGAGTAACTGAGGAAGGGCCTCTTGACTTGGAAGCAAAATGTCCTGAAACTGCAAAATCCGTGAAATGCCACAGATGCTGGACATTCTTCCCAATCCTCTTCAAAAATCAATGAGCTCTTATTTGGGGAAAAGTAAAACGGTATCTGTTCGAACCTCAAAAGCAACTCCGCTGTGGAAATACATGGACATCGAGGTGCGCAATGATGCCAAATGCATGCATGAGAGTTGGTTGGGTTTCATGTCACCTGATAAAAAAGAAACCTGAAACTTGTTTCAATGCAACAATGATGGTCAACAAGAAATTCATTTCTGAGGTGCAACCATGGGTTTCAAACATTGAAGGTGATGCACATAATGGTTTTTCCAATGCTGGCAAATAAATGGGGAAATGTGTAAAATCCAGCACCTCAACTTAATTAAAACAAAGCCCTGGATCTCATGGAAAAGCCTTGACTCAATGGAAACATCTGACTCTGAGTGGAAATATCTGGATCTATTGGAAAATTCTGAACATCGCGGGTTCTCCTAATTAAGGCATTTCATGTTAATTGTTCCATTGTTATACATAACATAAAGCCACAAAAACAGTTGTCTGACTGGTTTTGTGGTCCCCATGTATGTTGTTGGTTAAAAACTTAATGACTGATTCATTTTTTTTGAAAAACTGTGAAAATGATAAATATAAAGTTGTTTGAATTGGGATTGCTTTGTAGTCTTGATGTGTTGTCCTCTGAGTTTGTCTTGTGTGCCAAATGTCTTGTCTCGTGTCCCCACTTGAGGCCTACACCTTGTGGTGGTGAGTGGGCTTTAAACTAAGATGGGCCATCTTTGGTACAATTGAGGATGATGCACTGTCACTTTTCACTGTCAATTTAATGACTAAGTGTACTTGAGCTGAATAAACACTGTTTTAGAAAATTCCAAGAAGTTTTAAGATCTTTTGTTCCATGCATCTGTTTGCAGGCTGTTGGGTTTAGACAATCTCAAACTCCATCCCCTAATCTGTTGACTCGTTGGTTGACATGGGGAACAAATGTTAAATGCATGGTGGTTGAACAAAGTGGGTTGAATTGTTTCTTATAGTGTTAATGTATGTTCCATCTGTGTTGTGTGCCAAGTAGGACTTGTGTCCCACTTGAAGCCTGCAATTTATGCTGCCTGGGCTTTCAACTACGATCGGTCACCTATGTTTAGTTAAATCTGTGGTACAACTCTGTGCAAATATGTTGTGGGAAATGTACAGACAGTAATGGGTTAAACCCTTTGCAGAACGATAAACATAACTTGAGGATATTGCAAAGTGTGTTTTTGTCTGTACATTGCATGCTGTTGGGTTGAGACAATCTCAGACTCCATCCCCTAATGTTGACTCGTTGGTTGACATGGGGAACAAATGTCAAATGCATGGTGGTTGAACCTTAAAGATTTCCTCCAAATGATTCAGTTTCCTATTATGTAAATGTATATTTCTGTGGTTTCTTTTTTGTGGGGGTGTGGAAGACATTCTTCCCAATCAATGAGCTCTTATTTGGGAAAAGTAAAACAGTATCTGTTCGAACCTCAAAAGCAGCAACTCCGCTGTGGAAATACATGGACAGCGAGGTGTGCAATGATGCCAAATGCATACATGAAAGTTGGTTGGGTTTCATATCGCATGATAAAAAAGAAACCTGAAACTTGTTTCAATGCAACAATGATCAACAAGAAGTGCATTTCTGAGGTGCAACCATGGGTTTCAAACAATGAAGGTGATGCACATAATGGAGGTGTTTCCAATGTTGGCAAATAAATGGGGAAATGTGTAAAATCCAGTGCCCCTCAATTTAATTAAAACAAAGCCCTGGATCTCATGGAAAAGTCTTGATTCAATGGAAACATCTGGCTCTCAGGAAATATCTGGATCTATTGGACAATTCTGAACGTGGCGGATTCTCCTAATTGTCCCATTGTTCTACAATCAATAAAGCCACAAACATAGTGGCTTCACTGGTTTTGTGGTCTCATGTATGTTTTTACAAACCATGAAAATGACTAATGCAAAAAATGTTTGAATTGTGATTGCTTTATAGTCTTGATGCATGTTGTCCTGTCTGAGTTTGTCTTGTGCACCAAATGTCTTGTCTTGTGTCCCCACTCGAGGCCTACACCTTGCCGTGGTGAGTGGGCTTTAAACTAAGCTGGGCCACCCATGTTTAAATGTTGGTTACATCCGTGGTACAATTGAGGATGACAGTCACTTTTCACTGTCAGTTTAATGACTTCAAATGTACTTGAGCTGAATAAAGTGTTTTAGAAAATTCCAAGTTGTAAGATCTTTTGTTCCATGCATCTGTTTGCATACTTTTGGGTTTGGACAATCTCAGACTCCATCCCCTAATGTTGACTCGTTGGTTGACATGGGGAACAAATGTCCAATGCATGGTGGTTGAATTGTTTCTTGTAGTGTTAATGTATGTTCCATCTGTGTTGTGTCCCACTTGAAGCCTGCAATTTATGCTGCCTGGGCTTTCAACTACGATCGGCCACCCATGTTTAGTCAAATGTGTGGTACAACTCTGCAAACATGTTGGGGGAAATGTAGAGTCAGTAAAGGGTAAAAACTTTTGGCAGAACAATAAACATGAGGCTATTGCAAAGTGTTTTTTGTCTGTACATTGCATGCTATTGGGTTTAGACAATCTCAGACTCCATCCCCTAATGTTGACTCGTTGGTTGACATGGGGAACAAATGTCCAATGCATGGTGGTTGAATTGTTTCTTGTAGTGTTAATGTATGTTCCATCTGTGTTGTGTGCCAATAGGTCTTGTGTCCCACTTGAAGCCTGCAATTTATGCTGCCTGGGCTTTCAACTATGATCGGCCACCCATGTTTAGTCAAATGTGTGGTACAACTCTGTGCAAACATGTTGGGGGAAATGTAGAGTCAGTAAAGGGTAAAAACTTTTGGCAGAACAATAAACATGAGGCTATTGCAAAGTGTTTTTTGTCTGTACATTGCATGCTATTGGGTTTAGACAATCTCAGACTCCATCCCCTAATGTTGACTCGTTGGTTGACATGGGGAACAAATGTCCAATGCATGGTGGTTGAATTGTTTCTTGTAGTGTTAATGTATGTTCCATCTGTGTTGTGTGCCAATAGGTCTTGTGTCCCACTTGAAGCCTGCAATTTATGCTGCCTGGGCTTTCAACTACGATCGGCCACCCATGTTTAGTCAAATGTGTGGTACAACTCTGTGCAAACATGTTGGGGGAAATGTAGAGTCAGTAAAGGGTAAAAACTTTTGGCAGAACAATAAACATGAGGCTATTGCAAAGTGTTTTTTGTCTGTACATTGCATGCTATTGGGTTTAGACAATCTCAGACTCCATCCCCTAATGTTGACTCGTTGGTTGACATGGGGAACAAATGTCCAATGCATGGTGGTTGAATTGTTTCTTGTAGTGTTAATGTATGTTCCATCTGTGTTGTGTCCCACTTGAAGCCTGCAATTTATGCTGCCTGGGCTTTCAACTACGATCGGCCACCCATGTTTAGTCAAATGTGTGGTACAACTCTGTGCAAACATGTTGGGGGAAATGTAGAGTCAGTAAAGGGTAAAAACTTTTGGCAGAACAATAAACATGAGGCTATTGCAAAGTGTTTTTTGTCTGTACATTGCATGCTATTGGGTTTAGACAATCTCAGACTCCATCCCCTAATGTTGACTCGTTGGTTGACATGGGGAACAAATGTCCAATGCATGGTGGTTGAATTGTTTCTTGTAGTGTTAATGTATGTTCCATCTGTGTTGTGTGCCAATAGGTCTTGTGTCCCACTTGAAGCCTGCAATTTATGCTGCCTGGGCTTTCAACTATGATCGGCCACCCATGTTTAGTCAAATGTGTGGTACAACTCTGTGCAAACATGTTGGGGGAAATGTAGAGTCAGTAAAGGGTAAAAACTTTTGGCAGAACAATAAACATGAGGCTATTGCAAAGTGTTTTTTGTCTGTACATTGCATGCTATTGGGTTTAGACAATCTCAGACTCCATCCCCTAATGTTGACTCGTTGGTTGACATGGGGAACAAATGTCCAATGCATGGTGGTTGAATTGTTTCTTGTAGTGTTAATGTATGTTCCATCTGTGTTGTGTGCCAATAGGTCTTGTGTCCCACTTGAAGCCTGCAATTTATGCTGCCTGGGCTTTCAACTATGATCGGCCACCCATGTTTAGTCAAATGTGTGGTACAACTCTGTGCAAACATGTTGGGGGAAATGTAGAGTCAGTAAAGGGTAAAAACTTTTGGCAGAACAATAAACATGAGGCTATTGCAAAGTGTTTTTTGTCTGTACATTGCATGCTATTGGGTTTAGACAATCTCAGACTCCATCCCCTAATGTTGACTCGTTGGTTGACATGGGGAACAAATGTCCAATGCATGGTGGTTGAATTGTTTCTTGTAGTGTTAATGTATGTTCCATCTGTGTTGTGTGCCAATAGGTCTTGTGTCCCACTTGAAGCCTGCAATTTATGCTGCCTGGGCTTTCAACTATGATCGGCCACCCATGTTTAGTCAAATGTGTGGTACAACTCTGTGCAAACATGTTGGGGGAAATGTAGAGTCAGTAAAGGGTAAAAACTTTTGGCAGAACAATAAACATGAGGCTATTGCAAAGTGTTTTTTGTCTGTACATTGCATGCTATTGGGTTTAGACAATCTCAGACTCCATCCCCTAATGTTGACTCGTTGGTTGACATGGGGAACAAATGTCCAATGCATGGTGGTTGAATTGTTTCTTGTAGTGTTAATGTATGTTCCATCTGTGTTGTGTGCCAATAGGTCTTGTGTCCCACTTGAAGCCTGCAATTTATGCTGCCTGGGCTTTCAACTATGATCGGCCACCCATGTTTAGTCAAATGTGTGGTACAACTCTGTGCAAACATGTTGGGGGAAATGTAGAGTCAGTAAAGGGTAAAAACTTTTGGCAGAACAATAAACATGAGGCTATTGCAAAGTGTTTTTTGTCTGTACATTGCATGCTATTGGGTTTAGACAATCTCAGACTCCATCCCCTAATGTTGACTCGTTGGTTGACATGGGGAACAAATGTCCAATGCATGGTGGTTGAATTGTTTCTTGTAGTGTTAATGTATGTTCCATCTGTGTTGTGTGCCAATAGGTCTTGTGTCCCACTTGAAGCCTGCAATTTATGCTGCCTGGGCTTTCAACTACGATCGGCCACCCATGTTTAGTCAAATGTGTGGTACAACTCTGTGCAAACATGTTGGGGGAAATGTAGAGTCAGTAAAGGGTAAAAACTTTTGGCAGAACAATAAACATGAGGCTATTGCAAAGTGTTTTTTGTCTGTACATTGCATGCTATTGGGTTTAGACAATCTCAGACTCCATCCCCTAATGTTGACTCGTTGGTTGACATGGGGAACAAATGTCCAATGCATGGTGGTTGAATTGTTTCTTGTAGTGTTAATGTATGTTCCATCTGTGTTGTGTGCCAATAGGTCTTGTGTCCCACTTGAAGCCTGCAATTTATGCTGCCTGGGCTTTCAACTATGATCGGCCACCCATGTTTAGTCAAATGTGTGGTACAACTCTGTGCAAACATGTTGGGGGAAATGTAGAGTCAGTAAAGGGTAAAAACTTTTGGCAGAACAATAAACATGAGGCTATTGCAAAGTGTTTTTTGTCTGTACATTGCATGCTATTGGGTTTAGACAATCTCAGACTCCATCCCCTAATGTTGACTCGTTGGTTGACATGGGGAACAAATGTCCAATGCATGGTGGTTGAATTGTTTCTTGTAGTGTTAATGTATGTTCCATCTGTGTTGTGTGCCAATAGGTCTTGTGTCCCACTTGAAGCCTGCAATTTATGCTGCCTGGGCTTTCAACTACGATCGGCCACCCATGTTTAGTCAAATGTGTGGTACAACTCTGTGCAAACATGTTGGGGGAAATGTAGAGTCAGTAAAGGGTAAAAACTTTTGGCAGAACAATAAACATGAGGCTATTGCAAAGTGTTTTTTGTCTGTACATTGCATGCTATTGGGTTTAGACAATCTCAGACTCCATCCCCTAATGTTGACTCGTTGGTTGACATGGGGAACAAATGTCCAATGCATGGTGGTTGAATTGTTTCTTGTAGTGTTAATGTATGTTCCATCTGTGTTGTGTGCCAATAGGTCTTGTGTCCCACTTGAAGCCTGCAATTTATGCTGCCTGGGCTTTCAACTACGATCGGCCACCCATGTTTAGTCAAATGTGTGGTACAACTCTGTGCAAACATGTTGGGGGAAATGTAGAGTCAGTCAGTAAAGGGTAAAAACTTTTGGCAGAACAATAAACATGAGGCTATTGCAAAGTGTTTTTTGTCTGTACATTGCATGCTATTGGGTTTAGACAATCTCAGACTCCATCCCCTAATGTTGACTCGTTGGTTGACATGGGGAACAAATGTCCAATGCATGGTGGTTGAATTGTTTCTTGTAGTGTTAATGTATGTTCCATCTGTGTTGTGTGCCAATAGGTCTTGTGTCCCACTTGAAGCCTGCAATTTATGCTGCCTGGGCTTTCAACTACGATCGGCCACCCATGTTTAGTCAAATGTGTGGTACAACTCTGTGCAAACATGTTGGGGGAAATGTAGAGTCAGTAAAGGGTAAAAACTTTTGGCAGAACAATAAACATGAGGCTATTGCAAAGTGTTTTTTGTCTGTACATTGCA
Source organism: Blennius ocellaris (assembly GCF_963422515.1). NCBI lineage: Eukaryota > Metazoa > Chordata > Actinopteri > Blenniiformes > Blenniidae > Blennius > Blennius ocellaris. The sequence continues at coordinate 101,044 of NC_137667.1, read as the reverse complement.
TGCTATTGGGTTTAGACAATCTCAGACTCCATCCCCTAATGTTGACTCGTTGGTTGACATGGGGAACAAATGTCCAATGCATGGTGGTTGAATTGTTTCTTGTAGTGTTAATGTATGTTCCATCTGTGTTGTGTCCCACTTGAAGCCTGCAATTTATGCTGCCTGGGCTTTCAACTACGATTGGCCACCCATGTTTAGTCAAATGTGTGGTACAACTCTGCGCAAACATGTTGGGGGAAATGTAGAGTCAGTAAAGGGTAAAAACTTTTGCAGAATAAACATAACTTAGGTTATTGCAAAGTGTTTTTTGTCTGTACATTTCACGCTGTTGGGTTTAGACAATCTCACACTCCATCCCCTAGTCTTGACCTGTTGGTTGACATAGGGCTCAAATGCATGGTGGTTGAACAGTTTTATTGTTTGAATGGGTTTTATTATTTCTGTGGTTTTTTGTTTTCTCTGAGGGGGTTGGTGGCGTAAGTCCATCCATCGGGTATATGTACATCCTTCTCCCGGTACCCATAATTTTTTGCCCATATAGTTGACCAGGGCCCCTGTTGTCCCTCCATCCGGGGTCCCTGTTTTTGCGCCTTACATAATGCACCATTGTCCACTCTCCATGTTCCCCCATTTTGTCAAAAGAAACTGTCTCCCTCTTCCCACAGCTCCTTTCAGGAGTTAGGGTTGATGAACCAGCAAGTATTTGTGATTTCAGGAGTTTGTGTTGATGAACCAGCAAGTATTTGTGATTTCAGGAGTTTGTGTTGATGCACTGTCCAAGTAGCAACAATTTTTTATTTCAGGAGTTTGTGTATATTGACCATCCAAGTAGCAACAATTTTTTATTTCAGGAGTTTGTGTTGATGGCCCGGCAAGTATTTGTGATTTCAGGAGTTTGTGATGATGCACCATCCAAGTAGCAACAATTTTTTATTTCAGGAGTTTGTGTTGATGGCCCGGCCAGTATTTGTAATTTCAGGAGTTTGTTTTGATGCACCGTCCAAGTAGCAGCAATTTGTTATTTCAGGAGTTTGTGATGATGCACCATCCAAGTAGCAGCAATTTGTTATTTCAGGAGTTTGTGATGATGCACCATCAGAGTAGCAACAATTTTTTATTTCAGGAGTTTGTGTTGATGGCCCGGCAAGTCTTTGTGATTTCAGGAGTTTGTTGTGATGCACCATCCAAATAACAACAATTTTTTATTTGAGGAGTTTGTGTTGATGGACCGGCAAGTATTTGTAATTTCAGAAATTTGTGTTGATGGACCGTCCAAGTGGCAAGTATTTGTGATTTCAGGAGTTTGTGTTGATGGACCAGCAAGTATTTGTGATTTTAGGAGTTTGTGTTGATGCACCGTCCAAGTAGCAACAATTTTTTGTTTCAGTAATTTGTGTTGATGCACCGTCCAAATAGCAAAAATGTTTTATTTCAAGAGTTTGTGTTGATGGCCCGGCAAGTATTTCTCCATCAACACAAACTCCTGAAATAAAAATGTTTTGCTATTTGGATGGTGCATCAACACAAACTCCTGAAATAAAAAATTGTTGCTACTTGGACGGTGCATCATCACAAACTCCTGAAATCATAAATATTTGTGGGTTAGGGTTAAGTCCTAGGGTTAGGGTTAGGGTTAAGTCCTAGGGTTAGGGTTAGGGTTAAGTCCTAGGGTTAGGGTTAGGGTTAAGTCCTAGGGTTAGGGTTAGGGTTAAGTCCTAGGGTTAGGGTTAGGGTTAAGTCCTAGGGTTAGGGTTAGGGTTAAGTCCTAGGGTTAGGGTTAGGGTTAAGTCCTAGGGTTAGGGTTAGGGTTAAGTCCTAGGGTTAGGGTTAGGGTTAAGTCCTAGGGTTAGGGTTAGGGTTAAGTCCTAGGGTTAGGGTTAGGGTTAAGTCCTAGGGTTAGGGTTAGGGTTAAGTCCTAGGGTTAGGGTTAGGGTTAAGTCCTAGGGTTAGGGTTAGGGTTAAGTCCTAGGGTTAGGGTTAGGGTTAAGTCCTAGGGTTAGGGTTAGGGTTAAGTCCTAGGGTTAGGGTTAGGGTTAAGTCCTAGGGTTAGGGTTAGGGTTAAGTCCTAGGGTTAGGGTTAGGGTTAAGTCCTAGGGTTAGGGTTAGGGTTAAGTCCTAGGGTTAGGGTTAGGGTTAAGTCCTAGGGTTAGGGTTAGGGTTAAGTCCTAGGGTTAGGGTTAGGGTTAAGTCCTAGGGTTAGGGTTAGGGTTAAGTCCTAGGGTTAGGGTTAGGGTTAAGTCCTAGGGTTAGGGTTAGGGTTAAGTCCTAGGGTTAGGGTTAGGGTTAAGTCCTAGGGTTAGGGTTAGGGTTAAGTCCTAGGGTTAGGGTTAGGGTTAAGTCCTAGGGTTAGGGTTAGGGTTAAGTCCTAGGGTTAGGGTTAGGGTTAAGTCCTAGGGTTAGGGTTAGGGTTAAGTCCTAGGGTTAGGGTTAGGGTTAAGTCCTAGGGTTAGGGTTAGGGTTAAGTCCTAGGGTTAGGGTTAGGGTTAAGTCCTAGGGTTAGGGTTAGGGTTAAGTCCTAGGGTTAGGGTTAGGGTTAAGTCCTAGGGTTAGGGTTAGGGTTAAGTCCTAGGGTTAGGGTTAGGGTTAAGTCCTAGGGTTAGGGTTAGGGTTAAGTCCTAGGGTTAGGGTTAGGGTTAAGTCCTAGGGTTAGGGTTAGGGTTAAGTCCTAGGGTTAGGGTTAGGGTTAAGTCCTAGGGTTAGGGTTAGGGTTAAGTCCTAGGGTTAGGGTTAGGGTTAAGTCCTAGGGTTAGGGTTAGGGTTAAGTCCTAGGGTTAGGGTTAGGGTTAAGTCCTAGGGTTAGGGTTAGGGTTAAGTCCTAGGGTTAGGGTTAGGGTTAAGTCCTAGGGTTAGGGTTAGGGTTAAGTCCTAGGGTTAGGGTTAGGGTTAAGTCCTAGGGTTAGGGTTAGGGTTAAGTCCTAGGGTTAGGGTTAGGGTTAAGTCCTAGGGTTAGGGTTAGGGTTAAGTCCTAGGGTTAGGGTTAGGGTTAAGTCCTAGGGTTAGGGTTAGGGTTAAGTCCTAGGGTTAGGGTTAGGGTTAAGTCCTAGGGTTAGGGTTAGGGTTAAGTCCTAGGGTTAGGGTTAGGGTTAAGTCCTAGGGTTAGGGTTAGGGTTAAGTCCTAGGGTTAGGGTTAGGGTTAAGTCCTAGGGTTAGGGTTAGGGTTAAGTCCTAGGGTTAGGGTTAGGGTTAAGTCCTAGGGTTAGGGTTAGGGTTAAGTCCTAGGGTTAGGGTTAGGGTTAAGTCCTAGGGTTAGGGTTAGGGTTAAGTCCTAGGGTTAGGGTTAGGGTTAAGTCCTAGGGTTAGGGTTAGGGTTAAGTCCTAGGGTTAGGGTTAGGGTTAAGTCCTAGGGTTAGGGTTAGGGTTAAGTCCTAGGGTTAGGGTTAGGGTTAAGTCCTAGGGTTAGGGTTAGGGTTAAGTCCTAGGGTTAGGGTTAGGGTTAAGTCCTAGGGTTAGGGTTAGGGTTAAGTCCTAGGGTTAGGGTTAGGGTTAAGTCCTAGGGTTAGGGTTAGGGTTAAGTCCTAGGGTTAGGGTTAGGGTTAAGTCCTAGGGTTAGGGTTAGGGTTAAGTCCTAGGGTTAGGGTTAGGGTTAAGTCCTAGGGTTAGGGTTAGGGTTAAGTCCTAGGGTTAGGGTTAGGGTTAAGTCCTAGGGTTAGGGTTAGGGTTAGGGTTAGGGTTAGGTGTTGGGAAAGAGGTACCGCCCCCCGAAGGAGACGGTAAGTGCACGGTCCATCCACTGGGGATCCCCCTCCCATCATAGACCCAGGTAAGTATTTTTGATTTGGTTTTATTTGCCTTCATTTCATATATGTATGGTTTCCAAATTTGGAATTGGTGCCCATGTTTGGGTTTTGTGTCCCTGGATTTAGGTTTGGTACCTTTGTTGAGGTTTGGTATTTTTAGAGGACTCTTGTCCTCTTCAAAAAATTATTTATGATCATTTATGGATTTTTTAGAGTATGCCTGTGTCGACGTTTCGGCTCTTTTCGGCCTTCATCAGGACTGCACACTCTAACTCATGGTTTCCCTGTGGGCTGTTTCCCCTTGCAGGTCCCATCTATGAATGAGCTCTGCTCTCTGAGCTTCATCCTTTTATACTCCAGGGGGGCGGAGCCAATGGAGCTCTCCTTCTTGTATACCTGTTTTTGACATTTGGTACCCCTCCAACTGTTTTTAAGTATTATATATATATGAAATAAAGGATATTCTTAACATGTGATGTGTTTTCTTCCTTTGACTTACTTTAATTAGGTTATATTATGTTTTTAGAGTCCTTAGGTTTAGGATAAATTATTGATGGCCCATTATAATTTTTTAATCATGTTTAAGATTTAATAAATCACATTTTGGATTTTTTAATTATGGTTATACGTCCGCTTTAGGGTTCCAGAGTCCTTAGGTTTAGGATTAGGCCATCGTTAGGGTTCCATCCCGGATTTAGGGTTGGGAATGAGGTTAGGGTTAGGATTGGATTCAGGATTAGGGCTAGAGAGTCGGATTTGGACTTAGAGGTAGGGTCCATACTTAGCAAGGTCACAAAAGACTCCGAATTTGGGCTTGGTCCATTTTTGGTTAGCACGCACCTTGGGCTACCGGACATAATTATTGGGGCACGCATTTTGGGCTCCCTGCCATCCCTCTTTGGGCTCTATGGCAAAATTTTAAGTTTCCTTGCTTTTTTTCTGTACCAATTTCTCTATTCCTTGTCCTTTTCTTCTCTCCCTTTCCATCATCCATCCTCCTTTCACCTCCTTTCCTTCGTCCTTTTTCCTTTCTTTCTCCCTTTAATTTTGGGTTTCTAGGTCAAGACGGTAAGGCTCTCCCCAGGGAGGCACAGGCGGGTTAGGTGTTGGGAAAGAGGTACCGCCCCCCGAAGGAGACGGTAAGTGCACGGTCCATCCACTGGGGATCCCCCTCCCATCATAGACCCAGGTAAGTATTTTTGATTTGGTTTTATTTGCCTTCATTTCATATATGTATGGTTTCCAAATTTGGAATTGGTGCCCATGTTTGGGTTTTGTGTCCCTGGATTTAGGTTTGGTACCTTTGTTGAGGTTTGGTATTTTTAGAGGACTCTTGTCCTCTTCAAAAAATTATTTATGATCATTTATGGATTTTTTAGAGTATGCCTGTGTCGACGTTTCGGCTCTTTTCGGCCTTCATCAGGACTGCACACTCTAACTCATGGTTTCCCTGTGGGCTGTTTCCCCTTGCAGGTCCCATCTATGAATGAGCTCTGCTCTCTGAGCTTCATCCTTTTATACTCCAGGGGGGCGGAGCCAATGGAGCTCTCCTTCTTGTATACCTGTTTTTGACATTTGGTACCCCTCCAACTGTTTTTAAGTATTATATATATATGAAATAAAGGATATTCTTAACATGTGATGTGTTTTCTTCCTTTGACTTACTTTAATTAGGTTATATTATGTTTTTAGAGTCCTTAGGTTTAGGATAAATTATTGATGGCCCATTATAATTTTTTAATCATGTTTAAGATTTAATAAATCACATTTTGGATTTTTTAATTATGGTTATACGTCCGCTTTAGGGTTCCAGAGTCCTTAGGTTTAGGATTAGGCCATCGTTAGGGTTCCATCCCGGATTTAGGGTTGGGAATGAGGTTAGGGTTAGGATTGGATTCAGGATTAGGGCTAGAGAGTCGGATTTGGACTTAGAGGTAGGGTCCATACTTAGCAAGGTCACAAAAGACTCCGAATTTGGGCTTGGTCCATTTTTGGTTAGCACGCACCTTGGGCTACCGGACATAATTATTGGGGCACGCATTTTGGGCTCCCTGCCATCCCTCTTTGGGCTCTATGGCAAAATTTTAAGTTTCCTTGCTTTTTTTCTGTACCAATTTCTCTATTCCTTGTCCTTTTCTTCTCTCCCTTTCCATCATCCATCCTCCTTTCACCTCCTTTCCTTCGTCCTTTTTCCTTTCTTTCTCCCTTTAATTTTGGGTTTCTAGGTCAAGACGGTAAGGCTCTCCCCAGGGAGGCACAGGCGGGTTAGGTGTTGGGAAAGAGGTACCGCCCCCCGAAGGAGACGGTAAGTGCACGGTCCATCCACTGGGGATCCCCCTCCCATCATAGACCCAGGTAAGTATTTTTGATTTGGTTTTATTTGCCTTCATTTCATATATGTATGGTTTCCAAATTTGGAATTGGTGCCCATGTTTGGGTTTTGTGTCCCTGGATTTAGGTTTGGTACCTTTGTTGAGGTTTGGTATTTTTAGAGGACTCTTGTCCTCTTCAAAAAATTATTTATGATCATTTATGGATTTTTTAGAGTATGCCTGTGTCGACGTTTCGGCTCTTTTCGGCCTTCATCAGGACTGCACACTCTAACTCATGGTTTCCCTGTGGGCTGTTTCCCCTTGCAGGTCCCATCTATGAATGAGCTCTGCTCTCTGAGCTTCATCCTTTTATACTCCAGGGGGGCGGAGCCAATGGAGCTCTCCTTCTTGTATACCTGTTTTTGACATTTGGTATCCCTCCAACTGTTTTTAAGTATTATATATATATGAAATAAAGGATATTCTTAACATGTGATGTGTTTTCTTCCTTTGACTTACTTTAATTAGGTTATATTATGTTTTTAGAGTCCTTAGGTTTAGGATAAATTATTGATGGCCCATTATAATTTTTTAATCATGTTTAAGATTTAATAAATCACATTTTGGATTTTTTAATTATGGTTATACGTCCGCTTTAGGGTTCCAGAGTCCTTAGGTTTAGGATTAGGCCATCGTTAGGGTTCCATCCCGGATTTAGGGTTGGGAATGAGGTTAGGGTTAGGATTGGATTCAGGATTAGGGCTAGAGAGTCGGATTTGGACTTAGAGGTAGGGTCCATACTTAGCAAGGTCACAAAAGACTCCGAATTTGGGCTTGGTCCATTTTTGGTTAGCACGCACCTTGGGCTACCGGACATAATTATTGGGGCACGCATTTTGGGCTCCCTGCCATCCCTCTTTGGGCTCTATGGCAAAATTTTAAGTTTCCTTGCTTTTTTTCTGTACCAATTTCTCTATTCCTTGTCCTTTTCTTCTCTCCCTTTCCATCATCCATCCTCCTTTCACCTCCTTTCCTTCGTCCTTTTTCCTTTCTTTCTCCCTTTAATTTTGGGTTTCTAGGTCAAGACGGTAAGGCTCTCCCCAGGGAGGCACAGGCGGGTTAGGTGTTGGGAAAGAGGTACCGCCCCCCGAAGGAGACGGTAAGTGCACGGTCCATCCACTGGGGATCCCCCTCCCATCATAGACCCAGGTAAGTATTTTTGATTTGGTTTTATTTGCCTTCATTTCATATATGTATGGTTTCCAAATTTGGAATTGGTGCCCATGTTTGGGTTTTGTGTCCCTGGATTTAGGTTTGGTACCTTTGTTGAGGTTTGGTATTTTTAGAGGACTCTTGTCCTCTTCAAAAAATTATTTATGATCATTTATGGATTTTTTAGAGTATGCCTGTGTCGACGTTTCGGCTCTTTTCGGCCTTCATCAGGACTGCACACTCTAACTCATGGTTTCCCTGTGGGCTGTTTCCCCTTGCAGGTCCCATCTATGAATGAGCTCTGCTCTCTGAGCTTCATCCTTTTATACTCCAGGGGGGCGGAGCCAATGGAGCTCTCCTTCTTGTATACCTGTTTTTGACATTTGGTACCCCTCCAACTGTTTTTAAGTATTATATATATATGAAATAAAGGATATTCTTAACATGTGATGTGTTTTCTTCCTTTGACTTACTTTAATTAGGTTATATTATGTTTTTAGAGTCCTTAGGTTTAGGATAAATTATTGATGGCCCATTATAATTTTTTAATCATGTTTAAGATTTAATAAATCACATTTTGGATTTTTTAATTATGGTTATACGTCCGCTTTAGGGTTCCAGAGTCCTTAGGTTTAGGATTAGGCCATCGTTAGGGTTCCATCCCGGATTTAGGGTTGGGAATGAGGTTAGGGTTAGGATTGGATTCAGGATTAGGGCTAGAGAGTCGGATTTGGACTTAGAGGTAGGGTCCATACTTAGCAAGGTCACAAAAGACTCCGAATTTGGGCTTGGTCCATTTTTGGTTAGCACGCACCTTGGGCTACCGGACATAATTATTGGGGCACGCATTTTGGGCTCCCTGCCATCCCTCTTTGGGCTCTATGGCAAAATTTTAAGTTTCCTTGCTTTTTTTCTGTACCAATTTCTCTATTCCTTGTCCTTTTCTTCTCTCCCTTTCCATCATCCATCCTCCTTTCACCTCCTTTCCTTCGTCCTTTTTCCTTTCTTTCTCCCTTTAATTTTGGGTTTCTAGGTCAAGACGGTAAGGCTCTCCCCAGGGAGGCACAGGCGGGTTAGGTGTTGGGAAAGAGGTACCGCCCCCCGAAGGAGACGGTAAGTGCACGGTCCATCCACTGGGGATCCCCCTCCCATCATAGACCCAGGTAAGTATTTTTGATTTGGTTTTATTTGCCTTCATTTCATATATGTATGGTTTCCAAATTTGGAATTGGTGCCCATGTTTGGGTTTTGTGTCCCTGGATTTAGGTTTGGTACCTTTGTTGAGGTTTGGTATTTTTAGAGGACTCTTGTCCTCTTCAAAAAATTATTTATGATCATTTATGGATTTTTTAGAGTATGCCTGTGTCGACGTTTCGGCTCTTTTCGGCCTTCATCAGGACTGCACACTCTAACTCATGGTTTCCCTGTGGGCTGTTTCCCCTTGCAGGTCCCATCTATGAATGAGCTCTGCTCTCTGAGCTTCATCCTTTTATACTCCAGGGGGGCGGAGCCAATGGAGCTCTCCTTCTTGTATACCTGTTTTTGACATTTGGTACCCCTCCAACTGTTTTTAAGTATTATATATATATGAAATAAAGGATATTCTTAACATGTGATGTGTTTTCTTCCTTTGACTTACTTTAATTAGGTTATATTATGTTTTTAGAGTCCTTAGGTTTAGGATAAATTATTGATGGCCCATTATAATTTTTTAATCATGTTTAAGATTTAATAAATCACATTTTGGATTTTTTAATTATGGTTATACGTCCGCTTTAGGGTTCCAGAGTCCTTAGGTTTAGGATTAGGCCATCGTTAGGGTTCCATCCCGGATTTAGGGTTGGGAATGAGGTTAGGGTTAGGATTGGATTCAGGATTAGGGCTAGAGAGTCGGATTTGGACTTAGAGGTAGGGTCCATACTTAGCAAGGTCACAAAAGACTCCGAATTTGGGCTTGGTCCATTTTTGGTTAGCACGCACCTTGGGCTACCGGACATAATTATTGGGGCACGCATTTTGGGCTCCCTGCCATCCCTCTTTGGGCTCTATGGCAAAATTTTAAGTTTCCTTGCTTTTTTTCTGTACCAATTTCTCTATTCCTTGTCCTTTTCTTCTCTCCCTTTCCATCATCCATCCTCCTTTCACCTCCTTTCCTTCGTCCTTTTTCCTTTCTTTCTCCCTTTAATTTTGGGTTTCTAGGTCAAGACGGTAAGGCTCTCCCCAGGGAGGCACAGGCGGGTTAGGTGTTGGGAAAGAGGTACCGCCCCCCGAAGGAGACGGTAAGTGCACGGTCCATCCACTGGGGATCCCCCTCCCATCATAGACCCAGGTAAGTATTTTTGATTTGGTTTTATTTGCCTTCATTTCATATATGTATGGTTTCCAAATTTGGAATTGGTGCCCATGTTTGGGTTTTGTGTCCCTGGATTTAGGTTTGGTACCTTTGTTGAGGTTTGGTATTTTTAGAGGACTCTTGTCCTCTTCAAAAAATTATTTATGATCATTTATGGATTTTTTAGAGTATGCCTGTGTCGACGTTTCGGCTCTTTTCGGCCTTCATCAGGACTGCACACTCTAACTCATGGTTTCCCTGTGGGCTGTTTCCCCTTGCAGGTCCCATCTATGAATGAGCTCTGCTCTCTGAGCTTCATCCTTTTATACTCCAGGGGGGCGGAGCCAATGGAGCTCTCCTTCTTGTATACCTGTTTTTGACATTTGGTACCCCTCCAACTGTTTTTAAGTATTATATATATATGAAATAAAGGATATTCTTAACATGTGATGTGTTTTCTTCCTTTGACTTACTTTAATTAGGTTATATTATGTTTTTAGAGTCCTTAGGTTTAGGATAAATTATTGATGGCCCATTATAATTTTTTAATCATGTTTAAGATTTAATAAATCACATTTTGGATTTTTTAATTATGGTTATACGTCCGCTTTAGGGTTCCAGAGTCCTTAGGTTTAGGATTAGGCCATCGTTAGGGTTCCATCCCGGATTTAGGGTTGGGAATGAGGTTAGGGTTAGGATTGGATTCAGGATTAGGGCTAGAGAGTCGGATTTGGACTTAGAGGTAGGGTCCATACTTAGCAAGGTCACAAAAGACTCCGAATTTGGGCTTGGTCCATTTTTGGTTAGCACGCACCTTGGGCTACCGGACATAATTATTGGGGCACGCATTTTGGGCTCCCTGCCATCCCTCTTTGGGCTCTATGGCAAAATTTTAAGTTTCCTTGCTTTTTTTCTGTACCAATTTCTCTATTCCTTGTCCTTTTCTTCTCTCCCTTTCCATCATCCATCCTCCTTTCACCTCCTTTCCTTCGTCCTTTTTCCTTTCTTTCTCCCTTTAATTTTGGGTTTCTAGGTCAAGACGGTAAGGCTCTCCCCAGGGAGGCACAGGCGGGTTAGGTGTTGGGAAAGAGGTACCGCCCCCCGAAGGAGACGGTAAGTGCACGGTCCATCCACTGGGGATCCCCCTCCCATCATAGACCCAGGTAAGTATTTTTGATTTGGTTTTATTTGCCTTCATTTCATATATGTATGGTTTCCAAATTTGGAATTGGTGCCCATGTTTGGGTTTTGTGTCCCTGGATTTAGGTTTGGTACCTTTGTTGAGGTTTGGTATTTTTAGAGGACTCTTGTCCTCTTCAAAAAATTATTTATGATCATTTATGGATTTTTTAGAGTATGCCTGTGTCGACGTTTCGGCTCTTTTCGGCCTTCATCAGGACTGCACACTCTAACTCATGGTTTCCCTGTGGGCTGTTTCCCCTTGCAGGTCCCATCTATGAATGAGCTCTGCTCTCTGAGCTTCATCCTTTTATACTCCAGGGGGGCGGAGCCAATGGAGCTCTCCTTCTTGTATACCTGTTTTTGACATTTGGTACCCCTCCAACTGTTTTTAAGTATTATATATATATGAAATAAAGGATATTCTTAACATGTGATGTGTTTTCTTCCTTTGACTTACTTTAATTAGGTTATATTATGTTTTTAGAGTCCTTAGGTTTAGGATAAATTATTGATGGCCCATTATAATTTTTTAATCATGTTTAAGATTTAATAAATCACATTTTGGATTTTTTAATTATGGTTATACGTCCGCTTTAGGGTTCCAGAGTCCTTAGGTTTAGGATTAGGCCATCGTTAGGGTTCCATCCCGGATTTAGGGTTGGGAATGAGGTTAGGGTTAGGATTGGATTCAGGATTAGGGCTAGAGAGTCGGATTTGGACTTAGAGGTAGGGTCCATACTTAGCAAGGTCACAAAAGACTCCGAATTTGGGCTTGGTCCATTTTTGGTTAGCACGCACCTTGGGCTACCGGACATAATTATTGGGGCACGCATTTTGGGCTCCCTGCCATCCCTCTTTGGGCTCTATGGCAAAATTTTAAGTTTCCTTGCTTTTTTTCTGTACCAATTTCTCTATTCCTTGTCCTTTTCTTCTCTCCCTTTCCATCATCCATCCTCCTTTCACCTCCTTTCCTTCGTCCTTTTTCCTTTCTTTCTCCCTTTAATTTTGGGTTTCTAGGTCAAGACGGTAAGGCTCTCCCCAGGGAGGCACAGGCGGGTTAGGTGTTGGGAAAGAGGTACCGCCCCCCGAAGGAGACGGTAAGTGCACGGTCCATCCACTGGGGATCCCCCTCCCATCATAGACCCAGGTAAGTATTTTTGATTTGGTTTTATTTGCCTTCATTTCATATATGTATGGTTTCCAAATTTGGAATTGGTGCCCATGTTTGGGTTTTGTGTCCCTGGATTTAGGTTTGGTACCTTTGTTGAGGTTTGGTATTTTTAGAGGACTCTTGTCCTCTTCAAAAAATTATTTATGATCATTTATGGATTTTTTAGAGTATGCCTGTGTCGACGTTTCGGCTCTTTTCGGCCTTCATCAGGACTGCACACTCTAACTCATGGTTTCCCTGTGGGCTGTTTCCCCTTGCAGGTCCCATCTATGAATGAGCTCTGCTCTCTGAGCTTCATCCTTTTATACTCCAGGGGGGCGGAGCCAATGGAGCTCTCCTTCTTGTATACCTGTTTTTGACATTTGGTACCCCTCCAACTGTTTTTAAGTATTATATATATATGAAATAAAGGATATTCTTAACATGTGATGTGTTTTCTTCCTTTGACTTACTTTAATTAGGTTATATTATGTTTTTAGAGTCCTTAGGTTTAGGATAAATTATTGATGGCCCATTATAATTTTTTAATCATGTTTAAGATTTAATAAATCACATTTTGGATTTTTTAATTATGGTTATACGTCCGCTTTAGGGTTCCAGAGTCCTTAGGTTTAGGATTAGGCCATCGTTAGGGTTCCATCCCGGATTTAGGGTTGGGAATGAGGTTAGGGTTAGGATTGGATTCAGGATTAGGGCTAGAGAGTCGGATTTGGACTTAGAGGTAGGGTCCATACTTAGCAAGGTCACAAAAGACTCCGAATTTGGGCTTGGTCCATTTTTGGTTAGCACGCACCTTGGGCTACCGGACATAATTATTGGGGCACGCATTTTGGGCTCCCTGCCATCCCTCTTTGGGCTCTATGGCAAAATTTTAAGTTTCCTTGCTTTTTTTCTGTACCAATTTCTCTATTCCTTGTCCTTTTCTTCTCTCCCTTTCCATCATCCATCCTCCTTTCACCTCCTTTCCTTCGTCCTTTTTCCTTTCTTTCTCCCTTTAATTTTGGGTTTCTAGGTCAAGACGGTAAGGCTCTCCCCAGGGAGGCACAGGCGGGTTAGGTGTTGGGAAAGAGGTACCGCCCCCCGAAGGAGACGGTAAGTGCACGGTCCATCCACTGGGGATCCCCCTCCCATCATAGACCCAGGTAAGTATTTTTGATTTGGTTTTATTTGCCTTCATTTCATATATGTATGGTTTCCAAATTTGGAATTGGTGCCCATGTTTGGGTTTTGTGTCCCTGGATTTAGGTTTGGTACCTTTGTTGAGGTTTGGTATTTTTAGAGGACTCTTGTCCTCTTCAAAAAATTATTTATGATCATTTATGGATTTTTTAGAGTATGCCTGTGTCGACGTTTCGGCTCTTTTCGGCCTTCATCAGGACTGCACACTCTAACTCATGGTTTCCCTGTGGGCTGTTTCCCCTTGCAGGTCCCATCTATGAATGAGCTCTGCTCTCTGAGCTTCATCCTTTTATACTCCAGGGGGGCGGAGCCAATGGAGCTCTCCTTCTTGTATACCTGTTTTTGACATTTGGTACCCCTCCAACTGTTTTTAAGTATTATATATATATGAAATAAAGGATATTCTTAACATGTGATGTGTTTTCTTCCTTTGACTTACTTTAATTAGGTTATATTATGTTTTTAGAGTCCTTAGGTTTAGGATAAATTATTGATGGCCCATTATAATTTTTTAATCATGTTTAAGATTTAATAAATCACATTTTGGATTTTTTAATTATGGTTATACGTCCGCTTTAGGGTTCCAGAGTCCTTAGGTTTAGGATTAGGCCATCGTTAGGGTTCCATCCCGGATTTAGGGTTGGGAATGAGGTTAGGGTTAGGATTGGATTCAGGATTAGGGCTAGAGAGTCGGATTTGGACTTAGAGGTAGGGTCCATACTTAGCAAGGTCACAAAAGACTCCGAATTTGGGCTTGGTCCATTTTTGGTTAGCACGCACCTTGGGCTACCGGACATAATTATTGGGGCACGCATTTTGGGCTCCCTGCCATCCCTCTTTGGGCTCTATGGCAAAATTTTAAGTTTCCTTGCTTTTTTTCTGTACCAATTTCTCTATTCCTTGTCCTTTTCTTCTCTCCCTTTCCATCATCCATCCTCCTTTCACCTCCTTTCCTTCGTCCTTTTTCCTTTCTTTCTCCCTTTAATTTTGGGTTTCTAGGTCAAGACGGTAAGGCTCTCCCCAGGGAGGCACAGGCGGGTTAGGTGTTGGGAAAGAGGTACCGCCCCCCGAAGGAGACGGTAAGTGCACGGTCCATCCACTGGGGATCCCCCTCCCATCATAGACCCAGGTAAGTATTTTTGATTTGGTTTTATTTGCCTTCATTTCATATATGTATGGTTTCCAAATTTGGAATTGGTGCCCATGTTTGGGTTTTGTGTCCCTGGATTTAGGTTTGGTACCTTTGTTGAGGTTTGGTATTTTTAGAGGACTCTTGTCCTCTTCAAAAAATTATTTATGATCATTTATGGATTTTTTAGAGTATGCCTGTGTCGACGTTTCGGCTCTTTTCGGCCTTCATCAGGACTGCACACTCTAACTCATGGTTTCCCTGTGGGCTGTTTCCCCTTGCAGGTCCCATCTATGAATGAGCTCTGCTCTCTGAGCTTCATCCTTTTATACTCCAGGGGGGCGGAGCCAATGGAGCTCTCCTTCTTGTATACCTGTTTTTGACATTTGGTACCCCTCCAACTGTTTTTAAGTATTATATATATATGAAATAAAGGATATTCTTAACATGTGATGTGTTTTCTTCCTTTGACTTACTTTAATTAGGTTATATTATGTTTTTAGAGTCCTTAGGTTTAGGATAAATTATTGATGGCCCATTATAATTTTTTAATCATGTTTAAGATTTAATAAATCACATTTTGGATTTTTTAATTATGGTTATACGTCCGCTTTAGGGTTCCAGAGTCCTTAGGTTTAGGATTAGGCCATCGTTAGGGTTCCATCCCGGATTTAGGGTTGGGAATGAGGTTAGGGTTAGGATTGGATTCAGGATTAGGGCTAGAGAGTCGGATTTGGACTTAGAGGTAGGGTCCATACTTAGCAAGGTCACAAAAGACTCCGAATTTGGGCTTGGTCCATTTTTGGTTAGCACGCACCTTGGGCTACCGGACATAATTATTGGGGCACGCATTTTGGGCTCCCTGCCATCCCTCTTTGGGCTCTATGGCAAAATTTTAAGTTTCCTTGCTTTTTTTCTGTACCAATTTCTCTATTCCTTGTCCTTTTCTTCTCTCCCTTTCCATCATCCATCCTCCTTTCACCTCCTTTCCTTCGTCCTTTTTCCTTTCTTTCTCCCTTTAATTTTGGGTTTCTAGGTCAAGACGGTAAGGCTCTCCCCAGGGAGGCACAGGCGGGTTAGGTGTTGGGAAAGAGGTACCGCCCCCCGAAGGAGACGGTAAGTGCACGGTCCATCCACTGGGGATCCCCCTCCCATCATAGACCCAGGTAAGTATTTTTGATTTGGTTTTATTTGCCTTCATTTCATATATGTATGGTTTCCAAATTTGGAATTGGTGCCCATGTTTGGGTTTTGTGTCCCTGGATTTAGGTTTGGTACCTTTGTTGAGGTTTGGTATTTTTAGAGGACTCTTGTCCTCTTCAAAAAATTATTTATGATCATTTATGGATTTTTTAGAGTATGCCTGTGTCGACGTTTCGGCTCTTTTCGGCCTTCATCAGGACTGCACACTCTAACTCATGGTTTCCCTGTGGGCTGTTTCCCCTTGCAGGTCCCATCTATGAATGAGCTCTGCTCTCTGAGCTTCATCCTTTTATACTCCAGGGGGGCGGAGCCAATGGAGCTCTCCTTCTTGTATACCTGTTTTTGACATTTGGTACCCCTCCAACTGTTTTTAAGTATTATATATATATGAAATAAAGGATATTCTTAACATGTGATGTGTTTTCTTCCTTTGACTTACTTTAATTAGGTTATATTATGTTTTTAGAGTCCTTAGGTTTAGGATAAATTATTGATGGCCCATTATAATTTTTTAATCATGTTTAAGATTTAATAAATCACATTTTGGATTTTTTAATTATGGTTATACGTCCGCTTTAGGGTTCCAGAGTCCTTAGGTTTAGGATTAGGCCATCGTTAGGGTTCCATCCCGGATTTAGGGTTGGGAATGAGGTTAGGGTTAGGATTGGATTCAGGATTAGGGCTAGAGAGTCGGATTTGGACTTAGAGGTAGGGTCCATACTTAGCAAGGTCACAAAAGACTCCGAATTTGGGCTTGGTCCATTTTTGGTTAGCACGCACCTTGGGCTACCGGACATAATTATTGGGGCACGCATTTTGGGCTCCCTGCCATCCCTCTTTGGGCTCTATGGCAAAATTTTAAGTTTCCTTGCTTTTTTTCTGTACCAATTTCTCTATTCCTTGTCCTTTTCTTCTCTCCCTTTCCATCATCCATCCTCCTTTCACCTCCTTTCCTTCGTCCTTTTTCCTTTCTTTCTCCCTTTAATTTTGGGTTTCTAGGTCAAGACGGTAAGGCTCTCCCCAGGGAGGCACAGGCGGGTTAGGTGTTGGGAAAGAGGTACCGCCCCCCGAAGGAGACGGTAAGTGCACGGTCCATCCACTGGGGATCCCCCTCCCATCATAGACCCAGGTAAGTATTTTTGATTTGGTTTTATTTGCCTTCATTTCATATATGTATGGTTTCCAAATTTGGAATTGGTGCCCATGTTTGGGTTTTGTGTCCCTGGATTTAGGTTTGGTACCTTTGTTGAGGTTTGGTATTTTTAGAGGACTCTTGTCCTCTTCAAAAAATTATTTATGATCATTTATGGATTTTTTAGAGTATGCCTGTGTCGACGTTTCGGCTCTTTTCGGCCTTCATCAGGACTGCACACTCTAACTCATGGTTTCCCTGTGGGCTGTTTCCCCTTGCAGGTCCCATCTATGAATGAGCTCTGCTCTCTGAGCTTCATCCTTTTATACTCCAGGGGGGCGGAGCCAATGGAGCTCTCCTTCTTGTATACCTGTTTTTGACATTTGGTACCCCTCCAACTGTTTTTAAGTATTATATATATATGAAATAAAGGATATTCTTAACATGTGATGTGTTTTCTTCCTTTGACTTACTTTAATTAGGTTATATTATGTTTTTAGAGTCCTTAGGTTTAGGATAAATTATTGATGGCCCATTATAATTTTTTAATCATGTTTAAGATTTAATAAATCACATTTTGGATTTTTTAATTATGGTTATACGTCCGCTTTAGGGTTCCAGAGTCCTTAGGTTTAGGATTAGGCCATCGTTAGGGTTCCATCCCGGATTTAGGGTTGGGAATGAGGTTAGGGTTAGGATTGGATTCAGGATTAGGGCTAGAGAGTCGGATTTGGACTTAGAGGTAGGGTCCATACTTAGCAAGGTCACAAAAGACTCCGAATTTGGGCTTGGTCCATTTTTGGTTAGCACGCACCTTGGGCTACCGGACATAATTATTGGGGCACGCATTTTGGGCTCCCTGCCATCCCTCTTTGGGCTCTATGGCAAAATTTTAAGTTTCCTTGCTTTTTTTCTGTACCAATTTCTCTATTCCTTGTCCTTTTCTTCTCTCCCTTTCCATCATCCATCCTCCTTTCACCTCCTTTCCTTCGTCCTTTTTCCTTTCTTTCTCCCTTTAATTTTGGGTTTCTAGGTCAAGACGGTAAGGCTCTCCCCAGGGAGGCACAGGCGGGTTAGGTGTTGGGAAAG
The DNA here is from genome assembly GCF_963422515.1 of Blennius ocellaris. Taxonomy (NCBI): domain Eukaryota; kingdom Metazoa; phylum Chordata; class Actinopteri; order Blenniiformes; family Blenniidae; genus Blennius; species Blennius ocellaris. The sequence continues at coordinate 83,366 of NC_137667.1, read as the reverse complement.
AGGTACCGCCCCCCGAAGGAGACGGTAAGTGCACGGTCCATCCACTGGGGATCCCCCTCCCATCATAGACCCAGGTAAGTATTTTTGATTTGGTTTTATTTGCCTTCATTTCATATATGTATGGTTTCCAAATTTGGAATTGGTGCCCATGTTTGGGTTTTGTGTCCCTGGATTTAGGTTTGGTACCTTTGTTGAGGTTTGGTATTTTTAGAGGACTCTTGTCCTCTTCAAAAAATTATTTATGATCATTTATGGATTTTTTAGAGTATGCCTGTGTCGACGTTTCGGCTCTTTTCGGCCTTCATCAGGACTGCACACTCTAACTCATGGTTTCCCTGTGGGCTGTTTCCCCTTGCAGGTCCCATCTATGAATGAGCTCTGCTCTCTGAGCTTCATCCTTTTATACTCCAGGGGGGCGGAGCCAATGGAGCTCTCCTTCTTGTATACCTGTTTTTGACATTTGGTACCCCTCCAACTGTTTTTAAGTATTATATATATATGAAATAAAGGATATTCTTAACATGTGATGTGTTTTCTTCCTTTGACTTACTTTAATTAGGTTATATTATGTTTTTAGAGTCCTTAGGTTTAGGATAAATTATTGATGGCCCATTATAATTTTTTAATCATGTTTAAGATTTAATAAATCACATTTTGGATTTTTTAATTATGGTTATACGTCCGCTTTAGGGTTCCAGAGTCCTTAGGTTTAGGATTAGGCCATCGTTAGGGTTCCATCCCGGATTTAGGGTTGGGAATGAGGTTAGGGTTAGGATTGGATTCAGGATTAGGGCTAGAGAGTCGGATTTGGACTTAGAGGTAGGGTCCATACTTAGCAAGGTCACAAAAGACTCCGAATTTGGGCTTGGTCCATTTTTGGTTAGCACGCACCTTGGGCTACCGGACATAATTATTGGGGCACGCATTTTGGGCTCCCTGCCATCCCTCTTTGGGCTCTATGGCAAAATTTTAAGTTTCCTTGCTTTTTTTCTGTACCAATTTCTCTATTCCTTGTCCTTTTCTTCTCTCCCTTTCCATCATCCATCCTCCTTTCACCTCCTTTCCTTCGTCCTTTTTCCTTTCTTTCTCCCTTTAATTTTGGGTTTCTAGGTCAAGACGGTAAGGCTCTCCCCAGGGAGGCACAGGCGGGTTAGGTGTTGGGAAAGAGGTACCGCCCCCCGAAGGAGACGGTAAGTGCACGGTCCATCCACTGGGGATCCCCCTCCCATCATAGACCCAGGTAAGTATTTTTGATTTGGTTTTATTTGCCTTCATTTCATATATGTATGGTTTCCAAATTTGGAATTGGTGCCCATGTTTGGGTTTTGTGTCCCTGGATTTAGGTTTGGTACCTTTGTTGAGGTTTGGTATTTTTAGAGGACTCTTGTCCTCTTCAAAAAATTATTTATGATCATTTATGGATTTTTTAGAGTATGCCTGTGTCGACGTTTCGGCTCTTTTCGGCCTTCATCAGGACTGCACACTCTAACTCATGGTTTCCCTGTGGGCTGTTTCCCCTTGCAGGTCCCATCTATGAATGAGCTCTGCTCTCTGAGCTTCATCCTTTTATACTCCAGGGGGGCGGAGCCAATGGAGCTCTCCTTCTTGTATACCTGTTTTTGACATTTGGTACCCCTCCAACTGTTTTTAAGTATTATATATATATGAAATAAAGGATATTCTTAACATGTGATGTGTTTTCTTCCTTTGACTTACTTTAATTAGGTTATATTATGTTTTTAGAGTCCTTAGGTTTAGGATAAATTATTGATGGCCCATTATAATTTTTTAATCATGTTTAAGATTTAATAAATCACATTTTGGATTTTTTAATTATGGTTATACGTCCGCTTTAGGGTTCCAGAGTCCTTAGGTTTAGGATTAGGCCATCGTTAGGGTTCCATCCCGGATTTAGGGTTGGGAATGAGGTTAGGGTTAGGATTGGATTCAGGATTAGGGCTAGAGAGTCGGATTTGGACTTAGAGGTAGGGTCCATACTTAGCAAGGTCACAAAAGACTCCGAATTTGGGCTTGGTCCATTTTTGGTTAGCACGCACCTTGGGCTACCGGACATAATTATTGGGGCACGCATTTTGGGCTCCCTGCCATCCCTCTTTGGGCTCTATGGCAAAATTTTAAGTTTCCTTGCTTTTTTTCTGTACCAATTTCTCTATTCCTTGTCCTTTTCTTCTCTCCCTTTCCATCATCCATCCTCCTTTCACCTCCTTTCCTTCGTCCTTTTTCCTTTCTTTCTCCCTTTAATTTTGGGTTTCTAGGTCAAGACGGTAAGGCTCTCCCCAGGGAGGCACAGGCGGGTTAGGTGTTGGGAAAGAGGTACCGCCCCCCGAAGGAGACGGTAAGTGCACGGTCCATCCACTGGGGATCCCCCTCCCATCATAGACCCAGGTAAGTATTTTTGATTTGGTTTTATTTGCCTTCATTTCATATATGTATGGTTTCCAAATTTGGAATTGGTGCCCATGTTTGGGTTTTGTGTCCCTGGATTTAGGTTTGGTACCTTTGTTGAGGTTTGGTATTTTTAGAGGACTCTTGTCCTCTTCAAAAAATTATTTATGATCATTTATGGATTTTTTAGAGTATGCCTGTGTCGACGTTTCGGCTCTTTTCGGCCTTCATCAGGACTGCACACTCTAACTCATGGTTTCCCTGTGGGCTGTTTCCCCTTGCAGGTCCCATCTATGAATGAGCTCTGCTCTCTGAGCTTCATCCTTTTATACTCCAGGGGGGCGGAGCCAATGGAGCTCTCCTTCTTGTATACCTGTTTTTGACATTTGGTACCCCTCCAACTGTTTTTAAGTATTATATATATATGAAATAAAGGATATTCTTAACATGTGATGTGTTTTCTTCCTTTGACTTACTTTAATTAGGTTATATTATGTTTTTAGAGTCCTTAGGTTTAGGATAAATTATTGATGGCCCATTATAATTTTTTAATCATGTTTAAGATTTAATAAATCACATTTTGGATTTTTTAATTATGGTTATACGTCCGCTTTAGGGTTCCAGAGTCCTTAGGTTTAGGATTAGGCCATCGTTAGGGTTCCATCCCGGATTTAGGGTTGGGAATGAGGTTAGGGTTAGGATTGGATTCAGGATTAGGGCTAGAGAGTCGGATTTGGACTTAGAGGTAGGGTCCATACTTAGCAAGGTCACAAAAGACTCCGAATTTGGGCTTGGTCCATTTTTGGTTAGCACGCACCTTGGGCTACCGGACATAATTATTGGGGCACGCATTTTGGGCTCCCTGCCATCCCTCTTTGGGCTCTATGGCAAAATTTTAAGTTTCCTTGCTTTTTTTCTGTACCAATTTCTCTATTCCTTGTCCTTTTCTTCTCTCCCTTTCCATCATCCATCCTCCTTTCACCTCCTTTCCTTCGTCCTTTTTCCTTTCTTTCTCCCTTTAATTTTGGGTTTCTAGGTCAAGACGGTAAGGCTCTCCCCAGGGAGGCACAGGCGGGTTAGGTGTTGGGAAAGAGGTACCGCCCCCCGAAGGAGACGGTAAGTGCACGGTCCATCCACTGGGGATCCCCCTCCCATCATAGACCCAGGTAAGTATTTTTGATTTGGTTTTATTTGCCTTCATTTCATATATGTATGGTTTCCAAATTTGGAATTGGTGCCCATGTTTGGGTTTTGTGTCCCTGGATTTAGGTTTGGTACCTTTGTTGAGGTTTGGTATTTTTAGAGGACTCTTGTCCTCTTCAAAAAATTATTTATGATCATTTATGGATTTTTTAGAGTATGCCTGTGTCGACGTTTCGGCTCTTTTCGGCCTTCATCAGGACTGCACACTCTAACTCATGGTTTCCCTGTGGGCTGTTTCCCCTTGCAGGTCCCATCTATGAATGAGCTCTGCTCTCTGAGCTTCATCCTTTTATACTCCAGGGGGGCGGAGCCAATGGAGCTCTCCTTCTTGTATACCTGTTTTTGACATTTGGTACCCCTCCAACTGTTTTTAAGTATTATATATATATGAAATAAAGGATATTCTTAACATGTGATGTGTTTTCTTCCTTTGACTTACTTTAATTAGGTTATATTATGTTTTTAGAGTCCTTAGGTTTAGGATAAATTATTGATGGCCCATTATAATTTTTTAATCATGTTTAAGATTTAATAAATCACATTTTGGATTTTTTAATTATGGTTATACGTCCGCTTTAGGGTTCCAGAGTCCTTAGGTTTAGGATTAGGCCATCGTTAGGGTTCCATCCCGGATTTAGGGTTGGGAATGAGGTTAGGGTTAGGATTGGATTCAGGATTAGGGCTAGAGAGTCGGATTTGGACTTAGAGGTAGGGTCCATACTTAGCAAGGTCACAAAAGACTCCGAATTTGGGCTTGGTCCATTTTTGGTTAGCACGCACCTTGGGCTACCGGACATAATTATTGGGGCACGCATTTTGGGCTCCCTGCCATCCCTCTTTGGGCTCTATGGCAAAATTTTAAGTTTCCTTGCTTTTTTTCTGTACCAATTTCTCTATTCCTTGTCCTTTTCTTCTCTCCCTTTCCATCATCCATCCTCCTTTCACCTCCTTTCCTTCGTCCTTTTTCCTTTCTTTCTCCCTTTAATTTTGGGTTTCTAGGTCAAGACGGTAAGGCTCTCCCCAGGGAGGCACAGGCGGGTTAGGTGTTGGGAAAGAGGTACCGCCCCCCGAAGGAGACGGTAAGTGCACGGTCCATCCACTGGGGATCCCCCTCCCATCATAGACCCAGGTAAGTATTTTTGATTTGGTTTTATTTGCCTTCATTTCATATATGTATGGTTTCCAAATTTGGAATTGGTGCCCATGTTTGGGTTTTGTGTCCCTGGATTTAGGTTTGGTACCTTTGTTGAGGTTTGGTATTTTTAGAGGACTCTTGTCCTCTTCAAAAAATTATTTATGATCATTTATGGATTTTTTAGAGTATGCCTGTGTCGACGTTTCGGCTCTTTTCGGCCTTCATCAGGACTGCACACTCTAACTCATGGTTTCCCTGTGGGCTGTTTCCCCTTGCAGGTCCCATCTATGAATGAGCTCTGCTCTCTGAGCTTCATCCTTTTATACTCCAGGGGGGCGGAGCCAATGGAGCTCTCCTTCTTGTATACCTGTTTTTGACATTTGGTACCCCTCCAACTGTTTTTAAGTATTATATATATATGAAATAAAGGATATTCTTAACATGTGATGTGTTTTCTTCCTTTGACTTACTTTAATTAGGTTATATTATGTTTTTAGAGTCCTTAGGTTTAGGATAAATTATTGATGGCCCATTATAATTTTTTAATCATGTTTAAGATTTAATAAATCACATTTTGGATTTTTTAATTATGGTTATACGTCCGCTTTAGGGTTCCAGAGTCCTTAGGTTTAGGATTAGGCCATCGTTAGGGTTCCATCCCGGATTTAGGGTTGGGAATGAGGTTAGGGTTAGGATTGGATTCAGGATTAGGGCTAGAGAGTCGGATTTGGACTTAGAGGTAGGGTCCATACTTAGCAAGGTCACAAAAGACTCCGAATTTGGGCTTGGTCCATTTTTGGTTAGCACGCACCTTGGGCTACCGGACATAATTATTGGGGCACGCATTTTGGGCTCCCTGCCATCCCTCTTTGGGCTCTATGGCAAAATTTTAAGTTTCCTTGCTTTTTTTCTGTACCAATTTCTCTATTCCTTGTCCTTTTCTTCTCTCCCTTTCCATCATCCATCCTCCTTTCACCTCCTTTCCTTCGTCCTTTTTCCTTTCTTTCTCCCTTTAATTTTGGGTTTCTAGGTCAAGACGGTAAGGCTCTCCCCAGGGAGGCACAGGCGGGTTAGGTGTTGGGAAAGAGGTACCGCCCCCCGAAGGAGACGGTAAGTGCACGGTCCATCCACTGGGGATCCCCCTCCCATCATAGACCCAGGTAAGTATTTTTGATTTGGTTTTATTTGCCTTCATTTCATATATGTATGGTTTCCAAATTTGGAATTGGTGCCCATGTTTGGGTTTTGTGTCCCTGGATTTAGGTTTGGTACCTTTGTTGAGGTTTGGTATTTTTAGAGGACTCTTGTCCTCTTCAAAAAATTATTTATGATCATTTATGGATTTTTTAGAGTATGCCTGTGTCGACGTTTCGGCTCTTTTCGGCCTTCATCAGGACTGCACACTCTAACTCATGGTTTCCCTGTGGGCTGTTTCCCCTTGCAGGTCCCATCTATGAATGAGCTCTGCTCTCTGAGCTTCATCCTTTTATACTCCAGGGGGGCGGAGCCAATGGAGCTCTCCTTCTTGTATACCTGTTTTTGACATTTGGTACCCCTCCAACTGTTTTTAAGTATTATATATATATGAAATAAAGGATATTCTTAACATGTGATGTGTTTTCTTCCTTTGACTTACTTTAATTAGGTTATATTATGTTTTTAGAGTCCTTAGGTTTAGGATAAATTATTGATGGCCCATTATAATTTTTTAATCATGTTTAAGATTTAATAAATCACATTTTGGATTTTTTAATTATGGTTATACGTCCGCTTTAGGGTTCCAGAGTCCTTAGGTTTAGGATTAGGCCATCGTTAGGGTTCCATCCCGGATTTAGGGTTGGGAATGAGGTTAGGGTTAGGATTGGATTCAGGATTAGGGCTAGAGAGTCGGATTTGGACTTAGAGGTAGGGTCCATACTTAGCAAGGTCACAAAAGACTCCGAATTTGGGCTTGGTCCATTTTTGGTTAGCACGCACCTTGGGCTACCGGACATAATTATTGGGGCACGCATTTTGGGCTCCCTGCCATCCCTCTTTGGGCTCTATGGCAAAATTTTAAGTTTCCTTGCTTTTTTTCTGTACCAATTTCTCTATTCCTTGTCCTTTTCTTCTCTCCCTTTCCATCATCCATCCTCCTTTCACCTCCTTTCCTTCGTCCTTTTTCCTTTCTTTCTCCCTTTAATTTTGGGTTTCTAGGTCAAGACGGTAAGGCTCTCCCCAGGGAGGCACAGGCGGGTTAGGTGTTGGGAAAGAGGTACCGCCCCCCGAAGGAGACGGTAAGTGCACGGTCCATCCACTGGGGATCCCCCTCCCATCATAGACCCAGGTAAGTATTTTTGATTTGGTTTTATTTGCCTTCATTTCATATATGTATGGTTTCCAAATTTGGAATTGGTGCCCATGTTTGGGTTTTGTGTCCCTGGATTTAGGTTTGGTACCTTTGTTGAGGTTTGGTATTTTTAGAGGACTCTTGTCCTCTTCAAAAAATTATTTATGATCATTTATGGATTTTTTAGAGTATGCCTGTGTCGACGTTTCGGCTCTTTTCGGCCTTCATCAGGACTGCACACTCTAACTCATGGTTTCCCTGTGGGCTGTTTCCCCTTGCAGGTCCCATCTATGAATGAGCTCTGCTCTCTGAGCTTCATCCTTTTATACTCCAGGGGGGCGGAGCCAATGGAGCTCTCCTTCTTGTATACCTGTTTTTGACATTTGGTACCCCTCCAACTGTTTTTAAGTATTATATATATATGAAATAAAGGATATTCTTAACATGTGATGTGTTTTCTTCCTTTGACTTACTTTAATTAGGTTATATTATGTTTTTAGAGTCCTTAGGTTTAGGATAAATTATTGATGGCCCATTATAATTTTTTAATCATGTTTAAGATTTAATAAATCACATTTTGGATTTTTTAATTATGGTTATACGTCCGCTTTAGGGTTCCAGAGTCCTTAGGTTTAGGATTAGGCCATCGTTAGGGTTCCATCCCGGATTTAGGGTTGGGAATGAGGTTAGGGTTAGGATTGGATTCAGGATTAGGGCTAGAGAGTCGGATTTGGACTTAGAGGTAGGGTCCATACTTAGCAAGGTCACAAAAGACTCCGAATTTGGGCTTGGTCCATTTTTGGTTAGCACGCACCTTGGGCTACCGGACATAATTATTGGGGCACGCATTTTGGGCTCCCTGCCATCCCTCTTTGGGCTCTATGGCAAAATTTTAAGTTTCCTTGCTTTTTTTCTGTACCAATTTCTCTATTCCTTGTCCTTTTCTTCTCTCCCTTTCCATCATCCATCCTCCTTTCACCTCCTTTCCTTCGTCCTTTTTCCTTTCTTTCTCCCTTTAATTTTGGGTTTCTAGGTCAAGACGGTAAGGCTCTCCCCAGGGAGGCACAGGCGGGTTAGGTGTTGGGAAAGAGGTACCGCCCCCCGAAGGAGACGGTAAGTGCACGGTCCATCCACTGGGGATCCCCCTCCCATCATAGACCCAGGTAAGTATTTTTGATTTGGTTTTATTTGCCTTCATTTCATATATGTATGGTTTCCAAATTTGGAATTGGTGCCCATGTTTGGGTTTTGTGTCCCTGGATTTAGGTTTGGTACCTTTGTTGAGGTTTGGTATTTTTAGAGGACTCTTGTCCTCTTCAAAAAATTATTTATGATCATTTATGGATTTTTTAGAGTATGCCTGTGTCGACGTTTCGGCTCTTTTCGGCCTTCATCAGGACTGCACACTCTAACTCATGGTTTCCCTGTGGGCTGTTTCCCCTTGCAGGTCCCATCTATGAATGAGCTCTGCTCTCTGAGCTTCATCCTTTTATACTCCAGGGGGGCGGAGCCAATGGAGCTCTCCTTCTTGTATACCTGTTTTTGACATTTGGTACCCCTCCAACTGTTTTTAAGTATTATATATATATGAAATAAAGGATATTCTTAACATGTGATGTGTTTTCTTCCTTTGACTTACTTTAATTAGGTTATATTATGTTTTTAGAGTCCTTAGGTTTAGGATAAATTATTGATGGCCCATTATAATTTTTTAATCATGTTTAAGATTTAATAAATCACATTTTGGATTTTTTAATTATGGTTATACGTCCGCTTTAGGGTTCCAGAGTCCTTAGGTTTAGGATTAGGCCATCGTTAGGGTTCCATCCCGGATTTAGGGTTGGGAATGAGGTTAGGGTTAGGATTGGATTCAGGATTAGGGCTAGAGAGTCGGATTTGGACTTAGAGGTAGGGTCCATACTTAGCAAGGTCACAAAAGACTCCGAATTTGGGCTTGGTCCATTTTTGGTTAGCACGCACCTTGGGCTACCGGACATAATTATTGGGGCACGCATTTTGGGCTCCCTGCCATCCCTCTTTGGGCTCTATGGCAAAATTTTAAGTTTCCTTGCTTTTTTTCTGTACCAATTTCTCTATTCCTTGTCCTTTTCTTCTCTCCCTTTCCATCATCCATCCTCCTTTCACCTCCTTTCCTTCGTCCTTTTTCCTTTCTTTCTCCCTTTAATTTTGGGTTTCTAGGTCAAGACGGTAAGGCTCTCCCCAGGGAGGCACAGGCGGGTTAGGTGTTGGGAAAGAGGTACCGCCCCCCGAAGGAGACGGTAAGTGCACGGTCCATCCACTGGGGATCCCCCTCCCATCATAGACCCAGGTAAGTATTTTTGATTTGGTTTTATTTGCCTTCATTTCATATATGTATGGTTTCCAAATTTGGAATTGGTGCCCATGTTTGGGTTTTGTGTCCCTGGATTTAGGTTTGGTACCTTTGTTGAGGTTTGGTATTTTTAGAGGACTCTTGTCCTCTTCAAAAAATTATTTATGATCATTTATGGATTTTTTAGAGTATGCCTGTGTCGACGTTTCGGCTCTTTTCGGCCTTCATCAGGACTGCACACTCTAACTCATGGTTTCCCTGTGGGCTGTTTCCCCTTGCAGGTCCCATCTATGAATGAGCTCTGCTCTCTGAGCTTCATCCTTTTATACTCCAGGGGGGCGGAGCCAATGGAGCTCTCCTTCTTGTATACCTGTTTTTGACATTTGGTACCCCTCCAACTGTTTTTAAGTATTATATATATATGAAATAAAGGATATTCTTAACATGTGATGTGTTTTCTTCCTTTGACTTACTTTAATTAGGTTATATTATGTTTTTAGAGTCCTTAGGTTTAGGATAAATTATTGATGGCCCATTATAATTTTTTAATCATGTTTAAGATTTAATAAATCACATTTTGGATTTTTTAATTATGGTTATACGTCCGCTTTAGGGTTCCAGAGTCCTTAGGTTTAGGATTAGGCCATCGTTAGGGTTCCATCCCGGATTTAGGGTTGGGAATGAGGTTAGGGTTAGGATTGGATTCAGGATTAGGGCTAGAGAGTCGGATTTGGACTTAGAGGTAGGGTCCATACTTAGCAAGGTCACAAAAGACTCCGAATTTGGGCTTGGTCCATTTTTGGTTAGCACGCACCTTGGGCTACCGGACATAATTATTGGGGCACGCATTTTGGGCTCCCTGCCATCCCTCTTTGGGCTCTATGGCAAAATTTTAAGTTTCCTTGCTTTTTTTCTGTACCAATTTCTCTATTCCTTGTCCTTTTCTTCTCTCCCTTTCCATCATCCATCCTCCTTTCACCTCCTTTCCTTCGTCCTTTTTCCTTTCTTTCTCCCTTTAATTTTGGGTTTTAGGGTTAGGGTTAGGGTTAGGGTTAGGGTTAGGGGTTAGGGTTAGGGTTAGGGTTAGGGTTAGGGTTAGGGTTAGGGTTAGGGTTAGGGTTAGGGTTAGGGTTAGGGTTAGGGTTAGGGTTAGGGTAGGGACATAGAAGAAAAAGGCACTGGCAACAGAACTTCTCTTTGTAAAAAAGCAAAAAAACCCATCAATCGGCTTATAAATGTGTAATAAGAAATTAATAAGAAAAATCGAGGAAAAACAACTAAAAAGAGATAGGTAAGACGTCAAAGGGATGGAGGTTAGGTTTAGGCCAGGGGAGGAGTTTTGAGGGAAGGGGGAGGGGTAAAGGTAAGGGAAGGTAGAGGGTTGGAGGGTCGGAGAGAAGGAAGGACTTAGGTTTGGGTGATAGGGGGGAGGGATTAGGTTTAGGTTTAGGGGAGGAGTTTTGAGGGGAAGGGGAGGGGTTAAGGTTAGGGGAAGGTAGAGGGTGGGAAGGTCAGAAAAAGGAAGGATTTAGGTGTAGGTAATGGGAAGGAGGGATTAGGTTTAGGCAAGGGGAGGAGTTTTGAGGGGAAGGGGAGGGGTTAAGGTAAGGGAAGGTAGAGGGTTGGAGGGTCGGAGAGAAGGAAGGACTTAGGTTTGGGTGATAGGGGGGAGGGATTAGGTTTAGGTTTAGGGGAGGAGTTTTGAGGGGAAGGGGAGGGGTTAAGGTTAGGGGAAGGTAGAGGGTGGGAAGGTCAGAAAAAGGAAGGATTTAGGTGTAGGTAATGGGAAGGAGGGATTAGGTTTAGGCAAGGGGAGGAGTTTTGAGGGGAAGGGGAGGGGTTAAGGTTAGGAGAATGGGAGGGGTGGGAGGGTCAGAAGGAAAGGGGGAATAGGAGGGAAGGGAAGGCAGAGAAATCTAAAAACGTTAAAAAAAATAAAATTGAAAATAAAATTGGAGCTGATGTATAAAAAAAGTTTCTTTAAACTTTATTAAAATACAGTCATGTAAGTGGATCAAAGTCTCTTCCAGGTGGTCTGTACGACTCGAGGAGAAAGTCTGGTTCTCAGTGGTGACATGCGATGTGGATGTGGCTGGGTTGTCCATTTGAAGGAGGACTGCTGCAGGCTGTCTGTCGCCTCGGGTTGAGTCCTCTCCCTCTGGGGGCTCCGCTGAGTGGTGGTCTCGACCCGCTGGTGGTTCCGCTGTTTAGGCGCAGGCTGTGGTGGTGCGTGGGTCTCCCTCCGTCTGGTTCTGTCGGTGGTTACGGGGGTCCGGGCCTGGTGGGTTGTGGCTGGTGTCTGCTCCCGGGTCCCGCTGGGGTGTAGTCCCTCCGTCACTCGGTTTGGTTGGGGGGTCGGTGTGGGGGGACTCCGGGGGGGTCCCTCCTGCCGTTTCCCCCGTTCCATGTTCTTCTCCCTTTGGATGGAGATGGCCGGGGAGGGGGAGGTCTTGGTCTTCTCAGCAGGGCTGGTGTCATTCAGACCCTCCGTTTGTGATCCCACCGTTCTGGAGTGGAGGGGTGGTGTGAGGTCTGGGTCAGGGTGGTAAGCAGACCAAATGAGTATATTGTTGTGTGCTTCTCCCAATGTTTGTGTGGTGAGGCGGCGACCATATCTTTTTTTGGCCATATTAATTGCAGTTTGCCAGGCCGAAGGTTGAAACGGCTGGCTGCTTTCAATTAATAGGCTGAGATTTGATTGTGTCTCCTCATAGTGGTCCTGTAGTATTTTCAGATTGTTTTTCATCCAGAGGTATGTATTTTCTTTAATTTTGTCTTTCACCTTCTGGGTGGGGCCTGCAGGCTTTATGAAATCGGTTAATTTGTTTGTTTTCTTTTCCATGCCAGGTGGGATGATGTCGTCTTCAATTGCCTGGTCTATGGTGTGAGTGTGGTGGAAGACTTGGATAGTTTTAAAATATAATGTAGACCTGATTTTGGTCTTTGTGGGGTCCAAACCTTGTAGGTCAGCTCTAGGCCACGTGCAGGTGTGTGGATCCCATGATTCGTCAGGTCGGTAGGGGAAATGAGTATTCACCAGTATCTCCAGTGCGGAAGTCATCTTCTCAATAAAAGAAAGGTAAGTAAAGAAGGTAAGTATAAAGGACTACATAAAAAGAGGTAAGTATAAAAGGTGGTAAGAGGAATGATTGTTTAAAGGGTAAGTATTTCTAAAAAAGATGGATAAAACTAAGTCCTCTATCCTTATTAGGTGAGTGAGGCCAGTGATACCCCTTCTTAATAAAGAATTAAATAACCATACAATCCAAAAAGGTAAATGAAATAAAATTCAGGAAGGTACAAGGAGGAGATTTAAAAGAGGATTGAAAAATGCTAAGATTTAAAATGACTGAGAGTTATTAATAATAAGTGAAAGAATGAAATTTGTTAACTAAAACTTTTTACAAAAGAGGATGATTCCGTTCCAGAGAGGCTTAAACCAGAATCGCGTGAACCACACCAACCTCGAAATCTGGACCGCTGTGGGATGTGTCCAGGATTTGGAGCCCGCCGTCCAGAAGGATCTGTTTTCTCCGGAGGCCGTCGCTGGATCTCCTTCTTTGAAGCAGCCGGTTTCAGGATGTGGAATAAACTGTCCTTTTGTATTCATTCAGTTAAAAATAAAAACTTTACTGAGCTCAGTTAAAAAATCCTAAAAGCAAACAATTCATAAAATCCTCAGTCTCTGCGAAGAGAAAAAGGAAAAAAGGTTAAAAGCCCAACGTTTCGACGTGTAGTCTTCCTCAGGGGCAATAGTGAAATGTTTGCTGCAGGTGGCTTTTCTAGTTCCTGTGGAGGGAGTTTACAGGATGTGGGAGGAGTCAGAGCAGGAAGTGGAACACCATCTTTGTAGTTTTTGCCAGGTTGTAGTCCATCTGCTGTGATTATATTTTGGCTCCCCCGTGTGGTCACTTTAAGATTACGGTTGCCTCTCTGGAAGGAAACAGAGCCTTGCAAACAGGAAGTAAAAGAATAAAGGAGAAAGTAAATCATAGTAAAGAGGAAAATTTTAAATAAAGAGAGAAATGTATATAAAAGATGTTGATAATATCATTAAGAGAATAAGACCTAAAAAAATATACCTGGCCTGTTCCTATTTATAAAAGTGTCTAAATAAGGTTTAAAAAGGAAGTAAAAGAATTAAACAAACAAATAACGAGAAGGTAAGACCAAGTTAAGGGGCTGTTTGTGGTTTTGGAGCGATGAAAGAGGTCATATCCCCAGCTAAACGGGTAAGGCCAAACTCTCCATGCCAAGCCTGCAGGATCCGTCCCAAAATGATGTCTGCAGGAGAAAAGCTGGTATCCCTGGATGGTAAGCCCCATAAAATCAATAAATTATGTGAGTTTTCAAATAAAATCAACTATAATCACACAATTTGATTACTAAAACCGGGTCTTGACCTGAAATAAAGTAAGTTCTAAAATAATCTAAGAGAAGAAAATTTGTAAAACTTAAGAGGTTTAAAAGAATCCTTGGAGTATCTTTTCCCAAAGGGATATGTTTAAAAGGGTTAAAAGTTGCTTTTTTGAATTATTGTCTGGCTCTGGCAGGGTTAGGTTAGGGACATAGAAGAAAAAGGCACTGGCAACAGAACTTCTCTTTGTAAAAAAGCAAAAAAACCCATCAATCGGCTTATAAATGTGTAATAAGAAATTAATAAGAAAAATCGAGGAAAAACAACTAAAAAGAGATAGGTAAGACGTCAAAGGGATGGAGGTTAGGTTTAGGCCAGGGGAGGAGTTTTGAGGGAAGGGGGAGGGGTTAAGGTAAGGGAAGGTAGAGGGTTGGAGGGTCGGAGAGAAGGAAGGACTTAGGTTTGGGTGATAGGGGGGAGGGATTAGGTTTAGGTTTAGGGGAGGAGTTTTGAGGGGAAGGGGAGGGGTTAAGGTTAGGGGAAGGTAGAGGGTGGGAAGGTCAGAAAAAGGAAGGATTTAGGTGTAGGTAATGGGAAGGAGGGATTAGGTTTAGGCAAGGGGAGGAGTTTTGAGGGGAAGGGGAGGGGTTAAGGTAAGGGAAGGTAGAGGGTTGGAGGGTCGGAGAGAAGGAAGGACTTAGGTTTGGGTGATAGGGGGGAGGGATTAGGTTTAGGTTTAGGGGAGGAGTTTTGAGGGGAAGGGGAGGGGTTAAGGTTAGGGGAAGGTAGAGGGTGGGAAGGTCAGAAAAAGGAAGGATTTAGGTGTAGGTAATGGGAAGGAGGGATTAGGTTTAGGCAAGGGGAGGAGTTTTGAGGGGAAGGGGAGGGGTTAAGGTTAGGAGAATGGGAGGGGTGGGAGGGTCAGAAGGAAAGGGGGAATAGGAGGGAAGGGAAGGCAGAGAAATCTAAAAACGTTAAAAAAAATAAAATTGAAAATAAAATTGGAGCTGATGTATAAAAAAAGTTTCTTTAAACTTTATTAAAATACAGTCATGTAAGTGGATCAAAGTCTCTTCCAGGTGGTCTGTACGACTCGAGGAGAAAGTCTGGTTCTCAGTGGTGACATGCGATGTGGATGTGGCTGGGTTGTCCATTTGAAGGAGGACTGCTGCAGGCTGTCTGTCGCCTCGGGTTGAGTCCTCTCCCTCTGGGGGCTCCGCTGAGTGGTGGTCTCGACCCGCTGGTGGTTCCGCTGTTTAGGCGCAGGCTGTGGTGGTGCGTGGGTCTCCCTCCGTCTGGTTCTGTCGGTGGTTACGGGGGTCCGGGCCTGGTGGGTTGTGGCTGGTGTCTGCTCCCGGGTCCCGCTGGGGTGTAGTCCCTCCGTCACTCGGTTTGGTTGGGGGGTCGGTGTGGGGGGACTCCGGGGGGGTCCCTCCTGCCGTTTCCCCCGTTCCATGTTCTTCTCCCTTTGGATGGAGATGGCCGGGGAGGGGGAGGTCTTGGTCTTCTCAGCAGGGCTGGTGTCATTCAGACCCTCCGTTTGTGATCCCACCGTTCTGGAGTGGAGGGGTGGTGTGAGGTCTGGGTCAGGGTGGTAAGCAGACCAAATGAGTATATTGTTGTGTGCTTCTCCCAATGTTTGTGTGGTGAGGCGGCGACCATATCTTTTTTTGGCCATATTAATTGCAGTTTGCCAGGCCGAAGGTTGAAACGGCTGGCTGCTTTCAATTAATAGGCTGAGATTTGATTGTGTCTCCTCATAGTGGTCCTGTAGTATTTTCAGATTGTTTTTCATCCAGAGGTATGTATTTTCTTTAATTTTGTCTTTCACCTTCTGGGTGGGGCCTGCAGGCTTTATGAAATCGGTTAATTTGTTTGTTTTCTTTTCCATGCCAGGTGGGATGATGTCGTCTTCAATTGCCTGGTCTATGGTGTGAGTGTGGTGGAAGACTTGGATAGTTTTAAAATATAATGTAGACCTGATTTTGGTCTTTGTGGGGTCCAAACCTTGTAGGTCAGCTCTAGGCCACGTGCAGGTGTGTGGATCCCATGATTCGTCAGGTCGGTAGGGGAAATGAGTATTCACCAGTATCTCCAGTGCGGAAGTCATCTTCTCAATAAAAGAAAGGTAAGTAAAGAAGGTAAGTATAAAGGACTACATAAAAAGAGGTAAGTATAAAAGGTGGTAAGAGGAATGATTGTTTAAAGGGTAAGTATTTCTAAAAAAGATGGATAAAACTAAGTCCTCTATCCTTATTAGGTGAGTGAGGCCAGTGATACCCCTTCTTAATAAAGAATTAAATAACCATACAATCCAAAAAGGTAAATGAAATAAAATTCAGGAAGGTACAAGGAGGAGATTTAAAAGAGGATTGAAAAATGCTAAGATTTAAAATGACTGAGAGTTATTAATAATAAGTGAAAGAATGAAATTTGTTAACTAAAACTTTTTACAAAAGAGGATGATTCCGTTCCAGAGAGGCTTAAACCAGAATCGCGTGAACCACACCAACCTCGAAATCTGGACCGCTGTGGGATGTGTCCAGGATTTGGAGCCCGCCGTCCAGAAGGATCTGTTTTCTCCGGAGGCCGTCGCTGGATCTCCTTCTTTGAAGCAGCCGGTTTCAGGATGTGGAATAAACTGTCCTTTTGTATTCATTCAGTTAAAAATAAAAACTTTACTGAGCTCAGTTAAAAAATCCTAAAAGCAAACAATTCATAAAATCCTCAGTCTCTGCGAAGAGAAAAAGGAAAAAAGGTTAAAAGCCCAACGTTTCGACGTGTAGTCTTCCTCAGGGGCAATAGTGAAATGTTTGCTGCAGGTGGCTTTTCTAGTTCCTGTGGAGGGAGTTTACAGGATGTGGGAGGAGTCAGAGCAGGAAGTGGAACACCATCTTTGTAGTTTTTGCCAGGTTGTAGTCCATCTGCTGTGATTATATTTTGGCTCCCCCGTGTGGTCACTTTAAGATTACGGTTGCCTCTCTGGAAGGAAACAGAGCCTTGCAAACAGGAAGTAAAAGAATAAAGGAGAAAGTAAATCATAGTAAAGAGGAAAATTTTAAATAAAGAGAGAAATGTATATAAAAGATGTTGATAATATCATTAAGAGAATAAGACCTAAAAAAATATACCTGGCCTGTTCCTATTTATAAAAGTGTCTAAATAAGGTTTAAAAAGGAAGTAAAAGAATTAAACAAACAAATAACGAGAAGGTAAGACCAAGTTAAGGGGCTGTTTGTGGTTTTGGAGCGATGAAAGAGGTCATATCCCCAGCTAAACGGGTAAGGCCAAACTCTCCATGCCAAGCCTGCAGGATCCGTCCCAAAATGATGTCTGCAGGAGAAAAGCTGGTATCCCTGGATGGTAAGCCCCATAAAATCAATAAATTATGTGAGTTTTCAAATAAAATCAACTATAATCACACAATTTGATTACTAAAACCGGGTCTTGACCTGAAATAAAGTAAGTTCTAAAATAATCTAAGAGAAGAAAATTTGTAAAACTTAAGAGGTTTAAAAGAATCCTTGGAGTATCTTTTCCCAAAGGGATATGTTTAAAAGGGTTAAAAGTTGCTTTTTTGAATTATTGTCTGGCTCTGGCAGGGTTAGGTTAGGGACATAGAAGAAAAAGGCACTGGCAACAGAACTTCTCTTTGTAAAAAAGCAAAAAAACCCATCAATCGGCTTATAAATGTGTAATAAGAAATTAATAAGAAAAATCGAGGAAAAACAACTAAAAAGAGATAGGTAAGACGTCAAAGGGATGGAGGTTAGGTTTAGGCCAGGGGAGGAGTTTTGAGGGAAGGGGGAGGGGTTAAGGTAAGGGAAGGTAGAGGGTTGGAGGGTCGGAGAGAAGGAAGGACTTAGGTTTGGGTGATAGGGGGGAGGGATTAGGTTTAGGTTTAGGGGAGGAGTTTTGAGGGGAAGGGGAGGGGTTAAGGTTAGGGGAAGGTAGAGGGTGGGAAGGTCAGAAAAAGGAAGGATTTAGGTGTAGGTAATGGGAAGGAGGGATTAGGTTTAGGCAAGGGGAGGAGTTTTGAGGGGAAGGGGAGGGGTTAAGGTAAGGGAAGGTAGAGGGTTGGAGGGTCGGAGAGAAGGAAGGACTTAGGTTTGGGTGATAGGGGGGAGGGATTAGGTTTAGGTTTAGGGGAGGAGTTTTGAGGGGAAGGGGAGGGGTTAAGGTTAGGGGAAGGTAGAGGGTGGGAAGGTCAGAAAAAGGAAGGATTTAGGTGTAGGTAATGGGAAGGAGGGATTAGGTTTAGGCAAGGGGAGGAGTTTTGAGGGGAAGGGGAGGGGTTAAGGTTAGGAGAATGGGAGGGGTGGGAGGGTCAGAAGGAAAGGGGGAATAGGAGGGAAGGGAAGGCAGAGAAATCTAAAAACGTTAAAAAAAATAAAATTGAAAATAAAATTGGAGCTGATGTATAAAAAAAGTTTCTTTAAACTTTATTAAAATACAGTCATGTAAGTGGATCAAAGTCTCTTCCAGGTGGTCTGTACGACTCGAGGAGAAAGTCTGGTTCTCAGTGGTGACATGCGATGTGGATGTGGCTGGGTTGTCCATTTGAAGGAGGACTGCTGCAGGCTGTCTGTCGCCTCGGGTTGAGTCCTCTCCCTCTGGGGGCTCCGCTGAGTGGTGGTCTCGACCCGCTGGTGGTTCCGCTGTTTAGGCGCAGGCTGTGGTGGTGCGTGGGTCTCCCTCCGTCTGGTTCTGTCGGTGGTTACGGGGGTCCGGGCCTGGTGGGTTGTGGCTGGTGTCTGCTCCCGGGTCCCGCTGGGGTGTAGTCCCTCCGTCACTCGGTTTGGTTGGGGGGTCGGTGTGGGGGGACTCCGGGGGGGTCCCTCCTGCCGTTTCCCCCGTTCCATGTTCTTCTCCCTTTGGATGGAGATGGCCGGGGAGGGGGAGGTCTTGGTCTTCTCAGCAGGGCTGGTGTCATTCAGACCCTCCGTTTGTGATCCCACCGTTCTGGAGTGGAGGGGTGGTGTGAGGTCTGGGTCAGGGTGGTAAGCAGACCAAATGAGTATATTGTTGTGTGCTTCTCCCAATGTTTGTGTGGTGAGGCGGCGACCATATCTTTTTTTGGCCATATTAATTGCAGTTTGCCAGGCCGAAGGTTGAAACGGCTGGCTGCTTTCAATTAATAGGCTGAGATTTGATTGTGTCTCCTCATAGTGGTCCTGTAGTATTTTCAGATTGTTTTTCATCCAGAGGTATGTATTTTCTTTAATTTTGTCTTTCACCTTCTGGGTGGGGCCTGCAGGCTTTATGAAATCGGTTAATTTGTTTGTTTTCTTTTCCATGCCAGGTGGGATGATGTCGTCTTCAATTGCCTGGTCTATGGTGTGAGTGTGGTGGAAGACTTGGATAGTTTTAAAATATAATGTAGACCTGATTTTGGTCTTTGTGGGGTCCAAACCTTGTAGGTCAGCTCTAGGCCACGTGCAGGTGTGTGGATCCCATGATTCGTCAGGTCGGTAGGGGAAATGAGTATTCACCAGTATCTCCAGTGCGGAAGTCATCTTCTCAATAAAAGAAAGGTAAGTAAAGAAGGTAAGTATAAAGGACTACATAAAAAGAGGTAAGTATAAAAGGTGGTAAGAGGAATGATTGTTTAAAGGGTAAGTATTTCTAAAAAAGATGGATAAAACTAAGTCCTCTATCCTTATTAGGTGAGTGAGGCCAGTGATACCCCTTCTTAATAAAGAATTAAATAACCATACAATCCAAAAAGGTAAATGAAATAAAATTCAGGAAGGTACAAGGAGGAGATTTAAAAGAGGATTGAAAAATGCTAAGATTTAAAATGACTGAGAGTTATTAATAATAAGTGAAAGAATGAAATTTGTTAACTAAAACTTTTTACAAAAGAGGATGATTCCGTTCCAGAGAGGCTTAAACCAGAATCGCGTGAACCACACCAACCTCGAAATCTGGACCGCTGTGGGATGTGTCCAGGATTTGGAGCCCGCCGTCCAGAAGGATCTGTTTTCTCCGGAGGCCGTCGCTGGATCTCCTTCTTTGAAGCAGCCGGTTTCAGGATGTGGAATAAACTGTCCTTTTGTATTCATTCAGTTAAAAATAAAAACTTTACTGAGCTCAGTTAAAAAATCCTAAAAGCAAACAATTCATAAAATCCTCAGTCTCTGCGAAGAGAAAAAGGAAAAAAGGTTAAAAGCCCAACGTTTCGACGTGTAGTCTTCCTCAGGGGCAATAGTGAAATGTTTGCTGCAGGTGGCTTTTCTAGTTCCTGTGGAGGGAGTTTACAGGATGTGGGAGGAGTCAGAGCAGGAAGTGGAACACCATCTTTGTAGTTTTTGCCAGGTTGTAGTCCATCTGCTGTGATTATATTTTGGCTCCCCCGTGTGGTCACTTTAAGATTACGGTTGCCTCTCTGGAAGGAAACAGAGCCTTGCAAACAGGAAGTAAAAGAATAAAGGAGAAAGTAAATCATAGTAAAGAGGAAAATTTTAAATAAAGAGAGAAATGTATATAAAAGATGTTGATAATATCATTAAGAGAATAAGACCTAAAAAAATATACCTGGCCTGTTCCTATTTATAAAAGTGTCTAAATAAGGTTTAAAAAGGAAGTAAAAGAATTAAACAAACAAATAACGAGAAGGTAAGACCAAGTTAAGGGGCTGTTTGTGGTTTTGGAGCGATGAAAGAGGTCATATCCCCAGCTAAACGGGTAAGGCCAAACTCTCCATGCCAAGCCTGCAGGATCCGTCCCAAAATGATGTCTGCAGGAGAAAAGCTGGTATCCCTGGATGGTAAGCCCCATAAAATCAATAAATTATGTGAGTTTTCAAATAAAATCAACTATAATCACACAATTTGATTACTAAAACCGGGTCTTGACCTGAAATAAAGTAAGTTCTAAAATAATCTAAGAGAAGAAAATTTGTAAAACTTAAGAGGTTTAAAAGAATCCTTGGAGTATCTTTTCCCAAAGGGATATGTTTAAAAGGGTTAAAAGTTGCTTTTTTGAATTATTGTCTGGCTCTGGCAGGGTTAGGTTAGGGACATAGAAGAAAAAGGCACTGGCAACAGAACTTCTCTTTGTAAAAAAGCAAAAAAACCCATCAATCGGCTTATAAATGTGTAATAAGAAATTAATAAGAAAAATCGAGGAAAAACAACTAAAAAGAGATAGGTAAGACGTCAAAGGGATGGAGGTTAGGTTTAGGCCAGGGGAGGAGTTTTGAGGGAAGGGGGAGGGGTTAAGGTAAGGGAAGGTAGAGGGTTGGAGGGTCGGAGAGAAGGAAGGACTTAGGTTTGGGTGATAGGGGGGAGGGATTAGGTTTAGGTTTAGGGGAGGAGTTTTGAGGGGAAGGGGAGGGGTTAAGGTTAGGGGAAGGTAGAGGGTGGGAAGGTCAGAAAAAGGAAGGATTTAGGTGTAGGTAATGGGAAGGAGGGATTAGGTTTAGGCAAGGGGAGGAGTTTTGAGGGGAAGGGGAGGGGTTAAGGTAAGGGAAGGTAGAGGGTTGGAGGGTCGGAGAGAAGGAAGGACTTAGGTTTGGGTGATAGGGGGGAGGGATTAGGTTTAGGTTTAGGGGAGGAGTTTTGAGGGGAAGGGGAGGGGTTAAGGTTAGGGGAAGGTAGAGGGTGGGAAGGTCAGAAAAAGGAAGGATTTAGGTGTAGGTAATGGGAAGGAGGGATTAGGTTTAGGCAAGGGGAGGAGTTTTGAGGGGAAGGGGAGGGGTTAAGGTTAGGAGAATGGGAGGGGTGGGAGGGTCAGAAGGAAAGGGGGAATAGGAGGGAAGGGAAGGCAGAGAAATCTAAAAACGTTAAAAAAAATAAAATTGAAAATAAAATTGGAGCTGATGTATAAAAAAAGTTTCTTTAAACTTTATTAAAATACAGTCATGTAAGTGGATCAAAGTCTCTTCCAGGTGGTCTGTACGACTCGAGGAGAAAGTCTGGTTCTCAGTGGTGACATGCGATGTGGATGTGGCTGGGTTGTCCATTTGAAGGAGGACTGCTGCAGGCTGTCTGTCGCCTCGGGTTGAGTCCTCTCCCTCTGGGGGCTCCGCTGAGTGGTGGTCTCGACCCGCTGGTGGTTCCGCTGTTTAGGCGCAGGCTGTGGTGGTGCGTGGGTCTCCCTCCGTCTGGTTCTGTCGGTGGTTACGGGGGTCCGGGCCTGGTGGGTTGTGGCTGGTGTCTGCTCCCGGGTCCCGCTGGGGTGTAGTCCCTCCGTCACTCGGTTTGGTTGGGGGGTCGGTGTGGGGGGACTCCGGGGGGGTCCCTCCTGCCGTTTCCCCCGTTCCATGTTCTTCTCCCTTTGGATGGAGATGGCCGGGGAGGGGGAGGTCTTGGTCTTCTCAGCAGGGCTGGTGTCATTCAGACCCTCCGTTTGTGATCCCACCGTTCTGGAGTGGAGGGGTGGTGTGAGGTCTGGGTCAGGGTGGTAAGCAGACCAAATGAGTATATTGTTGTGTGCTTCTCCCAATGTTTGTGTGGTGAGGCGGCGACCATATCTTTTTTTGGCCATATTAATTGCAGTTTGCCAGGCCGAAGGTTGAAACGGCTGGCTGCTTTCAATTAATAGGCTGAGATTTGATTGTGTCTCCTCATAGTGGTCCTGTAGTATTTTCAGATTGTTTTTCATCCAGAGGTATGTATTTTCTTTAATTTTGTCTTTCACCTTCTGGGTGGGGCCTGCAGGCTTTATGAAATCGGTTAATTTGTTTGTTTTCTTTTCCATGCCAGGTGGGATGATGTCGTCTTCAATTGCCTGGTCTATGGTGTGAGTGTGGTGGAAGACTTGGATAGTTTTAAAATATAATGTAGACCTGATTTTGGTCTTTGTGGGGTCCAAACCTTGTAGGTCAGCTCTAGGCCACGTGCAGGTGTGTGGATCCCATGATTCGTCAGGTCGGTAGGGGAAATGAGTATTCACCAGTATCTCCAGTGCGGAAGTCATCTTCTCAATAAAAGAAAGGTAAGTAAAGAAGGTAAGTATAAAGGACTACATAAAAAGAGGTAAGTATAAAAGGTGGTAAGAGGAATGATTGTTTAAAGGGTAAGTATTTCTAAAAAAGATGGATAAAACTAAGTCCTCTATCCTTATTAGGTGAGTGAGGCCAGTGATACCCCTTCTTAATAAAGAATTAAATAACCATACAATCCAAAAAGGTAAATGAAATAAAATTCAGGAAGGTACAAGGAGGAGATTTAAAAGAGGATTGAAAAATGCTAAGATTTAAAATGACTGAGAGTTATTAATAATAAGTGAAAGAATGAAATTTGTTAACTAAAACTTTTTACAAAAGAGGATGATTCCGTTCCAGAGAGGCTTAAACCAGAATCGCGTGAACCACACCAACCTCGAAATCTGGACCGCTGTGGGATGTGTCCAGGATTTGGAGCCCGCCGTCCAGAAGGATCTGTTTTCTCCGGAGGCCGTCGCTGGATCTCCTTCTTTGAAGCAGCCGGTTTCAGGATGTGGAATAAACTGTCCTTTTGTATTCATTCAGTTAAAAATAAAAACTTTACTGAGCTCAGTTAAAAAATCCTAAAAGCAAACAATTCATAAAATCCTCAGTCTCTGCGAAGAGAAAAAGGAAAAAAGGTTAAAAGCCCAACGTTTCGACGTGTAGTCTTCCTCAGGGGCAATAGTGAAATGTTTGCTGCAGGTGGCTTTTCTAGTTCCTGTGGAGGGAGTTTACAGGATGTGGGAGGAGTCAGAGCAGGAAGTGGAACACCATCTTTGTAGTTTTTGCCAGGTTGTAGTCCATCTGCTGTGATTATATTTTGGCTCCCCCGTGTGGTCACTTTAAGATTACGGTTGCCTCTCTGGAAGGAAACAGAGCCTTGCAAACAGGAAGTAAAAGAATAAAGGAGAAAGTAAATCATAGTAAAGAGGAAAATTTTAAATAAAGAGAGAAATGTATATAAAAGATGTTGATAATATCATTAAGAGAATAAGACCTAAAAAAATATACCTGGCCTGTTCCTATTTATAAAAGTGTCTAAATAAGGTTTAAAAAGGAAGTAAAAGAATTAAACAAACAAATAACGAGAAGGTAAGACCAAGTTAAGGGGCTGTTTGTGGTTTTGGAGCGATGAAAGAGGTCATATCCCCAGCTAAACGGGTAAGGCCAAACTCTCCATGCCAAGCCTGCAGGATCCGTCCCAAAATGATGTCTGCAGGAGAAAAGCTGGTATCCCTGGATGGTAAGCCCCATAAAATCAATAAATTATGTGAGTTTTCAAATAAAATCAACTATAATCACACAATTTGATTACTAAAACCGGGTCTTGACCTGAAATAAAGTAAGTTCTAAAATAATCTAAGAGAAGAAAATTTGTAAAACTTAAGAGGTTTAAAAGAATCCTTGGAGTATCTTTTCCCAAAGGGATATGTTTAAAAGGGTTAAAAGTTGCTTTTTTGAATTATTGTCTGGCTCTGGCAGGGTTAGGTTAGGGACATAGAAGAAAAAGGCACTGGCAACAGAACTTCTCTTTGTAAAAAAGCAAAAAAACCCATCAATCGGCTTATAAATGTGTAATAAGAAATTAATAAGAAAAATCGAGGAAAAACAACTAAAAAGAGATAGGTAAGACGTCAAAGGGATGGAGGTTAGGTTTAGGCCAGGGGAGGAGTTTTGAGGGAAGGGGGAGGGGTTAAGGTAAGGGAAGGTAGAGGGTTGGAGGGTCGGAGAGAAGGAAGGACTTAGGTTTGGGTGATAGGGGGGAGGGATTAGGTTTAGGTTTAGGGGAGGAGTTTTGAGGGGAAGGGGAGGGGTTAAGGTTAGGGGAAGGTAGAGGGTGGGAAGGTCAGAAAAAGGAAGGATTTAGGTGTAGGTAATGGGAAGGAGGGATTAGGTTTAGGCAAGGGGAGGAGTTTTGAGGGGAAGGGGAGGGGTTAAGGTAAGGGAAGGTAGAGGGTTGGAGGGTCGGAGAGAAGGAAGGACTTAGGTTTGGGTGATAGGGGGGAGGGATTAGGTTTAGGTTTAGGGGAGGAGTTTTGAGGGGAAGGGGAGGGGTTAAGGTTAGGGGAAGGTAGAGGGTGGGAAGGTCAGAAAAAGGAAGGATTTAGGTGTAGGTAATGGGAAGGAGGGATTAGGTTTAGGCAAGGGGAGGAGTTTTGAGGGGAAGGGGAGGGGTTAAGGTTAGGAGAATGGGAGGGGTGGGAGGGTCAGAAGGAAAGGGGGAATAGGAGGGAAGGGAAGGCAGAGAAATCTAAAAACGTTAAAAAAATAAAATTGAAAATAAAATTGGAGCTGATGTATAAAAAAAGTTTCTTTAAACTTTATTAAAATACAGTCATGTAAGTGGATCAAAGTCTCTTCCAGGTGGTCTGTACGACTCGAGGAGAAAGTCTGGTTCTCAGTGGTGACATGCGATGTGGATGTGGCTGGGTTGTCCATTTGAAGGAGGACTGCTGCAGGCTGTCTGTCGCCTCGGGTTGAGTCCTCTCCCTCTGGGGGCTCCGCTGAGTGGTGGTCTCGACCCGCTGGTGGTTCCGCTGTTTAGGCGCAGGCTGTGGTGGTGCGTGGGTCTCCCTCCGTCTGGTTCTGTCGGTGGTTACGGGGGTCCGGGCCTGGTGGGTTGTGGCTGGTGTCTGCTCCCGGGTCCCGCTGGGGTGTAGTCCCTCCGTCACTCGGTTTGGTTGGGGGGTCGGTGTGGGGGGACTCCGGGGGGGTCCCTCCTGCCGTTTCCCCCGTTCCATGTTCTTCTCCCTTTGGATGGAGATGGCCGGGGAGGGGGAGGTCTTGGTCTTCTCAGCAGGGCTGGTGTCATTCAGACCCTCCGTTTGTGATCCCACCGTTCTGGAGTGGAGGGGTGGTGTGAGGTCTGGGTCAGGGTGGTAAGCAGACCAAATGAGTATATTGTTGTGTGCTTCTCCCAATGTTTGTGTGGTGAGGCGGCGACCATATCTTTTTTTGGCCATATTAATTGCAGTTTGCCAGGCCGAAGGTTGAAACGGCTGGCTGCTTTCAATTAATAGGCTGAGATTTGATTGTGTCTCCTCATAGTGGTCCTGTAGTATTTTCAGATTGTTTTTCATCCAGAGGTATGTATTTTCTTTAATTTTGTCTTTCACCTTCTGGGTGGGGCCTGCAGGCTTTATGAAATCGGTTAATTTGTTTGTTTTCTTTTCCATGCCAGGTGGGATGATGTCGTCTTCAATTGCCTGGTCTATGGTGTGAGTGTGGTGGAAGACTTGGATAGTTTTAAAATATAATGTAGACCTGATTTTGGTCTTTGTGGGGTCCAAACCTTGTAGGTCAGCTCTAGGCCACGTGCAGGTGTGTGGATCCCATGATTCGTCAGGTCGGTAGGGGAAATGAGTATTCACCAGTATCTCCAGTGCGGAAGTCATCTTCTCAATAAAAGAAAGGTAAGTAAAGAAGGTAAGTATAAAGGACTACATAAAAAGAGGTAAGTATAAAAGGTGGTAAGAGGAATGATTGTTTAAAGGGTAAGTATTTCTAAAAAAGATGGATAAAACTAAGTCCTCTATCCTTATTAGGTGAGTGAGGCCAGTGATACCCCTTCTTAATAAAGAATTAAATAACCATACAATCCAAAAAGGTAAATGAAATAAAATTCAGGAAGGTACAAGGAGGAGATTTAAAAGAGGATTGAAAAATGCTAAGATTTAAAATGACTGAGAGTTATTAATAATAAGTGAAAGAATGAAATTTGTTAACTAAAACTTTTTACAAAAGAGGATGATTCCGTTCCAGAGAGGCTTAAACCAGAATCGCGTGAACCACACCAACCTCGAAATCTGGACCGCTGTGGGATGTGTCCAGGATTTGGAGCCCGCCGTCCAGAAGGATCTGTTTTCTCCGGAGGCCGTCGCTGGATCTCCTTCTTTGAAGCAGCCGGTTTCAGGATGTGGAATAAACTGTCCTTTTGTATTCATTCAGTTAAAAATAAAAACTTTACTGAGCTCAGTTAAAAAATCCTAAAAGCAAACAATTCATAAAATCCTCAGTCTCTGCGAAGAGAAAAAGGAAAAAAGGTTAAAAGCCCAACGTTTCGACGTGTAGTCTTCCTCAGGGGCAATAGTGAAATGTTTGCTGCAGGTGGCTTTTCTAGTTCCTGTGGAGGGAGTTTACAGGATGTGGGAGGAGTCAGAGCAGGAAGTGGAACACCATCTTTGTAGTTTTTGCCAGGTTGTAGTCCATCTGCTGTGATTATATTTTGGCTCCCCCGTGTGGTCACTTTAAGATTACGGTTGCCTCTCTGGAAGGAAACAGAGCCTTGCAAACAGGAAGTAAAAGAATAAAGGAGAAAGTAAATCATAGTAAAGAGGAAAATTTTAAATAAAGAGAGAAATGTATATAAAAGATGTTGATAAT
This sequence comes from Blennius ocellaris, assembly GCF_963422515.1. NCBI lineage: Eukaryota > Metazoa > Chordata > Actinopteri > Blenniiformes > Blenniidae > Blennius > Blennius ocellaris. Next base: position 56,289 of record NC_137667.1, on the reverse strand, counting down.
ATCATTAAGAGAATAAGACCTGAAAAAATATACCTGGCCTGTTCCTATTTATAAAAGTGTCTAAATAAGGTTTAAAAAGGAAGTAAAAGAATTAAACAAACAAATAACGAGAAGGTAAGACCAAGTTAAGGGGCTGTTTGTGGTTTTGGAGCGATGAAAGAGGTCATATCCCCAGCTAAACGGGTAAGGCCAAACTCTCCATGCCAAGCCTGCAGGATCCGTCCCAAAATGATGTCTGCAGGAGAAAAGCTGGTATCCCTGGATGGTAAGCCCCATAAAATCAATAAATTATGTGAGTTTTCAAATAAAATCAACTATAATCACACAATTTGATTACTAAAACCGGGTCTTGACCTGAAATAAAGTAAGTTCTAAAATAATCTAAGAGAAGAAAATTTGTAAAACTTAAGAGGTTTAAAAGAATCCTTGGAGTATCTTTTCCCAAAGGGATATGTTTAAAAGGGTTAAAAGTTGCTTTTTTGAATTATTGTCTGGCTCTGGCAGGGTTAGGTTAGGGACATAGAAGAAAAAGGCACTGGCAACAGAACTTCTCTTTGTAAAAAAGCAAAAAAACCCATCAATCGGCTTATAAATGTGTAATAAGAAATTAATAAGAAAAATCGAGGAAAAACAACTAAAAAGAGATAGGTAAGACGTCAAAGGGATGGAGGTTAGGTTTAGGCCAGGGGAGGAGTTTTGAGGGAAGGGGGAGGGGTTAAGGTAAGGGAAGGTAGAGGGTTGGAGGGTCGGAGAGAAGGAAGGACTTAGGTTTGGGTGATAGGGGGGAGGGATTAGGTTTAGGTTTAGGGGAGGAGTTTTGAGGGGAAGGGGAGGGGTTAAGGTTAGGGGAAGGTAGAGGGTGGGAAGGTCAGAAAAAGGAAGGATTTAGGTGTAGGTAATGGGAAGGAGGGATTAGGTTTAGGCAAGGGGAGGAGTTTTGAGGGGAAGGGGAGGGGTTAAGGTAAGGGAAGGTAGAGGGTTGGAGGGTCGGAGAGAAGGAAGGACTTAGGTTTGGGTGATAGGGGGGAGGGATTAGGTTTAGGTTTAGGGGAGGAGTTTTGAGGGGAAGGGGAGGGGTTAAGGTTAGGGGAAGGTAGAGGGTGGGAAGGTCAGAAAAAGGAAGGATTTAGGTGTAGGTAATGGGAAGGAGGGATTAGGTTTAGGCAAGGGGAGGAGTTTTGAGGGGAAGGGGAGGGGTTAAGGTTAGGAGAATGGGAGGGGTGGGAGGGTCAGAAGGAAAGGGGGAATAGGAGGGAAGGGAAGGCAGAGAAATCTAAAAACGTTAAAAAAAATAAAATTGAAAATAAAATTGGAGCTGATGTATAAAAAAAGTTTCTTTAAACTTTATTAAAATACAGTCATGTAAGTGGATCAAAGTCTCTTCCAGGTGGTCTGTACGACTCGAGGAGAAAGTCTGGTTCTCAGTGGTGACATGCGATGTGGATGTGGCTGGGTTGTCCATTTGAAGGAGGACTGCTGCAGGCTGTCTGTCGCCTCGGGTTGAGTCCTCTCCCTCTGGGGGCTCCGCTGAGTGGTGGTCTCGACCCGCTGGTGGTTCCGCTGTTTAGGCGCAGGCTGTGGTGGTGCGTGGGTCTCCCTCCGTCTGGTTCTGTCGGTGGTTACGGGGGTCCGGGCCTGGTGGGTTGTGGCTGGTGTCTGCTCCCGGGTCCCGCTGGGGTGTAGTCCCTCCGTCACTCGGTTTGGTTGGGGGGTCGGTGTGGGGGGACTCCGGGGGGGTCCCTCCTGCCGTTTCCCCCGTTCCATGTTCTTCTCCCTTTGGATGGAGATGGCCGGGGAGGGGGAGGTCTTGGTCTTCTCAGCAGGGCTGGTGTCATTCAGACCCTCCGTTTGTGATCCCACCGTTCTGGAGTGGAGGGGTGGTGTGAGGTCTGGGTCAGGGTGGTAAGCAGACCAAATGAGTATATTGTTGTGTGCTTCTCCCAATGTTTGTGTGGTGAGGCGGCGACCATATCTTTTTTTGGCCATATTAATTGCAGTTTGCCAGGCCGAAGGTTGAAACGGCTGGCTGCTTTCAATTAATAGGCTGAGATTTGATTGTGTCTCCTCATAGTGGTCCTGTAGTATTTTCAGATTGTTTTTCATCCAGAGGTATGTATTTTCTTTAATTTTGTCTTTCACCTTCTGGGTGGGGCCTGCAGGCTTTATGAAATCGGTTAATTTGTTTGTTTTCTTTTCCATGCCAGGTGGGATGATGTCGTCTTCAATTGCCTGGTCTATGGTGTGAGTGTGGTGGAAGACTTGGATAGTTTTAAAATATAATGTAGACCTGATTTTGGTCTTTGTGGGGTCCAAACCTTGTAGGTCAGCTCTAGGCCACGTGCAGGTGTGTGGATCCCATGATTCGTCAGGTCGGTAGGGGAAATGAGTATTCACCAGTATCTCCAGTGCGGAAGTCATCTTCTCAATAAAAGAAAGGTAAGTAAAGAAGGTAAGTATAAAGGACTACATAAAAAGAGGTAAGTATAAAAGGTGGTAAGAGGAATGATTGTTTAAAGGGTAAGTATTTCTAAAAAAGATGGATAAAACTAAGTCCTCTATCCTTATTAGGTGAGTGAGGCCAGTGATACCCCTTCTTAATAAAGAATTAAATAACCATACAATCCAAAAAGGTAAATGAAATAAAATTCAGGAAGGTACAAGGAGGAGATTTAAAAGAGGATTGAAAAATGCTAAGATTTAAAATGACTGAGAGTTATTAATAATAAGTGAAAGAATGAAATTTGTTAACTAAAACTTTTTACAAAAGAGGATGATTCCGTTCCAGAGAGGCTTAAACCAGAATCGCGTGAACCACACCAACCTCGAAATCTGGACCGCTGTGGGATGTGTCCAGGATTTGGAGCCCGCCGTCCAGAAGGATCTGTTTTCTCCGGAGGCCGTCGCTGGATCTCCTTCTTTGAAGCAGCCGGTTTCAGGATGTGGAATAAACTGTCCTTTTGTATTCATTCAGTTAAAAATAAAAACTTTACTGAGCTCAGTTAAAAAATCCTAAAAGCAAACAATTCATAAAATCCTCAGTCTCTGCGAAGAGAAAAAGGAAAAAAGGTTAAAAGCCCAACGTTTCGACGTGTAGTCTTCCTCAGGGGCAATAGTGAAATGTTTGCTGCAGGTGGCTTTTCTAGTTCCTGTGGAGGGAGTTTACAGGATGTGGGAGGAGTCAGAGCAGGAAGTGGAACACCATCTTTGTAGTTTTTGCCAGGTTGTAGTCCATCTGCTGTGATTATATTTTGGCTCCCCCGTGTGGTCACTTTAAGATTACGGTTGCCTCTCTGGAAGGAAACAGAGCCTTGCAAACAGGAAGTAAAAGAATAAAGGAGAAAGTAAATCATAGTAAAGAGGAAAATTTTAAATAAAGAGAGAAATGTATATAAAAGATGTTGATAATATCATTAAGAGAATAAGACCTAAAAAAATATACCTGGCCTGTTCCTATTTATAAAAGTGTCTAAATAAGGTTTAAAAAGGAAGTAAAAGAATTAAACAAACAAATAACGAGAAGGTAAGACCAAGTTAAGGGGCTGTTTGTGGTTTTGGAGCGATGAAAGAGGTCATATCCCCAGCTAAACGGGTAAGGCCAAACTCTCCATGCCAAGCCTGCAGGATCCGTCCCAAAATGATGTCTGCAGGAGAAAAGCTGGTATCCCTGGATGGTAAGCCCCATAAAATCAATAAATTATGTGAGTTTTCAAATAAAATCAACTATAATCACACAATTTGATTACTAAAACCGGGTCTTGACCTGAAATAAAGTAAGTTCTAAAATAATCTAAGAGAAGAAAATTTGTAAAACTTAAGAGGTTTAAAAGAATCCTTGGAGTATCTTTTCCCAAAGGGATATGTTTAAAAGGGTTAAAAGTTGCTTTTTTGAATTATTGTCTGGCTCTGGCAGGGTTAGGTTAGGGACATAGAAGAAAAAGGCACTGGCAACAGAACTTCTCTTTGTAAAAAAGCAAAAAAACCCATCAATCGGCTTATAAATGTGTAATAAGAAATTAATAAGAAAAATCGAGGAAAAACAACTAAAAAGAGATAGGTAAGACGTCAAAGGGATGGAGGTTAGGTTTAGGCCAGGGGAGGAGTTTTGAGGGAAGGGGGAGGGGTTAAGGTAAGGGAAGGTAGAGGGTTGGAGGGTCGGAGAGAAGGAAGGACTTAGGTTTGGGTGATAGGGGGGAGGGTTAGGGTTAGGGTTAGGGTTAGGGTTAGGGTTAGGGTTAGGGTTAGGGTTAGGGTTAGGGTTAGGGTTAGGGTTAGGGTTAGGGTTAGGGTTAGGGTTAGGGTTAGGGTTAGGGTTAGGTTAGGTTAGGGTTAGGGTTTAGGGTTAGGGTTAGGGTTAGGGTTAGGGTTAGGGTTAGGGTTAGGGTTAGGGTTAGGGTTAGGGTTAGGGTTAGGGTTAGGGTTAGGGTTAGGTTTGGAACATAGTGGAAAAGGCACGGGCAACAGAACGATCTTCCTTGTTAAAAAGCAAAAACCCATAAAATCGGCTTGTGGTTTTGTAATAAAGGTGTAATAACCAAAATTCAGAAAATCAAAGGGGAAGGCAAGAAGGTGGGTGACAGGGGAAGCTGAGTGTGGATAAGGTACAGTGGGAAGGTAAAGGGTTAGGGTTAGGGTTAGGGTTAGGGTTAGGGTTAGGGTTAGGGTTAGGGGTTAGGGTTAGGGTTAGGGTTAGGGTTAGGGTTAGGGTTAGGTTTGGAACATAGTGGAAAAGGCACGGGCAACAGAACGATCTTCCTTGTTAAAAAGCAAAAGGGTTAGGGTTAGGTTAGGGTTAGGGTTAGGGTTAGGTTAGGGTTAGGGTTAGGGTTAGGGTTAGGGTTAGGGTTAGGGTTTAGGGTTAGGGTTAGGGTTAGGGTTAGGGTTAGGGTTAGGGTTAGGGTTAGGGTTAGGGTTAGGGTTAGGGTTAGGGTTAGGGTTAGGGTTAGGGTTAGGGTTAGGGTTAGGTTAGGGACATAGAAGAAAAAGGCACTGGCAACAGAACTTCTCTTTGTAAAAAAGCAAAAAAACCCATCAATCGGCTTATAAATGTGTAATAAGAAATTAATAAGAAAAATCGAGGAAAAACAACTAAAAAGAGATAGGTAAGATGTCAAAGGGATGGAGGTTAGGTTTAGGCCAGGGGAGGAGTTTTGAGGGAAGGGGGAGGGGTTAAGGTAAGGGAAGGTAGAGGGTTGGAGGGTCGGAGAGAAGGAAGGACTTAGGTTTGGGTGATAGGGGGGAGGGATTAGGTTTAGGTTTAGGGGAGGAGTTTTGAGGGGAAGGGGAGGGGTTAAGGTTAGGGGAGGTAGAGGGTGGGAAGGTCAGAAAAAGGAAGGATTTAGGTGTAGGTAATGGGAAGGAGGGATTAGGTTTAGGCAAGGGGAGGAGTTTTGAGGGGAAGGGGAGGGGTTAAGGTTAGGAGAAGGTAGAGGGTTGGAGGGTCGGAGAGAAGGAAGGACTTAAGTTTAGGTAATGGGAAGGAGGGATTAGGTTTAGGCAAGGGGAGGAGTTTTGAGGGGAAGGGGAGGGGTTAAGGTTAGGAGAATGGGAGGGGTGGGAGGGTCAGAAGGAAAGGGGGAATAGGAGGGAAGGGAAGGCAGAGAAATCTAAAAACGTTAAAAAAAATAATAAAATTGAAAATAAAATTGGAGCTGATGTATAAAAAAAGTTTCTTTAAACTTTATTAAAATACAGTCATGTAAGTGGATCAAAGTCTCTTCCAGGTGGTCTGTACGACTCGAGGAGAAAGTCTGGTTCTCAGTGGTGACATGCGATGTGGATGTGGCTGGGTTGTCCATTTGAAGGAGGACTGCTGCAGGCTGTCTGTCGCCTCGGGTTGAGTCCTCTCCCTCTGGGGGCTCCGCTGGGTGGTGGTCTCGACCCGCTGGTGGTTCCGCTGTTTAGGCGCAGGCTGTGGTGGTGCGTGGGTCTCCCTCCGTCTGGTTCTGTCGGTGGTTACGGGGGTCCGGGCCTGGTGGGTTGTGGCTGGTGTCTGCTCCCGGGTCCCGCTGGGGTGTAGTCCCTCCGTCACTCGGTTTGGTTGGGGGGTCGGTGTGGGGGGACTCCGGGGGGGTCCCTCCTGCCGTTTCCCCCGTTCCATGTTCTTCTCCCTTTGGATGGAGATGGCCGGGGAGGGGGAGGTCTTGGTCTTTTCAGCAGGGCTGGTGTCATTCAGACCCTCCGTTTGTGATCCCACCGTTCTGGAGTGGAGGGGTGGTGTGAGGTCTGGGTCAGGGTGGTAAGCAGACCAAATGAGTATATTGTTGTGTGCTTCTCCCAATGTTTGTGTGGTGAGGCGGCGACCATATCTTTTTTTGGCCATATTAATTGCAGTTTGCCAGGCCGAAGGTTGAAACGGCTGGCTGCTTTCAATTAATAGGCTGAGATTTGATTGTGTCTCCTCATAGTGGTCCTGTAGTATTTTCAGATTGTTTTTCATCCAGAGGTATGTATTTTCTTTAATTTTGTCTTTCACCTTCTGGGTGGGGCCTGCAGGCTTTATGAAATCGGTTAATTTGTTTGTTTTCTTTTCCATGCCAGGTGGGATGATGTCGTCTTCAATTGCCTGGTCTATGGTGTGAGTGTGGTGGAAGACTTGGATAGTTTTAAAATATAATGTAGACCTGATTTTGGTCTTTGTGGGGTCCAAACCTTGTAGGTCAGCTCTAGGCCACGTGCAGGTGTGTGGATCCCATGATTCGTCAGGTCGGTAGGGGAAATGAGTATTCACCAGTATCTCCAGTGCGGAAGTCATCTTCTCAATAAAAGAAAGGTAAGTAAAGAAGGTAAGTATAAGGGACTACATAAAAGGAGGTAAGTATAAAAGGTGGTAAGAGGAATGATTGTTTAAAAGGTAAGTATTTCTAAAAAAGATGGATAAAACTAAGTCCTCTATCCTTATTAGGTGAGTGAGGCCAGTGATATCCCTTCTTAATAAAAAATTAAATAACCATACAATCCAAAAAAGGTAAATGAAATAAAATTCAGGAAGGTACAAGGAGGAGATTTAAAAGAGGATTGAAAAATGCTAAGATTTAAAATGACTGAGAGTTATTAATAATAAGTGAAAGAATGAAATTTGTTGACTAAAACTTTTTACAAAAGAGGATGATTCCGTTCCAGAGAGGCTTAAACCAGAATCGCGTGAACCACACTAACCTCGAAATCTGGACCGCTGTGGGATGTGTCCAGGATTTGGAGCCCGCCGTACAGAAGGATCTGTTTTCTCCGGAGGCCGTCGCTGGATCTCCTTCTTTGAAGCAGCCGGTTTCAGGATGTGGAATAAAACTGTCCTTTTGCATTCATTCAGTTAAAAATAAAAACTTTACTGAGCTCAGTTAAAAAATCCTAAAAGCAAACAATTCATAAAATCCTCAGTCTCTGCGAAGAGAAAAAGGAAAAAAGGTTAAAAGCCCAACGTTTCGACGTGTAGTCTTCCTCAGGGGCAATAGTGAAATGTTTGCTGCAGGTGGCTTTTCTAGTTCCTGTGGAGGGAGTTTACAGGATGTGGGAGGAGTCAGGGTTAGGGTTAGGGTTAGGGTTAGGGTTAGGGTTAGGGTTAGGGTTAGGGTTAGGGTTAGGGTTAGGGTTAGGGTTAGGGTTAGGGTTAGGTTAGGGACATAGAAGAAAAAGGCACTGGCAACAGAACTTCTCTTTGTAAAAAAGCAAAAAAACCCATCAATCGGCTTATAAATGTGTAATAAGAAATTAATAAGAAAAATCGAGGAAAAACAACTAAAAAGAGATAGGTAAGACGTCAAAGGGATGAAGGTTAGGTTTAGGCCAGGGGAGGAGTTTTGAGGGAAGGGGGAGGGGTTAAGGTAAGGGAAGGTAGAGGGTTGGAGGGTCGGAGAGAAGGAAGGACTTAGGTTTGGGTGATAGGGGGGAGGGATTAGGTTAGGGTTAGGGTTAGGGTTAGGGTTAGGGTTAGGGTTAGGGTTAGGGTTAGGGTTAGGGTTAGGGTTAGGGTTAGGGTTAGGGTTAGGGTTAGGTTAGGGACATAGAAGAAAAAGGCACTGGCAACAGAACTTCTCTTTGTAAAAAAGCAAAAAAACCCATCAATCGGCTTATAAATGTGTAATAAGAAATTAATAAGAAAAATCGAGGAAAAACAACTAAAAAGAGATAGGTAAGACGTCAAAGGGATAGGGTTAGGGTTAGGGTTAGGGTTAGGGTTAGGGTTAGGGTTAGGGTTAGGGTTAGGGTTAGGGTTAGGGTTAGGGTTAGGGTTAGGTTAGGGACATAGAAGAAAAAGGCACTGGCAACAGAACTTCTCTTTGTAAAAAAGCAAAAAAACCCATCAATCGGCTTATAAATGTGTAATAAGAAATTAATAAGAAAAATCGAGGAAAAACAACTAAAAAGAGATAGGTAAGACGTCAAAGGGATGAAGGTTAGGTTTAGGCCAGGGGAGGAGTTTTGAGGGAAGGGGGAGGGGTTAAGGTAAGGGAAGGTAGAGGGTTGGAGGGTCGGAGAGAAGGAAGGACTTAGGTTTGGGTGATAGGGGGGAGGGATTAGGTTTAGGTTTAGGGGAGGAGTTTTGAGGGGAAGGGGAGGGGTTAAGGTTAGGGGAAGGTAGAGGGTGGGAAGGTCAGAAAAAGGAAGGATTTAGGTGTAGGTAATGGGAAGGAGGGATTAGGTTTAGGCAAGGGGAGGAGTTTTGAGGGGAAGGGGAGGGGTTAAGGTTAGGAGAAGGTAGAGGGTTGGAGGGTCGGAGAGAAGGAAGGACTTAGATTTAGGTAATAGGGGGGAGGGATTAGGTTTAGGTTTAGGGGAGGAGTTTTGAGGGGAAGGGGAGGGGTTAAGGTTAGGAGAATGGGAGGGGTGGGAGGGTCAGAAGGAAAGGGGGAATAGGAGGGAAGGGAAGGCAGAGAAATCTAAAAACGTTAAAATAAAATTAAAAATAAAATTGGAGCTGATGTATAAAAAAAGTTTCTTTAAACTTTATTAAAATACAGTCATGTATGTGGATCAAAGTCTCTTCCAGGTGGTCTGTACGACTCGAGGAGAAAGTCTGGTTCTCAGTGGTGACATGCGATGTGGATGTGGCTGAGTTGTCCATTTGAAGGAGGACTGCTGCAGGCTGTCTGTCGCCTCGGGTTGAGTCCTCTCCCTCTGGGGGCTCCGCTGAGTGGTGGTCTCGACCCGCTGGTGGCTCCGCTGTTTAGGCGCAGGCTGTGGTGGTGCGTGGGTCTCCCTCCGTCTGGTTCTGTCGGTGGTTACGGGGGTCCGGGCCTGGTGGGTTGTGGCTGGTATCTGCTCACGGGTCCTGCTGGGGTGTGGTCCCTCCGTCCCTCGGTCTGGTTGGGGGGTCGGTGTGGGGGGACTCCGGGGGGGTCCCTCCTGCCGTTTCTCCGGTTCCCTGTTCCTCTCCCTTTGGATGGAGATGGCCGGGGAGGGGGAGGTCTTGGTCTCCTCAGCAGGGCTGGTGTCATTCAGACCCTCCGTTTGTAACCCCACCGTTCTGGAGTGGAGGGGTGGTGTGAGGTCTGGGTCAGGGTGGTAAGCAGACCAAATGAGTATGTTTGTGTGTGCTTCTCCCAATGATTGTGTGGTGAGGCGGCGACCATATCTTTTTTTGGCCATATTAATTGCATTTTGCCAGGCCGAAGGTTGAAACGGCTGGCTGCTTTCAATTAATAGGCAGAGATTTGATTGTGTCTCCTCATAGTGGTCCTGTAGTATTTTCAGATTGTTTTTCATCCAGAGGTATGTATTTTCTTTAATTTTGTCTTTCACCTTCTGGGTGGGGCCTGCAGGCTTTATGAAATCGGTTAATTTGTTTGTTTTCTTTTCCATGCCAGGTGGGATGATGTTATCTTCAATTGCCTGGTCTATGGTGTGAGTATGGTGGAAGACTTGGATAGTTTTAAAATATAATGTAGACCTGATTTTAGTCTTTGTGGGGTCCAAACCTTGTAGGTCAGCTCTTGGCCACGTGCAGGTGTGTGGATCCCATGATTCGTCAGGTCGGTAGGGGAAATGAGTATTCACCAGGTTCTCCAGTGCGGAAGTCATCTTCTCAATAAAAGAAAGGTAAGTAAAGAAGGTAAGTATAAAGGACTACATAAAAAGGAGGTAAGTATAAGAGGTGGTAAGAGGAATGATTGTTTAAAGGGTAAGTATTTCTAAAAAAGATGGATAAAACTAAGTCCTCTATCCTTATTAGGTGAGTGAGGCCAGTGATATCCCTTCTTAATAAAAAATTAAATAACCATACAATCCAAATAAGGTAAATGAAATAAAATTCAGGAAGGTAAAAGGAGGAGATTTAAAAGAGGATTGAAAAATGCTAAGATTTAAAATGACTGAGAGTTATTAAAAATAAGTCAAAGAATGAAATTTGTTGATTAAAACTTTTTACAAAAGAGGATGATTCCGTTCCAGAGAGGCTTAAACCAGAATCGCGTGAACCACACCAACCTCGAAATCTGGACCGCTGTGGGATGTGTCCAGGATTTGGAGCCCGCCGTACAGAAGGATCTGTTTTCTCCGGAGGCCGTCGCTGGATCTCCTTCTTTGAAGCAGCCGGTTTCAGGATGTGGAATAAAACTGTCCTTTTGCATTCATTCAGTTAAAAATAAAAACTTTACTGAGCTCAGTTAAAAAATCCTAAAAGCAAACAATTCATAAAATCCTCAGTCTCTGCGAAGAGAAAAAAGGAAAAAAGGTTAAAAGCCCAACGTTTCGACGTGTAGTCTTCCTCAGGGGCAATAGCGAAATGTTTGCTGCAGGTGGCTTTTCTAGTTCCTGTGGAGGGAGTTTACAGGATGTGGGAGGAGTCAGAGCAGGAAGTGGAACACCATCTTTGTAGTTTTTGTCAGGTTGTAATCCCTCTGCTGTGATTGTACTTTGGCTCCCCCGTGTGGTCACTTTAAGATTACGGTTGCCTCTCTGGAAGGAAACAGAGCCTTGCAAACAGGAAGTAAAAGAATAAAAGAGAAAGTAAATCATAGTAAAAAAGAAAACTTTAAAAAGAGAAAGATGTATATAAAGGATGTTGATAATATCATTTAAGAGAGTAAGACTAAAACGAGTATACCTGGCCTGCTCCTATGTATAAAAGTGTCTAAATAAGCTTTTAAAAAGGAAGTAAGGATTAAACAAACAAATAACGAAAAGGTAAGACCAAGTTGAGGGGCTGTTTGTGGTTTTGGAGCGATGAAAGAGGTCATATCCCCAGCTGAACGGGTAAGGCCAAACTCTCCATGCCAAGCCTGCAGGATCCGTCCCAAAATGATGTCTGCAGGAGAAAAGCTGGTATCCCTGGATGGTAAGCCCCATAAAATCAATAAATTATGTGATTTTTCAAATAAAATCAACTATAATCACACAATTGAATTACTAAAACCGGGTCTTGACCTGAAATAAAGTAAGTTCTAAAATAATCTAAGAGAAGAAAATTTGTAAAACTTAAGAGGTTTAAAAGAATCCTTGGAGTATCTTTTCCCAAAGGGATATGTTTAAAAGGGTTAAAAGTTGCTTTTTTGAATTATTGTCTGGCTCGGGCAGGGTTAGGTTAGGGACATAGAAGAAAAAGGCACTGGCAACAGAACTTCTCTTTGTAAAAAAGCAAAAAAACCCATCAATCGGCTTATAAATGTGTAATAAGAAATTAATAAGAAAAATCGAGGAAAAACAACTAAAAAGAGATAGGTAAGACGTCAAAGGGATGAAGGTTAGGTTTAGGCCAGGGGAGGAGTTTTGAGGGAAGGGGGAGGGGTTAAGGTAAGGGAAGGTAGAGGGTTGGAGGGTCGGAGAGAAGGAAGGACTTAGGTTTGGGTGATAGGGGGGAGGGATTAGGTTTAGGTTTAGGGGAGGAGTTTTGAGGGGAAGGGGAGGGGTTAAGGTTAGGGGAAGGTAGAGGGTGGGAAGGTCAGAAAAAGGAAGGATTTAGGTGTAGGTAATGGGAAGGAGGGATTAGGTTTAGGCAAGGGGAGGAGTTTTGAGGGGAAGGGGAGGGGTTAAGGTTAGGAGAAGGTAGAGGGTTGGAGGGTCGGAGAGAAGGAAGGACTTAGATTTAGGTAATAGGGGGGAGGGATTAGGTTTAGGTTTAGGGGAGGAGTTTTGAGGGGAAGGGGAGGGGTTAAGGTTAGGAGAATGGGAGGGGTGGGAGGGTCAGAAGGAAAGGGGGAATAGGAGGGAAGGGAAGGCAGAGAAATCTAAAAACGTTAAAATAAAATTAAAAATAAAATTGGAGCTGATGTATAAAAAAAGTTTCTTTAAACTTTATTAAAATACAGTCATGTATGTGGATCAAAGTCTCTTCCAGGTGGTCTGTACGACTCGAGGAGAAAGTCTGGTTCTCAGTGGTGACATGCGATGTGGATGTGGCTGAGTTGTCCATTTGAAGGAGGACTGCTGCAGGCTGTCTGTCGCCTCGGGTTGAGTCCTCTCCCTCTGGGGGCTCCGCTGAGTGGTGGTCTCGACCCGCTGGTGGCTCCGCTGTTTAGGCGCAGGCTGTGGTGGTGCGTGGGTCTCCCTCCGTCTGGTTCTGTCGGTGGTTACGGGGGTCCGGGCCTGGTGGGTTGTGGCTGGTATCTGCTCACGGGTCCTGCTGGGGTGTGGTCCCTCCGTCCCTCGGTCTGGTTGGGGGGTCGGTGTGGGGGGACTCCGGGGGGGTCCCTCCTGCCGTTTCTCCGGTTCCCTGTTCCTCTCCCTTTGGATGGAGATGGCCGGGGAGGGGGAGGTCTTGGTCTCCTCAGCAGGGCTGGTGTCATTCAGACCCTCCGTTTGTAACCCCACCGTTCTGGAGTGGAGGGGTGGTGTGAGGTCTGGGTCAGGGTGGTAAGCAGACCAAATGAGTATGTTTGTGTGTGCTTCTCCCAATGATTGTGTGGTGAGGCGGCGACCATATCTTTTTTTGGCCATATTAATTGCATTTTGCCAGGCCGAAGGTTGAAACGGCTGGCTGCTTTCAATTAATAGGCAGAGATTTGATTGTGTCTCCTCATAGTGGTCCTGTAGTATTTTCAGATTGTTTTTCATCCAGAGGTATGTATTTTCTTTAATTTTGTCTTTCACCTTCTGGGTGGGGCCTGCAGGCTTTATGAAATCGGTTAATTTGTTTGTTTTCTTTTCCATGCCAGGTGGGATGATGTTATCTTCAATTGCCTGGTCTATGGTGTGAGTATGGTGGAAGACTTGGATAGTTTTAAAATATAATGTAGACCTGATTTTAGTCTTTGTGGGGTCCAAACCTTGTAGGTCAGCTCTTGGCCACGTGCAGGTGTGTGGATCCCATGATTCGTCAGGTCGGTAGGGGAAATGAGTATTCACCAGGTTCTCCAGTGCGGAAGTCATCTTCTCAATAAAAGAAAGGTAAGTAAAGAAGGTAAGTATAAAGGACTACATAAAAAGGAGGTAAGTATAAGAGGTGGTAAGAGGAATGATTGTTTAAAGGGTAAGTATTTCTAAAAAAGATGGATAAAACTAAGTCCTCTATCCTTATTAGGTGAGTGAGGCCAGTGATATCCCTTCTTAATAAAAAATTAAATAACCATACAATCCAAATAAGGTAAATGAAATAAAATTCAGGAAGGTAAAAGGAGGAGATTTAAAAGAGGATTGAAAAATGCTAAGATTTAAAATGACTGAGAGTTATTAAAAATAAGTCAAAGAATGAAATTTGTTGATTAAAACTTTTTACAAAAGAGGATGATTCCGTTCCAGAGAGGCTTAAACCAGAATCGCGTGAACCACACCAACCTCGAAATCTGGACCGCTGTGGGATGTGTCCAGGATTTGGAGCCCGCCGTACAGAAGGATCTGTTTTCTCCGGAGGCCGTCGCTGGATCTCCTTCTTTGAAGCAGCCGGTTTCAGGATGTGGAATAAAACTGTCCTTTTGCATTCATTCAGTTAAAAATAAAAACTTTACTGAGCTCAGTTAAAAAATCCTAAAAGCAAACAATTCATAAAATCCTCAGTCTCTGCGAAGAGAAAAAAGGAAAAAAGGTTAAAAGCCCAACGTTTCGACGTGTAGTCTTCCTCAGGGGCAATAGCGAAATGTTTGCTGCAGGTGGCTTTTCTAGTTCCTGTGGAGGGAGTTTACAGGATGTGGGAGGAGTCAGAGCAGGAAGTGGAACACCATCTTTGTAGTTTTTGTCAGGTTGTAATCCCTCTGCTGTGATTGTACTTTGGCTCCCCCGTGTGGTCACTTTAAGATTACGGTTGCCTCTCTGGAAGGAAACAGAGCCTTGCAAACAGGAAGTAAAAGAATAAAAGAGAAAGTAAATCATAGTAAAAAAGAAAACTTTAAAAAGAGAAAGATGTATATAAAGGATGTTGATAATATCATTTAAGAGAGTAAGACTAAAACGAGTATACCTGGCCTGCTCCTATGTATAAAAGTGTCTAAATAAGCTTTTAAAAAGGAAGTAAGGATTAAACAAACAAATAACGAAAAGGTAAGACCAAGTTGAGGGGCTGTTTGTGGTTTTGGAGCGATGAAAGAGGTCATATCCCCAGCTGAACGGGTAAGGCCAAACTCTCCATGCCAAGCCTGCAGGATCCGTCCCAAAATGATGTCTGCAGGAGAAAAGCTGGTATCCCTGGATGGTAAGCCCCATAAAATCAATAAATTATGTGATTTTTCAAATAAAATCAACTATAATCACACAATTGAATTACTAAAACCGGGTCTTGACCTGAAATAAAGTAAGTTCTAAAATAATCTAAGAGAAGAAAATTTGTAAAACTTAAGAGGTTTAAAAGAATCCTTGGAGTATCTTTTCCCAAAGGGATATGTTTAAAAGGGTTAAAAGTTGCTTTTTTGAATTATTGTCTGGCTCGGGCAGGGTTAGGTTAGGGACATAGAAGAAAAAGGCACTGGCAACAGAACTTCTCTTTGTAAAAAAGCAAAAAAACCCATCAATCGGCTTATAAATGTGTAATAAGAAATTAATAAGAAAAATCGAGGAAAAACAACTAAAAAGAGATAGGTAAGACGTCAAAGGGATGAAGGTTAGGTTTAGGCCAGGGGAGGAGTTTTGAGGGAAGGGGGAGGGGTTAAGGTAAGGGAAGGTAGAGGGTTGGAGGGTCGGAGAGAAGGAAGGACTTAGGTTTGGGTGATAGGGGGGAGGGATTAGGTTTAGGTTTAGGGGAGGAGTTTTGAGGGGAAGGGGAGGGGTTAAGGTTAGGGGAAGGTAGAGGGTGGGAAGGTCAGAAAAAGGAAGGATTTAGGTGTAGGTAATGGGAAGGAGGGATTAGGTTTAGGCAAGGGGAGGAGTTTTGAGGGGAAGGGGAGGGGTTAAGGTTAGGAGAAGGTAGAGGGTTGGAGGGTCGGAGAGAAGGAAGGACTTAGATTTAGGTAATAGGGGGGAGGGATTAGGTTTAGGTTTAGGGGAGGAGTTTTGAGGGGAAGGGGAGGGGTTAAGGTTAGGAGAATGGGAGGGGTGGGAGGGTCAGAAGGAAAGGGGGAATAGGAGGGAAGGGAAGGCAGAGAAATCTAAAAACGTTAAAATAAAATTAAAAATAAAATTGGAGCTGATGTATAAAAAAAGTTTCTTTAAACTTTATTAAAATACAGTCATGTATGTGGATCAAAGTCTCTTCCAGGTGGTCTGTACGACTCGAGGAGAAAGTCTGGTTCTCAGTGGTGACATGCGATGTGGATGTGGCTGAGTTGTCCATTTGAAGGAGGACTGCTGCAGGCTGTCTGTCGCCTCGGGTTGAGTCCTCTCCCTCTGGGGGCTCCGCTGAGTGGTGGTCTCGACCCGCTGGTGGCTCCGCTGTTTAGGCGCAGGCTGTGGTGGTGCGTGGGTCTCCCTCCGTCTGGTTCTGTCGGTGGTTACGGGGGTCCGGGCCTGGTGGGTTGTGGCTGGTATCTGCTCACGGGTCCTGCTGGGGTGTGGTCCCTCCGTCCCTCGGTCTGGTTGGGGGGTCGGTGTGGGGGGACTCCGGGGGGGTCCCTCCTGCCGTTTCTCCGGTTCCCTGTTCCTCTCCCTTTGGATGGAGATGGCCGGGGAGGGGGAGGTCTTGGTCTCCTCAGCAGGGCTGGTGTCATTCAGACCCTCCGTTTGTAACCCCACCGTTCTGGAGTGGAGGGGTGGTGTGAGGTCTGGGTCAGGGTGGTAAGCAGACCAAATGAGTATGTTTGTGTGTGCTTCTCCCAATGATTGTGTGGTGAGGCGGCGACCATATCTTTTTTTGGCCATATTAATTGCATTTTGCCAGGCCGAAGGTTGAAACGGCTGGCTGCTTTCAATTAATAGGCAGAGATTTGATTGTGTCTCCTCATAGTGGTCCTGTAGTATTTTCAGATTGTTTTTCATCCAGAGGTATGTATTTTCTTTAATTTTGTCTTTCACCTTCTGGGTGGGGCCTGCAGGCTTTATGAAATCGGTTAATTTGTTTGTTTTCTTTTCCATGCCAGGTGGGATGATGTTATCTTCAATTGCCTGGTCTATGGTGTGAGTATGGTGGAAGACTTGGATAGTTTTAAAATATAATGTAGACCTGATTTTAGTCTTTGTGGGGTCCAAACCTTGTAGGTCAGCTCTTGGCCACGTGCAGGTGTGTGGATCCCATGATTCGTCAGGTCGGTAGGGGAAATGAGTATTCACCAGGTTCTCCAGTGCGGAAGTCATCTTCTCAATAAAAGAAAGGTAAGTAAAGAAGGTAAGTATAAAGGACTACATAAAAAGGAGGTAAGTATAAGAGGTGGTAAGAGGAATGATTGTTTAAAGGGTAAGTATTTCTAAAAAAGATGGATAAAACTAAGTCCTCTATCCTTATTAGGTGAGTGAGGCCAGTGATATCCCTTCTTAATAAAAAATTAAATAACCATACAATCCAAATAAGGTAAATGAAATAAAATTCAGGAAGGTAAAAGGAGGAGATTTAAAAGAGGATTGAAAAATGCTAAGATTTAAAATGACTGAGAGTTATTAAAAATAAGTCAAAGAATGAAATTTGTTGATTAAAACTTTTTACAAAAGAGGATGATTCCGTTCCAGAGAGGCTTAAACCAGAATCGCGTGAACCACACCAACCTCGAAATCTGGACCGCTGTGGGATGTGTCCAGGATTTGGAGCCCGCCGTACAGAAGGATCTGTTTTCTCCGGAGGCCGTCGCTGGATCTCCTTCTTTGAAGCAGCCGGTTTCAGGATGTGGAATAAAACTGTCCTTTTGCATTCATTCAGTTAAAAATAAAAACTTTACTGAGCTCAGTTAAAAAATCCTAAAAGCAAACAATTCATAAAATCCTCAGTCTCTGCGAAGAGAAAAAAGGAAAAAAGGTTAAAAGCCCAACGTTTCGACGTGTAGTCTTCCTCAGGGGCAATAGCGAAATGTTTGCTGCAGGTGGCTTTTCTAGTTCCTGTGGAGGGAGTTTACAGGATGTGGGAGGAGTCAGAGCAGGAAGTGGAACACCATCTTTGTAGTTTTTGTCAGGTTGTAATCCCTCTGCTGTGATTGTACTTTGGCTCCCCCGTGTGGTCACTTTAAGATTACGGTTGCCTCTCTGGAAGGAAACAGAGCCTTGCAAACAGGAAGTAAAAGAATAAAAGAGAAAGTAAATCATAGTAAAAAAGAAAACTTTAAAAAGAGAAAGATGTATATAAAGGATGTTGATAATATCATTTAAGAGAGTAAGACTAAAACGAGTATACCTGGCCTGCTCCTATGTATAAAAGTGTCTAAATAAGCTTTTAAAAAGGAAGTAAGGATTAAACAAACAAATAACGAAAAGGTAAGACCAAGTTGAGGGGCTGTTTGTGGTTTTGGAGCGATGAAAGAGGTCATATCCCCAGCTGAACGGGTAAGGCCAAACTCTCCATGCCAAGCCTGCAGGATCCGTCCCAAAATGATGTCTGCAGGAGAAAAGCTGGTATCCCTGGATGGTAAGCCCCATAAAATCAATAAATTATGTGATTTTTCAAATAAAATCAACTATAATCACACAATTGAATTACTAAAACCGGGTCTTGACCTGAAATAAAGTAAGTTCTAAAATAATCTAAGAGAAGAAAATTTGTAAAACTTAAGAGGTTTAAAAGAATCCTTGGAGTATCTTTTCCCAAAGGGATATGTTTAAAAGGGTTAAAAGTTGCTTTTTTGAATTATTGTCTGGCTCGGGCAGGGTTAGGTTAGGGACATAGAAGAAAAAGGCACTGGCAACAGAACTTCTCTTTGTAAAAAAGCAAAAAAACCCATCAATCGGCTTATAAATGTGTAATAAGAAATTAATAAGAAAAATCGAGGAAAAACAACTAAAAAGAGATAGGTAAGACGTCAAAGGGATGAAGGTTAGGTTTAGGCCAGGGGAGGAGTTTTGAGGGAAGGGGGAGGGGTTAAGGTAAGGGAAGGTAGAGGGTTGGAGGGTCGGAGAGAAGGAAGGACTTAGGTTTGGGTGATAGGGGGGAGGGATTAGGTTTAGGTTTAGGGGAGGAGTTTTGAGGGGAAGGGGAGGGGTTAAGGTTAGGGGAAGGTAGAGGGTGGGAAGGTCAGAAAAAGGAAGGATTTAGGTGTAGGTAATGGGAAGGAGGGATTAGGTTTAGGCAAGGGGAGGAGTTTTGAGGGGAAGGGGAGGGGTTAAGGTTAGGAGAAGGTAGAGGGTTGGAGGGTCGGAGAGAAGGAAGGACTTAGATTTAGGTAATAGGGGGGAGGGATTAGGTTTAGGTTTAGGGGAGGAGTTTTGAGGGGAAGGGGAGGGGTTAAGGTTAGGAGAATGGGAGGGGTGGGAGGGTCAGAAGGAAAGGGGGAATAGGAGGGAAGGGAAGGCAGAGAAATCTAAAAACGTTAAAATAAAATTAAAAATAAAATTGGAGCTGATGTATAAAAAAAGTTTCTTTAAACTTTATTAAAATACAGTCATGTATGTGGATCAAAGTCTCTTCCAGGTGGTCTGTACGACTCGAGGAGAAAGTCTGGTTCTCAGTGGTGACATGCGATGTGGATGTGGCTGAGTTGTCCATTTGAAGGAGGACTGCTGCAGGCTGTCTGTCGCCTCGGGTTGAGTCCTCTCCCTCTGGGGGCTCCGCTGAGTGGTGGTCTCGACCCGCTGGTGGCTCCGCTGTTTAGGCGCAGGCTGTGGTGGTGCGTGGGTCTCCCTCCGTCTGGTTCTGTCGGTGGTTACGGGGGTCCGGGCCTGGTGGGTTGTGGCTGGTATCTGCTCACGGGTCCTGCTGGGGTGTGGTCCCTCCGTCCCTCGGTCTGGTTGGGGGGTCGGTGTGGGGGGACTCCGGGGGGGTCCCTCCTGCCGTTTCTCCGGTTCCCTGTTCCTCTCCCTTTGGATGGAGATGGCCGGGGAGGGGGAGGTCTTGGTCTCCTCAGCAGGGCTGGTGTCATTCAGACCCTCCGTTTGTAACCCCACCGTTCTGGAGTGGAGGGGTGGTGTGAGGTCTGGGTCAGGGTGGTAAGCAGACCAAATGAGTATGTTTGTGTGTGCTTCTCCCAATGATTGTGTGGTGAGGCGGCGACCATATCTTTTTTTGGCCATATTAATTGCATTTTGCCAGGCCGAAGGTTGAAACGGCTGGCTGCTTTCAATTAATAGGCAGAGATTTGATTGTGTCTCCTCATAGTGGTCCTGTAGTATTTTCAGATTGTTTTTCATCCAGAGGTATGTATTTTCTTTAATTTTGTCTTTCACCTTCTGGGTGGGGCCTGCAGGCTTTATGAAATCGGTTAATTTGTTTGTTTTCTTTTCCATGCCAGGTGGGATGATGTTATCTTCAATTGCCTGGTCTATGGTGTGAGTATGGTGGAAGACTTGGATAGTTTTAAAATATAATGTAGACCTGATTTTAGTCTTTGTGGGGTCCAAACCTTGTAGGTCAGCTCTTGGCCACGTGCAGGTGTGTGGATCCCATGATTCGTCAGGTCGGTAGGGGAAATGAGTATTCACCAGGTTCTCCAGTGCGGAAGTCATCTTCTCAATAAAAGAAAGGTAAGTAAAGAAGGTAAGTATAAAGGACTACATAAAAAGGAGGTAAGTATAAGAGGTGGTAAGAGGAATGATTGTTTAAAGGGTAAGTATTTCTAAAAAAGATGGATAAAACTAAGTCCTCTATCCTTATTAGGTGAGTGAGGCCAGTGATATCCCTTCTTAATAAAAAATTAAATAACCATACAATCCAAATAAGGTAAATGAAATAAAATTCAGGAAGGTAAAAGGAGGAGATTTAAAAGAGGATTGAAAAATGCTAAGATTTAAAATGACTGAGAGTTATTAAAAATAAGTCAAAGAATGAAATTTGTTGATTAAAACTTTTTACAAAAGAGGATGATTCCGTTCCAGAGAGGCTTAAACCAGAATCGCGTGAACCACACCAACCTCGAAATCTGGACCGCTGTGGGATGTGTCCAGGATTTGGAGCCCGCCGTACAGAAGGATCTGTTTTCTCCGGAGGCCGTCGCTGGATCTCCTTCTTTGAAGCAGCCGGTTTCAGGATGTGGAATAAAACTGTCCTTTTGCATTCATTCAGTTAAAAATAAAAACTTTACTGAGCTCAGTTAAAAAATCCTAAAAGCAAACAATTCATAAAATCCTCAGTCTCTGCGAAGAGAAAAAAGGAAAAAAGGTTAAAAGCCCAACGTTTCGACGTGTAGTCTTCCTCAGGGGCAATAGCGAAATGTTTGCTGCAGGTGGCTTTTCTAGTTCCTGTGGAGGGAGTTTACAGGATGTGGGAGGAGTCAGAGCAGGAAGTGGAACACCATCTTTGTAGTTTTTGTCAGGTTGTAATCCCTCTGCTGTGATTGTACTTTGGCTCCCCCGTGTGGTCACTTTAAGATTACGGTTGCCTCTCTGGAAGGAAACAGAGCCTTGCAAACAGGAAGTAAAAGAATAAAAGAGAAAGTAAATCATAGTAAAAAAGAAAACTTTAAAAAGAGAAAGATGTATATAAAGGATGTTGATAATATCATTTAAGAGAGTAAGACTAAAACGAGTATACCTGGCCTGCTCCTATGTATAAAAGTGTCTAAATAAGCTTTTAAAAAGGAAGTAAGGATTAAACAAACAAATAACGAAAAGGTAAGACCAAGTTGAGGGGCTGTTTGTGGTTTTGGAGCGATGAAAGAGGTCATATCCCCAGCTGAACGGGTAAGGCCAAACTCTCCATGCCAAGCCTGCAGGATCCGTCCCAAAATGATGTCTGCAGGAGAAAAGCTGGTATCCCTGGATGGTAAGCCCCATAAAATCAATAAATTATGTGATTTTTCAAATAAAATCAACTATAATCACACAATTGAATTACTAAAACCGGGTCTTGACCTGAAATAAAGTAAGTTCTAAAATAATCTAAGAGAAGAAAATTTGTAAAACTTAAGAGGTTTAAAAGAATCCTTGGAGTATCTTTTCCCAAAGGGATATGTTTAAAAGGGTTAAAAGTTGCTTTTTTGAATTATTGTCTGGCTCGGGCAGGGTTAGGTTAGGGACATAGAAGAAAAAGGCACTGGCAACCGAACTTCTCTTTGTAAAAAAGCAAAAAAACCCATCAATCGGCTTATAAATGTGTAATAAGAAATTAATAAGAAAAATCGAGGAAAAACAACTAAAAAGAGATAGGTAAGACGTCAAAGGGATGAAGGTTAGGTTTAGGCCAGGGGAGGAGTTTTGAGGGAAGGGGGAGGGGTTAAGGTAAGGGAAGGTAGAGGGTTGGAGGGTCGGAGAGAAGGAAGGACTTAGGTTTGGGTGATAGGGGGGAGGGATTAGGTTTAGGTTTAGGGGAGGAGTTTTGAGGGGAAGGGGAGGGGTTAAGGTTAGGGGAAGGTAGAGGGTGGGAAGGTCAGAAAAAGGAAGGATTTAGGTGTAGGTAATGGGAAGGAGGGATTAGGTTTAGGCAAGGGGAGGAGTTTTGAGGGGAAGGGGAGGGGTTAAGGTTAGGAGAAGGTAGAGGGTTGGAGGGTCGGAGAGAAGGAAGGACTTAGATTTAGGTAATAGGGGGGAGGGATTAGGTTTAGGTTTAGGGGAGGAGTTTTGAGGGGAAGGGGAGGGGTTAAGGTTAGGAGAATGGGAGGGGTGGGAGGGTCAGAAGGAAAGGGGGAATAGGAGGGAAGGGAAGGCAGAGAAATCTAAAAACGTTAAAATAAAATTAAAAATAAAATTGGAGCTGATGTATAAAAAAAGTTTCTTTAAACTTTATTAAAATACAGTCATGTATGTGGATCAAAGTCTCTTCCAGGTGGTCTGTACGACTCGAGGAGAAAGTCTGGTTCTCAGTGGTGACATGCGATGTGGATGTGGCTGAGTTGTCCATTTGAAGGAGGACTGCTGCAGGCTGTCTGTCGCCTCGGGTTGAGTCCTCTCCCTCTGGGGGCTCCGCTGAGTGGTGGTCTCGACCCGCTGGTGGCTCCGCTGTTTAGGCGCAGGCTGTGGTGGTGCGTGGGTCTCCCTCCGTCTGGTTCTGTCGGTGGTTACGGGGGTCCGGGCCTGGTGGGTTGTGGCTGGTATCTGCTCACGGGTCCTGCTGGGGTGTGGTCCCTCCGTCCCTCGGTCTGGTTGGGGGGTCGGTGTGGGGGGACTCCGGGGGGGTCCCTCCTGCCGTTTCTCCGGTTCCCTGTTCCTCTCCCTTTGGATGGAGATGGCCGGGGAGGGGGAGGTCTTGGTCTCCTCAGCAGGGCTGGTGTCATTCAGACCCTCCGTTTGTAACCCCACCGTTCTGGAGTGGAGGGGTGGTGTGAGGTCTGGGTCAGGGTGGTAAGCAGACCAAATGAGTATGTTTGTGTGTGCTTCTCCCAATGATTGTGTGGTGAGGCGGCGACCATATCTTTTTTTGGCCATATTAATTGCATTTTGCCAGGCCGAAGGTTGAAACGGCTGGCTGCTTTCAATTAATAGGCAGAGATTTGATTGTGTCTCCTCATAGTGGTCCTGTAGTATTTTCAGATTGTTTTTCATCCAGAGGTATGTATTTTCTTTAATTTTGTCTTTCACCTTCTGGGTGGGGCCTGCAGGCTTTATGAAATCGGTTAATTTGTTTGTTTTCTTTTCCATGCCAGGTGGGATGATGTTATCTTCAATTGCCTGGTCTATGGTGTGAGTATGGTGGAAGACTTGGATAGTTTTAAAATATAATGTAGACCTGATTTTAGTCTTTGTGGGGTCCAAACCTTGTAGGTCAGCTCTTGGCCACGTGCAGGTGTGTGGATCCCATGATTCGTCAGGTCGGTAGGGGAAATGAGTATTCACCAGGTTCTCCAGTGCGGAAGTCATCTTCTCAATAAAAGAAAGGTAAGTAAAGAAGGTAAGTATAAAGGACTACATAAAAAGGAGGTAAGTATAAGAGGTGGTAAGAGGAATGATTGTTTAAAGGGTAAGTATTTCTAAAAAAGATGGATAAAACTAAGTCCTCTATCCTTATTAGGTGAGTGAGGCCAGTGATATCCCTTCTTAATAAAAAATTAAATAACCATACAATCCAAATAAGGTAAATGAAATAAAATTCAGGAAGGTAAAAGGAGGAGATTTAAAAGAGGATTGAAAAATGCTAAGATTTAAAATGACTGAGAGTTATTAAAAATAAGTCAAAGAATGAAATTTGTTGATTAAAACTTTTTACAAAAGAGGATGATTCCGTTCCAGAGAGGCTTAAACCAGAATCGCGTGAACCACACCAACCTCGAAATCTGGACCGCTGTGGGATGTGTCCAGGATTTGGAGCCCGCCGTACAGAAGGATCTGTTTTCTCCGGAGGCCGTCGCTGGATCTCCTTCTTTGAAGCAGCCGGTTTCAGGATGTGGAATAAAACTGTCCTTTTGCATTCATTCAGTTAAAAATAAAAACTTTACTGAGCTCAGTTAAAAAATCCTAAAAGCAAACAATTCATAAAATCCTCAGTCTCTGCGAAGAGAAAAAAGGAAAAAAGGTTAAAAGCCCAACGTTTCGACGTGTAGTCTTCCTCAGGGGCAATAGCGAAATGTTTGCTGCAGGTGGCTTTTCTAGTTCCTGTGGAGGGAGTTTACAGGATGTGGGAGGAGTCAGAGCAGGAAGTGGAACACCATCTTTGTAGTTTTTGTCAGGTTGTAATCCCTCTGCTGTGATTGTACTTTGGCTCCCCCGTGTGGTCACTTTAAGATTACGGTTGCCTCTCTGGAAGGAAACAGAGCCTTGCAAACAGGAAGTAAAAGAATAAAAGAGAAAGTAAATCATAGTAAAAAAGAAAACTTTAAAAAGAGAAAGATGTATATAAAGGATGTTGATAATATCATTTAAGAGAGTAAGACTAAAACGAGTATACCTGGCCTGCTCCTATGTATAAAAGTGTCTAAATAAGCTTTTAAAAAGGAAGTAAGGATTAAACAAACAAATAACGAAAAGGTAAGACCAAGTTGAGGGGCTGTTTGTGGTTTTGGAGCGATGAAAGAGGTCATATCCCCAGCTGAACGGGTAAGGCCAAACTCTCCATGCCAAGCCTGCAGGATCCGTCCCAAAATGATGTCTGCAGGAGAAAAGCTGGTATCCCTGGATGGTAAGCCCCATAAAATCAATAAATTATGTGATTTTTCAAATAAAATCAACTATAATCACACAATTGAATTACTAAAACCGGGTCTTGACCTGAAATAAAGTAAGTTCTAAAATAATCTAAGAGAAGAAAATTTGTAAAACTTAAGAGGTTTAAAAGAATCCTTGGAGTATCTTTTCCCAAAGGGATATGTTTAAAAGGGTTAAAAGTTGCTTTTTTGAATTATTGTCTGGCTCGGGCAGGGTTAGGTTAGGGACATAGAAGAAAAAGGCACTGGCAACAGAACTTCTCTTTGTAAAAAAGCAAAAAAACCCATCAATCGGCTTATAAATGTGTAATAAGAAATTAATAAGAAAAATCGAGGAAAAACAACTAAAAAGAGATAGGTAAGACGTCAAAGGGATGAAGGTTAGGTTTAGGCCAGGGGAGGAGTTTTGAGGGAAGGGGGAGGGGTTAAGGTAAGGGAAGGTAGAGGGTTGGAGGGTCGGAGAGAAGGAAGGACTTAGGTTTGGGTGATAGGGGGGAGGGATTAGGTTTAGGTTTAGGGGAGGAGTTTTGAGGGGAAGGGGAGGGGTTAAGGTTAGGGGAAGGTAGAGGGTGGGAAGGTCAGAAAAAGGAAGGATTTAGGTGTAGGTAATGGGAAGGAGGGATTAGGTTTAGGCAAGGGGAGGAGTTTTGAGGGGAAGGGGAGGGGTTAAGGTTAGGAGAAGGTAGAGGGTTGGAGGGTCGGAGAGAAGGAAGGACTTAGATTTAGGTAATAGGGGGGAGGGATTAGGTTTAGGTTTAGGGGAGGAGTTTTGAGGGGAAGGGGAGGGGTTAAGGTTAGGAGAATGGGAGGGGTGGGAGGGTCAGAAGGAAAGGGGGAATAGGAGGGAAGGGAAGGCAGAGAAATCTAAAAACGTTAAAATAAAATTAAAAATAAAATTGGAGCTGATGTATAAAAAAAGTTTCTTTAAACTTTATTAAAATACAGTCATGTATGTGGATCAAAGTCTCTTCCAGGTGGTCTGTACGACTCGAGGAGAAAGTCTGGTTCTCAGTGGTGACATGCGATGTGGATGTGGCTGAGTTGTCCATTTGAAGGAGGACTGCTGCAGGCTGTCTGTCGCCTCGGGTTGAGTCCTCTCCCTCTGGGGGCTCCGCTGAGTGGTGGTCTCGACCCGCTGGTGGCTCCGCTGTTTAGGCGCAGGCTGTGGTGGTGCGTGGGTCTCCCTCCGTCTGGTTCTGTCGGTGGTTACGGGGGTCCGGGCCTGGTGGGTTGTGGCTGGTATCTGCTCACGGGTCCTGCTGGGGTGTGGTCCCTCCGTCCCTCGGTCTGGTTGGGGGGTCGGTGTGGGGGGACTCCGGGGGGGTCCCTCCTGCCGTTTCTCCGGTTCCCTGTTCCTCTCCCTTTGGATGGAGATGGCCGGGGAGGGGGAGGTCTTGGTCTCCTCAGCAGGGCTGGTGTCATTCAGACCCTCCGTTTGTAACCCCACCGTTCTGGAGTGGAGGGGTGGTGTGAGGTCTGGGTCAGGGTGGTAAGCAGACCAAATGAGTATGTTTGTGTGTGCTTCTCCCAATGATTGTGTGGTGAGGCGGCGACCATATCTTTTTTTGGCCATATTAATTGCATTTTGCCAGGCCGAAGGTTGAAACGGCTGGCTGCTTTCAATTAATAGGCAGAGATTTGATTGTGTCTCCTCATAGTGGTCCTGTAGTATTTTCAGATTGTTTTTCATCCAGAGGTATGTATTTTCTTTAATTTTGTCTTTCACCTTCTGGGTGGGGCCTGCAGGCTTTATGAAATCGGTTAATTTGTTTGTTTTCTTTTCCATGCCAGGTGGGATGATGTTATCTTCAATTGCCTGGTCTATGGTGTGAGTATGGTGGAAGACTTGGATAGTTTTAAAATATAATGTAGACCTGATTTTAGTCTTTGTGGGGTCCAAACCTTGTAGGTCAGCTCTTGGCCACGTGCAGGTGTGTGGATCCCATGATTCGTCAGGTCGGTAGGGGAAATGAGTATTCACCAGGTTCTCCAGTGCGGAAGTCATCTTCTCAATAAAAGAAAGGTAAGTAAAGAAGGTAAGTATAAAGGACTACATAAAAAGGAGGTAAGTATAAGAGGTGGTAAGAGGAATGATTGTTTAAAGGGTAAGTATTTCTAAAAAAGATGGATAAAACTAAGTCCTCTATCCTTATTAGGTGAGTGAGGCCAGTGATATCCCTTCTTAATAAAAAATTAAATAACCATACAATCCAAATAAGGTAAATGAAATAAAATTCAGGAAGGTAAAAGGAGGAGATTTAAAAGAGGATTGAAAAATGCTAAGATTTAAAATGACTGAGAGTTATTAAAAATAAGTCAAAGAATGAAATTTGTTGATTAAAACTTTTTACAAAAGAGGATGATTCCGTTCCAGAGAGGCTTAAACCAGAATCGCGTGAACCACACCAACCTCGAAATCTGGACCGCTGTGGGATGTGTCCAGGATTTGGAGCCCGCCGTACAGAAGGATCTGTTTTCTCCGGAGGCCGTCGCTGGATCTCCTTCTTTGAAGCAGCCGGTTTCAGGATGTGGAATAAAACTGTCCTTTTGCATTCATTCAGTTAAAAATAAAAACTTTACTGAGCTCAGTTAAAAAATCCTAAAAGCAAACAATTCATAAAATCCTCAGTCTCTGCGAAGAGAAAAAAGGAAAAAAGGTTAAAAGCCCAACGTTTCGACGTGTAGTCTTCCTCAGGGGCAATAGCGAAATGTTTGCTGCAGGTGGCTTTTCTAGTTCCTGTGGAGGGAGTTTACAGGATGTGGGAGGAGTCAGAGCAGGAAGTGGAACACCATCTTTGTAGTTTTTGTCAGGTTGTAATCCCTCTGCTGTGATTGTACTTTGGCTCCCCCGTGTGGTCACTTTAAGATTACGGTTGCCTCTCTGGAAGGAAACAGAGCCTTGCAAACAGGAAGTAAAAGAATAAAAGAGAAAGTAAATCATAGTAAAAAAGAAAACTTTAAAAAGAGAAAGATGTATATAAAGGATGTTGATAATATCATTTAAGAGAGTAAGACTAAAACGAGTATACCTGGCCTGCTCCTATGTATAAAAGTGTCTAAATAAGCTTTTAAAAAGGAAGTAAGGATTAAACAAACAAATAACGAAAAGGTAAGACCAAGTTGAGGGGCTGTTTGTGGTTTTGGAGCGATGAAAGAGGTCATATCCCCAGCTGAACGGGTAAGGCCAAACTCTCCATGCCAAGCCTGCAGGATCCGTCCCAAAATGATGTCTGCAGGAGAAAAGCTGGTATCCCTGGATGGTAAGCCCCATAAAATCAATAAATTATGTGATTTTTCAAATAAAATCAACTATAATCACACAATTGAATTACTAAAACCGGGTCTTGACCTGAAATAAAGTAAGTTCTAAAATAATCTAAGAGAAGAAAATTTGTAAAACTTAAGAGGTTTAAAAGAATCCTTGGAGTATCTTTTCCCAAAGGGATATGTTTAAAAGGGTTAAAAGTTGCTTTTTTGAATTATTGTCTGGCTCGGGCAGGGTTAGGTTAGGGACATAGAAGAAAAAGGCACTGGCAACAGAACTTCTCTTTGTAAAAAAGCAAAAAAACCCATCAATCGGCTTATAAATGTGTAATAAGAAATTAATAAGAAAAATCGAGGAAAAACAACTAAAAAGAGATAGGTAAGACGTCAAAGGGATGAAGGTTAGGTTTAGGCCAGGGGAGGAGTTTTGAGGGAAGGGGGAGGGGTTAAGGTAAGGGAAGGTAGAGGGTTGGAGGGTCGGAGAGAAGGAAGGACTTAGGTTTGGGTGATAGGGGGGAGGGATTAGGTTTAGGTTTAGGGGAGGAGTTTTGAGGGGAAGGGGAGGGGTTAAGGTTAGGGGAAGGTAGAGGGTGGGAAGGTCAGAAAAAGGAAGGATTTAGGTGTAGGTAATGGGAAGGAGGGATTAGGTTTAGGCAAGGGGAGGAGTTTTGAGGGGAAGGGGAGGGGTTAAGGTTAGGAGAAGGTAGAGGGTTGGAGGGTCGGAGAGAAGGAAGGACTTAGATTTAGGTAATAGGGGGGAGGGATTAGGTTTAGGTTTAGGGGAGGAGTTTTGAGGGGAAGGGGAGGGGTTAAGGTTAGGAGAATGGGAGGGGTGGGAGGGTCAGAAGGAAAGGGGGAATAGGAGGGAAGGGAAGGCAGAGAAATCTAAAAACGTTAAAATAAAATTAAAAATAAAATTGGAGCTGATGTATAAAAAAAGTTTCTTTAAACTTTATTAAAATACAGTCATGTATGTGGATCAAAGTCTCTTCCAGGTGGTCTGTACGACTCGAGGAGAAAGTCTGGTTCTCAGTGGTGACATGCGATGTGGATGTGGCTGAGTTGTCCATTTGAAGGAGGACTGCTGCAGGCTGTCTGTCGCCTCGGGTTGAGTCCTCTCCCTCTGGGGGCTCCGCTGAGTGGTGGTCTCGACCCGCTGGTGGCTCCGCTGTTTAGGCGCAGGCTGTGGTGGTGCGTGGGTCTCCCTCCGTCTGGTTCTGTCGGTGGTTACGGGGGTCCGGGCCTGGTGGGTTGTGGCTGGTATCTGCTCACGGGTCCTGCTGGGGTGTGGTCCCTCCGTCCCTCGGTCTGGTTGGGGGGTCGGTGTGGGGGGACTCCGGGGGGGTCCCTCCTGCCGTTTCTCCGGTTCCCTGTTCCTCTCCCTTTGGATGGAGATGGCCGGGGAGGGGGAGGTCTTGGTCTCCTCAGCAGGGCTGGTGTCATTCAGACCCTCCGTTTGTAACCCCACCGTTCTGGAGTGGAGGGGTGGTGTGAGGTCTGGGTCAGGGTGGTAAGCAGACCAAATGAGTATGTTTGTGTGTGCTTCTCCCAATGATTGTGTGGTGAGGCGGCGACCATATCTTTTTTTGGCCATATTAATTGCATTTTGCCAGGCCGAAGGTTGAAACGGCTGGCTGCTTTCAATTAATAGGCAGAGATTTGATTGTGTCTCCTCATAGTGGTCCTGTAGTATTTTCAGATTGTTTTTCATCCAGAGGTATGTATTTTCTTTAATTTTGTCTTTCACCTTCTGGGTGGGGCCTGCAGGCTTTATGAAATCGGTTAATTTGTTTGTTTTCTTTTCCATGCCAGGTGGGATGATGTTATCTTCAATTGCCTGGTCTATGGTGTGAGTATGGTGGAAGACTTGGATAGTTTTAAAATATAATGTAGACCTGATTTTAGTCTTTGTGGGGTCCAAACCTTGTAGGTCAGCTCTTGGCCACGTGCAGGTGTGTGGATCCCATGATTCGTCAGGTCGGTAGGGGAAATGAGTATTCACCAGGTTCTCCAGTGCGGAAGTCATCTTCTCAATAAAAGAAAGGTAAGTAAAGAAGGTAAGTATAAAGGACTACATAAAAAGGAGGTAAGTATAAGAGGTGGTAAGAGGAATGATTGTTTAAAGGGTAAGTATTTCTAAAAAAGATGGATAAAACTAAGTCCTCTATCCTTATTAGGTGAGTGAGGCCAGTGATATCCCTTCTTAATAAAAAATTAAATAACCATACAATCCAAATAAGGTAAATGAAATAAAATTCAGGAAGGTAAAAGGAGGAGATTTAAAAGAGGATTGAAAAATGCTAAGATTTAAAATGACTGAGAGTTATTAAAAATAAGTCAAAGAATGAAATTTGTTGATTAAAACTTTTTACAAAAGAGGATGATTCCGTTCCAGAGAGGCTTAAACCAGAATCGCGTGAACCACACCAACCTCGAAATCTGGACCGCTGTGGGATGTGTCCAGGATTTGGAGCCCGCCGTACAGAAGGATCTGTTTTCTCCGGAGGCCGTCGCTGGATCTCCTTCTTTGAAGCAGCCGGTTTCAGGATGTGGAATAAAACTGTCCTTTTGCATTCATTCAGTTAAAAATAAAAACTTTACTGAGCTCAGTTAAAAAATCCTAAAAGCAAACAATTCATAAAATCCTCAGTCTCTGCGAAGAGAAAAAAGGAAAAAAGGTTAAAAGCCCAACGTTTCGACGTGTAGTCTTCCTCAGGGGCAATAGCGAAATGTTTGCTGCAGGTGGCTTTTCTAGTTCCTGTGGAGGGAGTTTACAGGATGTGGGAGGAGTCAGAGCAGGAAGTGGAACACCATCTTTGTAGTTTTTGTCAGGTTGTAATCCCTCTGCTGTGATTGTACTTTGGCTCCCCCGTGTGGTCACTTTAAGATTACGGTTGCCTCTCTGGAAGGAAACAGAGCCTTGCAAACAGGAAGTAAAAGAATAAAAGAGAAAGTAAATCATAGTAAAAAAGAAAACTTTAAAAAGAGAAAGATGTATATAAAGGATGTTGATAATATCATTTAAGAGAGTAAGACTAAAACGAGTATACCTGGCCTGCTCCTATGTATAAAAGTGTCTAAATAAGCTTTTAAAAAGGAAGTAAGGATTAAACAAACAAATAACGAAAAGGTAAGACCAAGTTGAGGGGCTGTTTGTGGTTTTGGAGCGATGAAAGAGGTCATATCCCCAGCTGAACGGGTAAGGCCAAACTCTCCATGCCAAGCCTGCAGGATCCGTCCCAAAATGATGTCTGCAGGAGAAAAGCTGGTATCCCTGGATGGTAAGCCCCATAAAATCAATAAATTATGTGATTTTTCAAATAAAATCAACTATAATCACACAATTGAATTACTAAAACCGGGTCTTGACCTGAAATAAAGTAAGTTCTAAAATAATCTAAGAGAAGAAAATTTGTAAAACTTAAGAGGTTTAAAAGAATCCTTGGAGTATCTTTTCCCAAAGGGATATGTTTAAAAGGGTTAAAAGTTGCTTTTTTGAATTATTGTCTGGCTCGGGCAGGGTTAGGTTAGGGACATAGAAGAAAAAGGCACTGGCAACAGAACTTCTCTTTGTAAAAAAGCAAAAAAACCCATCAATCGGCTTATAAATGTGTAATAAGAAATTAATAAGAAAAATCGAGGAAAAACAACTAAAAAGAGATAGGTAAGACGTCAAAGGGATGAAGGTTAGGTTTAGGCCAGGGGAGGAGTTTTGAGGGAAGGGGGAGGGGTTAAGGTAAGGGAAGGTAGAGGGTTGGAGGGTCGGAGAGAAGGAAGGACTTAGGTTTGGGTGATAGGGGGGAGGGATTAGGTTTAGGTTTAGGGGAGGAGTTTTGAGGGGAAGGGGAGGGGTTAAGGTTAGGGGAAGGTAGAGGGTGGGAAGGTCAGAAAAAGGAAGGATTTAGGTGTAGGTAATGGGAAGGAGGGATTAGGTTTAGGCAAGGGGAGGAGTTTTGAGGGGAAGGGGAGGGGTTAAGGTTAGGAGAAGGTAGAGGGTTGGAGGGTCGGAGAGAAGGAAGGACTTAGATTTAGGTAATAGGGGGGAGGGATTAGGTTTAGGTTTAGGGGAGGAGTTTTGAGGGGAAGGGGAGGGGTTAAGGTTAGGAGAATGGGAGGGGTGGGAGGGTCAGAAGGAAAGGGGGAATAGGAGGGAAGGGAAGGCAGAGAAATCTAAAAACGTTAAAATAAAATTAAAAATAAAATTGGAGCTGATGTATAAAAAAAGTTTCTTTAAACTTTATTAAAATACAGTCATGTATGTGGATCAAAGTCTCTTCCAGGTGGTCTGTACGACTCGAGGAGAAAGTCTGGTTCTCAGTGGTGACATGCGATGTGGATGTGGCTGAGTTGTCCATTTGAAGGAGGACTGCTGCAGGCTGTCTGTCGCCTCGGGTTGAGTCCTCTCCCTCTGGGGGCTCCGCTGAGTGGTGGTCTCGACCCGCTGGTGGCTCCGCTGTTTAGGCGCAGGCTGTGGTGGTGCGTGGGTCTCCCTCCGTCTGGTTCTGTCGGTGGTTACGGGGGTCCGGGCCTGGTGGGTTGTGGCTGGTATCTGCTCACGGGTCCTGCTGGGGTGTGGTCCCTCCGTCCCTCGGTCTGGTTGGGGGGTCGGTGTGGGGGGACTCCGGGGGGGTCCCTCCTGCCGTTTCTCCGGTTCCCTGTTCCTCTCCCTTTGGATGGAGATGGCCGGGGAGGGGGAGGTCTTGGTCTCCTCAGCAGGGCTGGTGTCATTCAGACCCTCCGTTTGTAACCCCACCGTTCTGGAGTGGAGGGGTGGTGTGAGGTCTGGGTCAGGGTGGTAAGCAGACCAAATGAGTATGTTTGTGTGTGCTTCTCCCAATGATTGTGTGGTGAGGCGGCGACCATATCTTTTTTTGGCCATATTAATTGCATTTTGCCAGGCCGAAGGTTGAAACGGCTGGCTGCTTTCAATTAATAGGCAGAGATTTGATTGTGTCTCCTCATAGTGGTCCTGTAGTATTTTCAGATTGTTTTTCATCCAGAGGTATGTATTTTCTTTAATTTTGTCTTTCACCTTCTGGGTGGGGCCTGCAGGCTTTATGAAATCGGTTAATTTGTTTGTTTTCTTTTCCATGCCAGGTGGGATGATGTTATCTTCAATTGCCTGGTCTATGGTGTGAGTATGGTGGAAGACTTGGATAGTTTTAAAATATAATGTAGACCTGATTTTAGTCTTTGTGGGGTCCAAACCTTGTAGGTCAGCTCTTGGCCACGTGCAGGTGTGTGGATCCCATGATTCGTCAGGTCGGTAGGGGAAATGAGTATTCACCAGGTTCTCCAGTGCGGAAGTCATCTTCTCAATAAAAGAAAGGTAAGTAAAGAAGGTAAGTATAAAGGACTACATAAAAAGGAGGTAAGTATAAGAGGTGGTAAGAGGAATGATTGTTTAAAGGGTAAGTATTTCTAAAAAAGATGGATAAAACTAAGTCCTCTATCCTTATTAGGTGAGTGAGGCCAGTGATATCCCTTCTTAATAAAAAATTAAATAACCATACAATCCAAATAAGGTAAATGAAATAAAATTCAGGAAGGTAAAAGGAGGAGATTTAAAAGAGGATTGAAAAATGCTAAGATTTAAAATGACTGAGAGTTATTAAAAATAAGTCAAAGAATGAAATTTGTTGATTAAAACTTTTTACAAAAGAGGATGATTCCGTTCCAGAGAGGCTTAAACCAGAATCGCGTGAACCACACCAACCTCGAAATCTGGACCGCTGTGGGATGTGTCCAGGATTTGGAGCCCGCCGTACAGAAGGATCTGTTTTCTCCGGAGGCCGTCGCTGGATCTCCTTCTTTGAAGCAGCCGGTTTCAGGATGTGGAATAAAACTGTCCTTTTGCATTCATTCAGTTAAAAATAAAAACTTTACTGAGCTCAGTTAAAAAATCCTAAAAGCAAACAATTCATAAAATCCTCAGTCTCTGCGAAGAGAAAAAAGGAAAAAAGGTTAAAAGCCCAACGTTTCGACGTGTAGTCTTCCTCAGGGGCAATAGCGAAATGTTTGCTGCAGGTGGCTTTTCTAGTTCCTGTGGAGGGAGTTTACAGGATGTGGGAGGAGTCAGAGCAGGAAGTGGAACACCATCTTTGTAGTTTTTGTCAGGTTGTAATCCCTCTGCTGTGATTGTACTTTGGCTCCCCCGTGTGGTCACTTTAAGATTACGGTTGCCTCTCTGGAAGGAAACAGAGCCTTGCAAACAGGAAGTAAAAGAATAAAAGAGAAAGTAAATCATAGTAAAAAAGAAAACTTTAAAAAGAGAAAGATGTATATAAAGGATGTTGATAATATCATTTAAGAGAGTAAGACTAAAACGAGTATACCTGGCCTGCTCCTATGTATAAAAGTGTCTAAATAAGCTTTTAAAAAGGAAGTAAGGATTAAACAAACAAATAACGAAAAGGTAAGACCAAGTTGAGGGGCTGTTTGTGGTTTTGGAGCGATGAAAGAGGTCATATCCCCAGCTGAACGGGTAAGGCCAAACTCTCCATGCCAAGCCTGCAGGATCCGTCCCAAAATGATGTCTGCAGGAGAAAAGCTGGTATCCCTGGATGGTAAGCCCCATAAAATCAATAAATTATGTGATTTTTCAAATAAAATCAACTATAATCACACAATTGAATTACTAAAACCGGGTCTTGACCTGAAATAAAGTAAGTTCTAAAATAATCTAAGAGAAGAAAATTTGTAAAACTTAAGAGGTTTAAAAGAATCCTTGGAGTATCTTTTCCCAAAGGGATATGTTTAAAAGGGTTAAAAGTTGCTTTTTTGAATTATTGTCTGGCTCGGGCAGGGTTAGGTTAGGGACATAGAAGAAAAAGGCACTGGCAACAGAACTTCTCTTTGTAAAAAAGCAAAAAAACCCATCAATCGGCTTATAAATGTGTAATAAGAAATTAATAAGAAAAATCGAGGAAAAACAACTAAAAAGAGATAGGTAAGACGTCAAAGGGATGAAGGTTAGGTTTAGGCCAGGGGAGGAGTTTTGAGGGAAGGGGGAGGGGTTAAGGTAAGGGAAGGTAGAGGGTTGGAGGGTCGGAGAGAAGGAAGGACTTAGGTTTGGGTGATAGGGGGGAGGGATTAGGTTTAGGTTTAGGGGAGGAGTTTTGAGGGGAAGGGGAGGGGTTAAGGTTAGGGGAAGGTAGAGGGTGGGAAGGTCAGAAAAAGGAAGGATTTAGGTGTAGGTAATGGGAAGGAGGGATTAGGTTTAGGCAAGGGGAGGAGTTTTGAGGGGAAGGGGAGGGGTTAAGGTTAGGAGAAGGTAGAGGGTTGGAGGGTCGGAGAGAAGGAAGGACTTAGATTTAGGTAATAGGGGGGAGGGATTAGGTTTAGGTTTAGGGGAGGAGTTTTGAGGGGAAGGGGAGGGGTTAAGGTTAGGAGAATGGGAGGGGTGGGAGGGTCAGAAGGAAAGGGGGAATAGGAGGGAAGGGAAGGCAGAGAAATCTAAAAACGTTAAAATAAAATTAAAAATAAAATTGGAGCTGATGTATAAAAAAAGTTTCTTTAAACTTTATTAAAATACAGTCATGTATGTGGATCAAAGTCTCTTCCAGGTGGTCTGTACGACTCGAGGAGAAAGTCTGGTTCTCAGTGGTGACATGCGATGTGGATGTGGCTGAGTTGTCCATTTGAAGGAGGACTGCTGCAGGCTGTCTGTCGCCTCGGGTTGAGTCCTCTCCCTCTGGGGGCTCCGCTGAGTGGTGGTCTCGACCCGCTGGTGGCTCCGCTGTTTAGGCGCAGGCTGTGGTGGTGCGTGGGTCTCCCTCCGTCTGGTTCTGTCGGTGGTTACGGGGGTCCGGGCCTGGTGGGTTGTGGCTGGTATCTGCTCACGGGTCCTGCTGGGGTGTGGTCCCTCCGTCCCTCGGTCTGGTTGGGGGGTCGGTGTGGGGGGACTCCGGGGGGGTCCCTCCTGCCGTTTCTCCGGTTCCCTGTTCCTCTCCCTTTGGATGGAGATGGCCGGGGAGGGGGAGGTCTTGGTCTCCTCAGCAGGGCTGGTGTCATTCAGACCCTCCGTTTGTAACCCCACCGTTCTGGAGTGGAGGGGTGGTGTGAGGTCTGGGTCAGGGTGGTAAGCAGACCAAATGAGTATGTTTGTGTGTGCTTCTCCCAATGATTGTGTGGTGAGGCGGCGACCATATCTTTTTTTGGCCATATTAATTGCATTTTGCCAGGCCGAAGGTTGAAACGGCTGGCTGCTTTCAATTAATAGGCAGAGATTTGATTGTGTCTCCTCATAGTGGTCCTGTAGTATTTTCAGATTGTTTTTCATCCAGAGGTATGTATTTTCTTTAATTTTGTCTTTCACCTTCTGGGTGGGGCCTGCAGGCTTTATGAAATCGGTTAATTTGTTTGTTTTCTTTTCCATGCCAGGTGGGATGATGTTATCTTCAATTGCCTGGTCTATGGTGTGAGTATGGTGGAAGACTTGGATAGTTTTAAAATATAATGTAGACCTGATTTTAGTCTTTGTGGGGTCCAAACCTTGTAGGTCAGCTCTTGGCCACGTGCAGGTGTGTGGATCCCATGATTCGTCAGGTCGGTAGGGGAAATGAGTATTCACCAGGTTCTCCAGTGCGGAAGTCATCTTCTCAATAAAAGAAAGGTAAGTAAAGAAGGTAAGTATAAAGGACTACATAAAAAGGAGGTAAGTATAAGAGGTGGTAAGAGGAATGATTGTTTAAAGGGTAAGTATTTCTAAAAAAGATGGATAAAACTAAGTCCTCTATCCTTATTAGGTGAGTGAGGCCAGTGATATCCCTTCTTAATAAAAAATTAAATAACCATACAATCCAAATAAGGTAAATGAAATAAAATTCAGGAAGGTAAAAGGAGGAGATTTAAAAGAGGATTGAAAAATGCTAAGATTTAAAATGACTGAGAGTTATTAAAAATAAGTCAAAGAATGAAATTTGTTGATTAAAACTTTTTACAAAAGAGGATGATTCCGTTCCAGAGAGGCTTAAACCAGAATCGCGTGAACCACACCAACCTCGAAATCTGGACCGCTGTGGGATGTGTCCAGGATTTGGAGCCCGCCGTACAGAAGGATCTGTTTTCTCCGGAGGCCGTCGCTGGATCTCCTTCTTTGAAGCAGCCGGTTTCAGGATGTGGAATAAAACTGTCCTTTTGCATTCATTCAGTTAAAAATAAAAACTTTACTGAGCTCAGTTAAAAAATCCTAAAAGCAAACAATTCATAAAATCCTCAGTCTCTGCGAAGAGAAAAAAGGAAAAAAGGTTAAAAGCCCAACGTTTCGACGTGTAGTCTTCCTCAGGGGCAATAGCGAAATGTTTGCTGCAGGTGGCTTTTCTAGTTCCTGTGGAGGGAGTTTACAGGATGTGGGAGGAGTCAGAGCAGGAAGTGGAACACCATCTTTGTAGTTTTTGTCAGGTTGTAATCCCTCTGCTGTGATTGTACTTTGGCTCCCCCGTGTGGTCACTTTAAGATTACGGTTGCCTCTCTGGAAGGAAACAGAGCCTTGCAAACAGGAAGTAAAAGAATAAAAGAGAAAGTAAATCATAGTAAAAAAGAAAACTTTAAAAAGAGAAAGATGTATATAAAGGATGTTGATAATATCATTTAAGAGAGTAAGACTAAAACGAGTATACCTGGCCTGCTCCTATGTATAAAAGTGTCTAAATAAGCTTTTAAAAAGGAAGTAAGGATTAAACAAACAAATAACGAAAAGGTAAGACCAAGTTGAGGGGCTGTTTGTGGTTTTGGAGCGATGAAAGAGGTCATATCCCCAGCTGAACGGGTAAGGCCAAACTCTCCATGCCAAGCCTGCAGGATCCGTCCCAAAATGATGTCTGCAGGAGAAAAGCTGGTATCCCTGGATGGTAAGCCCCATAAAATCAATAAATTATGTGATTTTTCAAATAAAATCAACTATAATCACACAATTGAATTACTAAAACCGGGTCTTGACCTGAAATAAAGTAAGTTCTAAAATAATCTAAGAGAAGAAAATTTGTAAAACTTAAGAGGTTTAAAAGAATCCTTGGAGTATCTTTTCCCAAAGGGATATGTTTAAAAGGGTTAAAAGTTGCTTTTTTGAATTATTGTCTGGCTCGGGCAGGGTTAGGTTAGGGACATAGAAGAAAAAGGCACTGGCAACAGAACTTCTCTTTGTAAAAAAGCAAAAAAACCCATCAATCGGCTTATAAATGTGTAATAAGAAATTAATAAGAAAAATCGAGGAAAAACAACTAAAAAGAGATAGGTAAGACGTCAAAGGGATGAAGGTTAGGTTTAGGCCAGGGGAGGAGTTTTGAGGGAAGGGGGAGGGGTTAAGGTAAGGGAAGGTAGAGGGTTGGAGGGTCGGAGAGAAGGAAGGACTTAGGTTTGGGTGATAGGGGGGAGGGATTAGGTTTAGGTTTAGGGGAGGAGTTTTGAGGGGAAGGGGAGGGGTTAAGGTTAGGGGAAGGTAGAGGGTGGGAAGGTCAGAAAAAGGAAGGATTTAGGTGTAGGTAATGGGAAGGAGGGATTAGGTTTAGGCAAGGGGAGGAGTTTTGAGGGGAAGGGGAGGGGTTAAGGTTAGGAGAAGGTAGAGGGTTGGAGGGTCGGAGAGAAGGAAGGACTTAGATTTAGGTAATAGGGGGGAGGGATTAGGTTTAGGTTTAGGGGAGGAGTTTTGAGGGGAAGGGGAGGGGTTAAGGTTAGGAGAATGGGAGGGGTGGGAGGGTCAGAAGGAAAGGGGGAATAGGAGGGAAGGGAAGGCAGAGAAATCTAAAAACGTTAAAATAAAATTAAAAATAAAATTGGAGCTGATGTATAAAAAAAGTTTCTTTAAACTTTATTAAAATACAGTCATGTATGTGGATCAAAGTCTCTTCCAGGTGGTCTGTACGACTCGAGGAGAAAGTCTGGTTCTCAGTGGTGACATGCGATGTGGATGTGGCTGAGTTGTCCATTTGAAGGAGGACTGCTGCAGGCTGTCTGTCGCCTCGGGTTGAGTCCTCTCCCTCTGGGGGCTCCGCTGAGTGGTGGTCTCGACCCGCTGGTGGCTCCGCTGTTTAGGCGCAGGCTGTGGTGGTGCGTGGGTCTCCCTCCGTCTGGTTCTGTCGGTGGTTACGGGGGTCCGGGCCTGGTGGGTTGTGGCTGGTATCTGCTCACGGGTCCTGCTGGGGTGTGGTCCCTCCGTCCCTCGGTCTGGTTGGGGGGTCGGTGTGGGGGGACTCCGGGGGGGTCCCTCCTGCCGTTTCTCCGGTTCCCTGTTCCTCTCCCTTTGGATGGAGATGGCCGGGGAGGGGGAGGTCTTGGTCTCCTCAGCAGGGCTGGTGTCATTCAGACCCTCCGTTTGTAACCCCACCGTTCTGGAGTGGAGGGGTGGTGTGAGGTCTGGGTCAGGGTGGTAAGCAGACCAAATGAGTATGTTTGTGTGTGCTTCTCCCAATGATTGTGTGGTGAGGCGGCGACCATATCTTTTTTTGGCCATATTAATTGCATTTTGCCAGGCCGAAGGTTGAAACGGCTGGCTGCTTTCAATTAATAGGCAGAGATTTGATTGTGTCTCCTCATAGTGGTCCTGTAGTATTTTCAGATTGTTTTTCATCCAGAGGTATGTATTTTCTTTAATTTTGTCTTTCACCTTCTGGGTGGGGCCTGCAGGCTTTATGAAATCGGTTAATTTGTTTGTTTTCTTTTCCATGCCAGGTGGGATGATGTTATCTTCAATTGCCTGGTCTATGGTGTGAGTATGGTGGAAGACTTGGATAGTTTTAAAATATAATGTAGACCTGATTTTAGTCTTTGTGGGGTCCAAACCTTGTAGGTCAGCTCTTGGCCACGTGCAGGTGTGTGGATCCCATGATTCGTCAGGTCGGTAGGGGAAATGAGTATTCACCAGGTTCTCCAGTGCGGAAGTCATCTTCTCAATAAAAGAAAGGTAAGTAAAGAAGGTAAGTATAAAGGACTACATAAAAAGGAGGTAAGTATAAGAGGTGGTAAGAGGAATGATTGTTTAAAGGGTAAGTATTTCTAAAAAAGATGGATAAAACTAAGTCCTCTATCCTTATTAGGTGAGTGAGGCCAGTGATATCCCTTCTTAATAAAAAATTAAATAACCATACAATCCAAATAAGGTAAATGAAATAAAATTCAGGAAGGTAAAAGGAGGAGATTTAAAAGAGGATTGAAAAATGCTAAGATTTAAAATGACTGAGAGTTATTAAAAATAAGTCAAAGAATGAAATTTGTTGATTAAAACTTTTTACAAAAGAGGATGATTCCGTTCCAGAGAGGCTTAAACCAGAATCGCGTGAACCACACCAACCTCGAAATCTGGACCGCTGTGGGATGTGTCCAGGATTTGGAGCCCGCCGTACAGAAGGATCTGTTTTCTCCGGAGGCCGTCGCTGGATCTCCTTCTTTGAAGCAGCCGGTTTCAGGATGTGGAATAAAACTGTCCTTTTGCATTCATTCAGTTAAAAATAAAAACTTTACTGAGCTCAGTTAAAAAATCCTAAAAGCAAACAATTCATAAAATCCTCAGTCTCTGCGAAGAGAAAAAAGGAAAAAAGGTTAAAAGCCCAACGTTTCGACGTGTAGTCTTCCTCAGGGGCAATAGCGAAATGTTTGCTGCAGGTGGCTTTTCTAGTTCCTGTGGAGGGAGTTTACAGGATGTGGGAGGAGTCAGAGCAGGAAGTGGAACACCATCTTTGTAGTTTTTGTCAGGTTGTAATCCCTCTGCTGTGATTGTACTTTGGCTCCCCCGTGTGGTCACTTTAAGATTACGGTTGCCTCTCTGGAAGGAAACAGAGCCTTGCAAACAGGAAGTAAAAGAATAAAAGAGAAAGTAAATCATAGTAAAAAAGAAAACTTTAAAAAGAGAAAGATGTATATAAAGGATGTTGATAATATCATTTAAGAGAGTAAGACTAAAACGAGTATACCTGGCCTGCTCCTATGTATAAAAGTGTCTAAATAAGCTTTTAAAAAGGAAGTAAGGATTAAACAAACAAATAACGAAAAGGTAAGACCAAGTTGAGGGGCTGTTTGTGGTTTTGGAGCGATGAAAGAGGTCATATCCCCAGCTGAACGGGTAAGGCCAAACTCTCCATGCCAAGCCTGCAGGATCCGTCCCAAAATGATGTCTGCAGGAGAAAAGCTGGTATCCCTGGATGGTAAGCCCCATAAAATCAATAAATTATGTGATTTTTCAAATAAAATCAACTATAATCACACAATTGAATTACTAAAACCGGGTCTTGACCTGAAATAAAGTAAGTTCTAAAATAATCTAAGAGAAGAAAATTTGTAAAACTTAAGAGGTTTAAAAGAATCCTTGGAGTATCTTTTCCCAAAGGGATATGTTTAAAAGGGTTAAAAGTTGCTTTTTTGAATTATTGTCTGGCTCGGGCAGGGTTAGGTTAGGGACATAGAAGAAAAAGGCACTGGCAACAGAACTTCTCTTTGTAAAAAAGCAAAAAAACCCATCAATCGGCTTATAAATGTGTAATAAGAAATTAATAAGAAAAATCGAGGAAAAACAACTAAAAAGAGATAGGTAAGACGTCAAAGGGATGAAGGTTAGGTTTAGGCCAGGGGAGGAGTTTTGAGGGAAGGGGGAGGGGTTAAGGTAAGGGAAGGTAGAGGGTTGGAGGGTCGGAGAGAAGGAAGGACTTAGGTTTGGGTGATAGGGGGGAGGGATTAGGTTTAGGTTTAGGGGAGGAGTTTTGAGGGGAAGGGGAGGGGTTAAGGTTAGGGGAAGGTAGAGGGTGGGAAGGTCAGAAAAAGGAAGGATTTAGGTGTAGGTAATGGGAAGGAGGGATTAGGTTTAGGCAAGGGGAGGAGTTTTGAGGGGAAGGGGAGGGGTTAAGGTTAGGAGAAGGTAGAGGGTTGGAGGGTCGGAGAGAAGGAAGGACTTAGATTTAGGTAATAGGGGGGAGGGATTAGGTTTAGGTTTAGGGGAGGAGTTTTGAGGGGAAGGGGAGGGGTTAAGGTTAGGAGAATGGGAGGGGTGGGAGGGTCAGAAGGAAAGGGGGAATAGGAGGGAAGGGAAGGCAGAGAAATCTAAAAACGTTAAAATAAAATTAAAAATAAAATTGGAGCTGATGTATAAAAAAAGTTTCTTTAAACTTTATTAAAATACAGTCATGTATGTGGATCAAAGTCTCTTCCAGGTGGTCTGTACGACTCGAGGAGAAAGTCTGGTTCTCAGTGGTGACATGCGATGTGGATGTGGCTGAGTTGTCCATTTGAAGGAGGACTGCTGCAGGCTGTCTGTCGCCTCGGGTTGAGTCCTCTCCCTCTGGGGGCTCCGCTGAGTGGTGGTCTCGACCCGCTGGTGGCTCCGCTGTTTAGGCGCAGGCTGTGGTGGTGCGTGGGTCTCCCTCCGTCTGGTTCTGTCGGTGGTTACGGGGGTCCGGGCCTGGTGGGTTGTGGCTGGTATCTGCTCACGGGTCCTGCTGGGGTGTGGTCCCTCCGTCCCTCGGTCTGGTTGGGGGGTCGGTGTGGGGGGACTCCGGGGGGGTCCCTCCTGCCGTTTCTCCGGTTCCCTGTTCCTCTCCCTTTGGATGGAGATGGCCGGGGAGGGGGAGGTCTTGGTCTCCTCAGCAGGGCTGGTGTCATTCAGACCCTCCGTTTGTAACCCCACCGTTCTGGAGTGGAGGGGTGGTGTGAGGTCTGGGTCAGGGTGGTAAGCAGACCAAATGAGTATGTTTGTGTGTGCTTCTCCCAATGATTGTGTGGTGAGGCGGCGACCATATCTTTTTTTGGCCATATTAATTGCATTTTGCC
Organism: Blennius ocellaris; assembly: GCF_963422515.1. Classification (NCBI taxonomy): domain Eukaryota; kingdom Metazoa; phylum Chordata; class Actinopteri; order Blenniiformes; family Blenniidae; genus Blennius; species Blennius ocellaris. The sequence continues at coordinate 13,840 of NC_137667.1, read as the reverse complement.
AGGCCGAAGGTTGAAACGGCTGGCTGCTTTCAATTAATAGGCAGAGATTTGATTGTGTCTCCTCATAGTGGTCCTGTAGTATTTTCAGATTGTTTTTCATCCAGAGGTATGTATTTTCTTTAATTTTGTCTTTCACCTTCTGGGTGGGGCCTGCAGGCTTTATGAAATCGGTTAATTTGTTTGTTTTCTTTTCCATGCCAGGTGGGATGATGTTATCTTCAATTGCCTGGTCTATGGTGTGAGTATGGTGGAAGACTTGGATAGTTTTAAAATATAATGTAGACCTGATTTTAGTCTTTGTGGGGTCCAAACCTTGTAGGTCAGCTCTTGGCCACGTGCAGGTGTGTGGATCCCATGATTCGTCAGGTCGGTAGGGGAAATGAGTATTCACCAGGTTCTCCAGTGCGGAAGTCATCTTCTCAATAAAAGAAAGGTAAGTAAAGAAGGTAAGTATAAAGGACTACATAAAAAGGAGGTAAGTATAAGAGGTGGTAAGAGGAATGATTGTTTAAAGGGTAAGTATTTCTAAAAAAGATGGATAAAACTAAGTCCTCTATCCTTATTAGGTGAGTGAGGCCAGTGATATCCCTTCTTAATAAAAAATTAAATAACCATACAATCCAAATAAGGTAAATGAAATAAAATTCAGGAAGGTAAAAGGAGGAGATTTAAAAGAGGATTGAAAAATGCTAAGATTTAAAATGACTGAGAGTTATTAAAAATAAGTCAAAGAATGAAATTTGTTGATTAAAACTTTTTACAAAAGAGGATGATTCCGTTCCAGAGAGGCTTAAACCAGAATCGCGTGAACCACACCAACCTCGAAATCTGGACCGCTGTGGGATGTGTCCAGGATTTGGAGCCCGCCGTACAGAAGGATCTGTTTTCTCCGGAGGCCGTCGCTGGATCTCCTTCTTTGAAGCAGCCGGTTTCAGGATGTGGAATAAAACTGTCCTTTTGCATTCATTCAGTTAAAAATAAAAACTTTACTGAGCTCAGTTAAAAAATCCTAAAAGCAAACAATTCATAAAATCCTCAGTCTCTGCGAAGAGAAAAAAGGAAAAAAGGTTAAAAGCCCAACGTTTCGACGTGTAGTCTTCCTCAGGGGCAATAGCGAAATGTTTGCTGCAGGTGGCTTTTCTAGTTCCTGTGGAGGGAGTTTACAGGATGTGGGAGGAGTCAGAGCAGGAAGTGGAACACCATCTTTGTAGTTTTTGTCAGGTTGTAATCCCTCTGCTGTGATTGTACTTTGGCTCCCCCGTGTGGTCACTTTAAGATTACGGTTGCCTCTCTGGAAGGAAACAGAGCCTTGCAAACAGGAAGTAAAAGAATAAAAGAGAAAGTAAATCATAGTAAAAAAGAAAACTTTAAAAAGAGAAAGATGTATATAAAGGATGTTGATAATATCATTTAAGAGAGTAAGACTAAAACGAGTATACCTGGCCTGCTCCTATGTATAAAAGTGTCTAAATAAGCTTTTAAAAAGGAAGTAAGGATTAAACAAACAAATAACGAAAAGGTAAGACCAAGTTGAGGGGCTGTTTGTGGTTTTGGAGCGATGAAAGAGGTCATATCCCCAGCTGAACGGGTAAGGCCAAACTCTCCATGCCAAGCCTGCAGGATCCGTCCCAAAATGATGTCTGCAGGAGAAAAGCTGGTATCCCTGGATGGTAAGCCCCATAAAATCAATAAATTATGTGATTTTTCAAATAAAATCAACTATAATCACACAATTGAATTACTAAAACCGGGTCTTGACCTGAAATAAAGTAAGTTCTAAAATAATCTAAGAGAAGAAAATTTGTAAAACTTAAGAGGTTTAAAAGAATCCTTGGAGTATCTTTTCCCAAAGGGATATGTTTAAAAGGGTTAAAAGTTGCTTTTTTGAATTATTGTCTGGCTCGGGCAGGGTTAGGTTAGGGACATAGAAGAAAAAGGCACTGGCAACAGAACTTCTCTTTGTAAAAAAGCAAAAAAACCCATCAATCGGCTTATAAATGTGTAATAAGAAATTAATAAGAAAAATCGAGGAAAAACAACTAAAAAGAGATAGGTAAGACGTCAAAGGGATGAAGGTTAGGTTTAGGCCAGGGGAGGAGTTTTGAGGGAAGGGGGAGGGGTTAAGGTAAGGGAAGGTAGAGGGTTGGAGGGTCGGAGAGAAGGAAGGACTTAGGTTTGGGTGATAGGGGGGAGGGATTAGGTTTAGGTTTAGGGGAGGAGTTTTGAGGGGAAGGGGAGGGGTTAAGGTTAGGGGAAGGTAGAGGGTGGGAAGGTCAGAAAAAGGAAGGATTTAGGTGTAGGTAATAGGGTTAGGGTTAGGGTTAGGGTTAGGGTTAGGGTTAGGGTTAGGGTTAGGGTTAGGGTTAGGGTTAGGGTTAGGGTTAGGGTTAGGGTTAGGGTTAGGGTTAGGGTTAGGGTTAGGGTTAGGGTTAGGGTTAGGGTTAGGGTTAGGTGTTGGGAAAGGATTCCCGCCCCCCGAAGGAGACGGTAGGTGCACGGTCCATCCACTGGGGATCCCCCTCCCATCATAGACCCAGGTAAGTATTTTTCCTTTAGTTTTATTTCCCTTTATTTCATATATGTATGGTTTCCGCATTTGGATTGGTGCCCTTGTTTGGGTTTTGTGTTCCTAGGTTTAGGTTTATTACCTTTGTTGAGGTTTGGTATTTTTAGAGGACTTTAGGGTTAGGGTTAGGGTTAGGGTTAGGGTTAGGGTTAGGGTTAGGGTTAGGGTTAGGGTTAGGGTTAGGGTTAGGGTTAGGGTTAGGGTTTAGGGTTAGGGTTAGGGTTAGGGTTAGGGTTAGGGTTAGGGTTAGGGTTAGGGTTAGGGTTAGGGTTAGGGTTAGGGTTAGGGTTAGGGTTAGGGTTAGGGTTAGGGTTAGGGTTAGGGTTAGGGTTAGGGTTAGGGTTAGGGTTAGGGTTAGGGTTAGGGTTAGGGTTAGGGTTAGGGTTAGGGTTAGGGTTAGGGTTAGGGTTAGGGTTAGGGTTAGGTTTGAGGAAGGAAATCTCGCCCCCCGAAGGAGACGGTAGGTGCACGGTCCATCCCAGGCGGTCCCCCTCCCATCATAGACCCAACATAATTTGCATCAGGTAAGTACGTTTCCCTTATTTTATATATATATGCAATTTCCATCTTTGTGGCTTTGTTCTGGTTCCCTTGTTTGGGTTTTATGTTCCTAGGTTTAGGTTATGTCCCTTTGTTGAGGTTTGGTATTTTTAGAGGACTCTTGTCCTCTTCAAAAAATTAATTATGATCATTTTGGATTTTTAAGAGTATGCCTGTGTCGACGTTTCGGCTCTTCTCGGCCTTCATCAGGACTGCACACTCTTTTTTATGGTTTCCCTGTGAGCTGTTTCCCCTTGCAGGTCCCATCTGTGAATGAGCTCTGCTCTCTGAGCTTCATCCTTTTATAATCCAGGGGGGCGGAGCCCGCGGTGCTCTCCTTCTAGTATACCGGTTTTTGTAATTTGGTACCCCTCACTGTTTGGTTTGTTTATATATATAAAATAAAGTACATTCCCAATCTCTCTTGTGTTTATTCCTTAAATTTAGGTTATGTTATGTTTTTGGAGTCCTTAAGTTTAGGATTAATTCTTGATGGCCCATTATAATTTTTTACTCCTTCTTGAGTTTTAATAAATCACCTTTTGGAATTTTTAATTACAATTATAGACCCGCTTTAGGGTTCCAGAGTCCTTAGGTTTAGGATCAATCTGTTAGGGTTCCATCTCGGATTTAGGGTTAGGAATGAGGTTAGGGTTAGGATTGGAGTTAGGGTTAGGGCTAGAGACTCGGATTTGGACTTAGAGGTAGGGTCCATACTTAGCAAGGTCACGCAGACTCCGAATTTGGGCTTGGTCCATTTTTGGTTAGCACGCGTCTTGGGCTACCGGACATAATTATTGGGGCACGCATTTTGGGCTCCCTGCCATCCCTACTTGGGCTCTATGGCATTAATTTAGGTGTCCTTGCTTTTTTCTGTACCCATTTCTCTATTCCTTGTCCTCTTCCTCTCTCCCTTTCCATCTTCCATCCTCCTTTCACCTCCTTTCCTTCATCCTCTTTCCTTTCTTTCTCCCTTTATTTTTGGGTTCTTAGGTCACGACGGTAAGGTTCCCACCTGGGAGGCGCAGGCCGGTTAGGTTTGAGGAAGGAAATCTCGCCCCCCGAAGGAGACGGTAGGTGCACGGTCCATCCCAGGCGGTCCCCCTCCCATCATAGACCCAACATAATTTGCATCAGGTAAGTACGTTTCCCTTATTTTATATATATATGCAATTTCCATCTTTGTGGCTTTGTTCTGGTTCCCTTGTTTGGGTTTTATGTTCCTAGGTTTAGGTTATGTCCCTTTGTTGAGGTTTGGTATTTTTAGAGGACTCTTGTCCTCTTCAAAAAATTAATTATGATCATTTTGGATTTTTAAGAGTATGCCTGTGTCGACGTTTCGGCTCTTCTCGGCCTTCATCAGGACTGCACACTCTTTTTTATGGTTTCCCTGTGAGCTGTTTCCCCTTGCAGGTCCCATCTGTGAATGAGCTCTGCTCTCTGAGCTTCATCCTTTTATAATCCAGGGGGGCGGAGCCCGCGGTGCTCTCCTTCTAGTATACCGGTTTTTGTAATTTGGTACCCCTCACTGTTTGGTTTGTTTATATATATAAAATAAAGTACATTCCCAATCTCTCTTGTGTTTATTCCTTAAATTTAGGTTATGTTATGTTTTTGGAGTCCTTAAGTTTAGGATTAATTCTTGATGGCCCATTATAATTTTTTACTCCTTCTTGAGTTTTAATAAATCACCTTTTGGAATTTTTAATTACAATTATAGACCCGCTTTAGGGTTCCAGAGTCCTTAGGTTTAGGATCAATCTGTTAGGGTTCCATCTCGGATTTAGGGTTAGGAATGAGGTTAGGGTTAGGATTGGAGTTAGGGTTAGGGCTAGAGACTCGGATTTGGACTTAGAGGTAGGGTCCATACTTAGCAAGGTCACGCAGACTCCGAATTTGGGCTTGGTCCATTTTTGGTTAGCACGCGTCTTGGGCTACCGGACATAATTATTGGGGCACGCATTTTGGGCTCCCTGCCATCCCTACTTGGGCTCTATGGCATTAATTTAGGTGTCCTTGCTTTTTTCTGTACCCATTTCTCTATTCCTTGTCCTCTTCCTCTCTCCCTTTCCATCTTCCATCCTCCTTTCACCTCCTTTCCTTCATCCTCTTTCCTTTCTTTCTCCCTTTATTTTTGGGTTCTTAGGTCACGACGGTAAGGTTCCCACCTGGGAGGCGCAGGCCGGTTAGGTTTGAGGAAGGAAATCTCGCCCCCCGAAGGAGACGGTAGGTGCACGGTCCATCCCAGGCGGTCCCCCTCCCATCATAGACCCAACATAATTTGCATCAGGTAAGTACGTTTCCCTTATTTTATATATATATGCAATTTCCATCTTTGTGGCTTTGTTCTGGTTCCCTTGTTTGGGTTTTATGTTCCTAGGTTTAGGTTATGTCCCTTTGTTGAGGTTTGGTATTTTTAGAGGACTCTTGTCCTCTTCAAAAAATTAATTATGATCATTTTGGATTTTTAAGAGTATGCCTGTGTCGACGTTTCGGCTCTTCTCGGCCTTCATCAGGACTGCACACTCTTTTTTATGGTTTCCCTGTGAGCTGTTTCCCCTTGCAGGTCCCATCTGTGAATGAGCTCTGCTCTCTGAGCTTCATCCTTTTATAATCCAGGGGGGCGGAGCCCGCGGTGCTCTCCTTCTAGTATACCGGTTTTTGTAATTTGGTACCCCTCACTGTTTGGTTTGTTTATATATATAAAATAAAGTACATTCCCAATCTCTCTTGTGTTTATTCCTTAAATTTAGGTTATGTTATGTTTTTGGAGTCCTTAAGTTTAGGATTAATTCTTGATGGCCCATTATAATTTTTTACTCCTTCTTGAGTTTTAATAAATCACCTTTTGGAATTTTTAATTACAATTATAGACCCGCTTTAGGGTTCCAGAGTCCTTAGGTTTAGGATCAATCTGTTAGGGTTCCATCTCGGATTTAGGGTTAGGAATGAGGTTAGGGTTAGGATTGGAGTTAGGGTTAGGGCTAGAGACTCGGATTTGGACTTAGAGGTAGGGTCCATACTTAGCAAGGTCACGCAGACTCCGAATTTGGGCTTGGTCCATTTTTGGTTAGCACGCGTCTTGGGCTACCGGACATAATTATTGGGGCACGCATTTTGGGCTCCCTGCCATCCCTACTTGGGCTCTATGGCATTAATTTAGGTGTCCTTGCTTTTTTCTGTACCCATTTCTCTATTCCTTGTCCTCTTCCTCTCTCCCTTTCCATCTTCCATCCTCCTTTCACCTCCTTTCCTTCATCCTCTTTCCTTTCTTTCTCCCTTTATTTTTGGGTTCTTAGGTCACGACGGTAAGGTTCCCACCTGGGAGGCGCAGGCCGGTTAGGTTTGAGGAAGGAAATCTCGCCCCCCGAAGGAGACGGTAGGTGCACGGTCCATCCCAGGCGGTCCCCCTCCCATCATAGACCCAACATAATTTGCATCAGGTAAGTACGTTTCCCTTATTTTATATATATATGCAATTTCCATCTTTGTGGCTTTGTTCTGGTTCCCTTGTTTGGGTTTTATGTTCCTAGGTTTAGGTTATGTCCCTTTGTTGAGGTTTGGTATTTTTAGAGGACTCTTGTCCTCTTCAAAAAATTAATTATGATCATTTTGGATTTTTAAGAGTATGCCTGTGTCGACGTTTCGGCTCTTCTCGGCCTTCATCAGGACTGCACACTCTTTTTTATGGTTTCCCTGTGAGCTGTTTCCCCTTGCAGGTCCCATCTGTGAATGAGCTCTGCTCTCTGAGCTTCATCCTTTTATAATCCAGGGGGGCGGAGCCCGCGGTGCTCTCCTTCTAGTATACCGGTTTTTGTAATTTGGTACCCCTCACTGTTTGGTTTGTTTATATATATAAAATAAAGTACATTCCCAATCTCTCTTGTGTTTATTCCTTAAATTTAGGTTATGTTATGTTTTTGGAGTCCTTAAGTTTAGGATTAATTCTTGATGGCCCATTATAATTTTTTACTCCTTCTTGAGTTTTAATAAATCACCTTTTGGAATTTTTAATTACAATTATAGACCCGCTTTAGGGTTCCAGAGTCCTTAGGTTTAGGATCAATCTGTTAGGGTTCCATCTCGGATTTAGGGTTAGGAATGAGGTTAGGGTTAGGATTGGAGTTAGGGTTAGGGCTAGAGACTCGGATTTGGACTTAGAGGTAGGGTCCATACTTAGCAAGGTCACGCAGACTCCGAATTTGGGCTTGGTCCATTTTTGGTTAGCACGCGTCTTGGGCTACCGGACATAATTATTGGGGCACGCATTTTGGGCTCCCTGCCATCCCTACTTGGGCTCTATGGCATTAATTTAGGTGTCCTTGCTTTTTTCTGTACCCATTTCTCTATTCCTTGTCCTCTTCCTCTCTCCCTTTCCATCTTCCATCCTCCTTTCACCTCCTTTCCTTCATCCTCTTTCCTTTCTTTCTCCCTTTATTTTTGGGTTCTTAGGTCACGACGGTAAGGTTCCCACCTGGGAGGCGCAGGCCGGTTAGGTTTGAGGAAGGAAATCTCGCCCCCCGAAGGAGACGGTAGGTGCACGGTCCATCCCAGGCGGTCCCCCTCCCATCATAGACCCAACATAATTTGCATCAGGTAAGTACGTTTCCCTTATTTTATATATATATGCAATTTCCATCTTTGTGGCTTTGTTCTGGTTCCCTTGTTTGGGTTTTATGTTCCTAGGTTTAGGTTATGTCCCTTTGTTGAGGTTTGGTATTTTTAGAGGACTCTTGTCCTCTTCAAAAAATTAATTATGATCATTTTGGATTTTTAAGAGTATGCCTGTGTCGACGTTTCGGCTCTTCTCGGCCTTCATCAGGACTGCACACTCTTTTTTATGGTTTCCCTGTGAGCTGTTTCCCCTTGCAGGTCCCATCTGTGAATGAGCTCTGCTCTCTGAGCTTCATCCTTTTATAATCCAGGGGGGCGGAGCCCGCGGTGCTCTCCTTCTAGTATACCGGTTTTTGTAATTTGGTACCCCTCACTGTTTGGTTTGTTTATATATATAAAATAAAGTACATTCCCAATCTCTCTTGTGTTTATTCCTTAAATTTAGGTTATGTTATGTTTTTGGAGTCCTTAAGTTTAGGATTAATTCTTGATGGCCCATTATAATTTTTTACTCCTTCTTGAGTTTTAATAAATCACCTTTTGGAATTTTTAATTACAATTATAGACCCGCTTTAGGGTTCCAGAGTCCTTAGGTTTAGGATCAATCTGTTAGGGTTCCATCTCGGATTTAGGGTTAGGAATGAGGTTAGGGTTAGGATTGGAGTTAGGGTTAGGGCTAGAGACTCGGATTTGGACTTAGAGGTAGGGTCCATACTTAGCAAGGTCACGCAGACTCCGAATTTGGGCTTGGTCCATTTTTGGTTAGCACGCGTCTTGGGCTACCGGACATAATTATTGGGGCACGCATTTTGGGCTCCCTGCCATCCCTACTTGGGCTCTATGGCATTAATTTAGGTGTCCTTGCTTTTTTCTGTACCCATTTCTCTATTCCTTGTCCTCTTCCTCTCTCCCTTTCCATCTTCCATCCTCCTTTCACCTCCTTTCCTTCATCCTCTTTCCTTTCTTTCTCCCTTTATTTTTGGGTTCTTAGGTCACGACGGTAAGGTTCCCACCTGGGAGGCGCAGGCCGGTTAGGTTTGAGGAAGGAAATCTCGCCCCCCGAAGGAGACGGTAGGTGCACGGTCCATCCCAGGCGGTCCCCCTCCCATCATAGACCCAACATAATTTGCATCAGGTAAGTACGTTTCCCTTATTTTATATATATATGCAATTTCCATCTTTGTGGCTTTGTTCTGGTTCCCTTGTTTGGGTTTTATGTTCCTAGGTTTAGGTTATGTCCCTTTGTTGAGGTTAGGGTTAGGGTTAGGGTTAGGGTTAGGGTTAGGGTTAGGGTTAGGGTTAGGGTTAGGGTTAGGGTTAGGGTTAGGGTTAGGGTTAGGGTTAGGGTTAGGGTTAGGGTTAGGGTTAGGGTTAGGGTTAGGTTAGGGTTAGGGTTAGGGTTAGGGTTAGGGTTAGGGTTAGGGTTAGGGTTAGGGTTAGGGTTAGGGTTAGGGTTAGTTAGGGTTAGGGTTAGGGTTAGGGTTAGGGTTAGGGTTAGGGTTAGGGTTAGGGTTAGGGTTAGGGTTAGGGTTAGGGTTAGGGTTAGGGTTAGGGTTAGGGTTAGGGTTAGGGTTAGGGTTAGGGTTAGGGTTAGGGTTAGGGTTAGGGTTAGGGTTAGGGTTAGGGTTAGGGTTAGGGTTAGGGTTAGGGTTAGGGTTAGGGTTAGGGTTAGGGTTAGGGTTAGGGTTAGGGTTAGGGTTAGGGTTAGGGTTAGGGTTAGGGTTAGGGTTAGGGTTAGGGTTAGGGTTAGGGTTAGGGTTAGGGTTAGGGTTAGGGTTAGGGTTAGGGTTAGGGTTAGGGTTAGGGTTAGGGTTAGGGTTAGGGTTAGGGTTAGGGTTAGGGTTAGGTTGGGAAAAAATGGATCCAGCTTCCCCCAGTAGTACACTGTTTGTGTCCTATGAGTGGGCTGGTGGTGCATGGGCCGTCCAGGCTGCCCTGTTTCAAGGTTGCCCTCAGTACGCTCGGCAGAGTTTTAGGGCGGGTTTGTTTAGTAATTTTGATTTAGTCCAGCTGGATGCTGGGTGTTTAGTTTGTAGGGTTAGGGTTAGGGTTAGGGTTAGGGTTAGGGTTAGGGTTAGGGTTAGGGTTAGGGTTAGGGTTAGGGTTAGGGTTAGGGTTAGGGTTAGGGTTAGGGTTAGGGTTAGGGTTAGGGTTAGGGTTAGGGTTAGGGTTAGGGTTAGGGTTAGGGTAAGGGTTAGGGTTAGGGTTAGGGTTAGGGTTAGGGTTAGGGTTAGGGTTAGGGTTAGGGTTAGGGTTAGGGTTAGGGTTAGGGTTAGGGTTAGGGTTAGGGTTAGGGTTAGGGTTAGGGTTAGGGTTAGGGTTAGGGTTAGGGTTAGGGTTAGGGTTAGGGTTAGGGTTAGGGTTAGGGTTAGGGTTAGGGTTAGGGTTAGGGTTAGGGTTAGGGTTAGGGTTAGGGTTAGGGTTAGGGTTAGGGTTAGGGTTAGGGTTAGGGTTAGGGTTAGGGTTAGGGTTAGGGTTAGGGTTAGGGTTAGGGTTAGGGTTAGGGTTAGGGTTAGGGTTAGGGTTAGGGTTAGGGTTAGGGTTAGGGTTAGGGTTAGGGTTAGGGTTAGGGTTAGGGTTAGGGTTAGGGTTAGGGTTAGGGTTAGGGTTAGGGTTAGGTTAGGGTTAGGGTTAGGGTTAGGGTTAGGGTTAGGGTTAGGGTTAGGGTTAGGGTTAGGGTTAGGGTTAGGGTTAGGGTTAGGGTTAGGGTTAGGGTTAGGGTTAGGGTTAGGGTTAGGGTTAGGGTTAGGGTTAGGGTTAGGGTTAGGGTTAGGGTTAGGGTTAGGGTTAGGGTTAGGGTTAGGGTTAGGGTTAGGGTTAGGGTTAGGGTTAGGGTTAGGGTTAGGGTTAGGTTAGGGTTAGGGTTAGGGTTAGGGTTAGGGTTAGGGTTAGGGTTAGGGTTAGGGTTAGGGTTAGGGTTAGGGTTAGGGTTAGGGTTAGGGTTAGGGTTAGGGTTAGGGTTAGGGTTAGGGTTAGGGTTAGGTAATTTACATAAACGAGAAAAGCACGGGCGACAGGTCATACTTTTAAAACAGTGATTTACAATATTAAAAAGGATCATTTTAAAAAGTGTTGTAAAAACCTTGTAATTAGGTTAGGGTTAGGGTTAGGGTTAGGGTTAGGGTTAGGGTTAGGGTTAGGGTTAGGGTTAGGGTTAGGGTTAGGGTTAGGGTTAGGGTTAGGGTTAGGGTTAGGGTTAGGGTTAGGGTTAGGTTAGGGTTAGGGTTAGGGTTAGGGTTAGGGTTAGGGTTAGGGTTAGGGTTAGGGTTAGGGTTAGGGTTAGGGTTAGGGTTAGGGTTAGGGTTAGGGTTAGGGTTAGGGTTAGGGTTAGGGTTAGGGTTAGGGTTAGGGTTAGGGTTAGGGTTAGGGTTAGGGTTAGGGTTAGGGTTAGGGTTAGGGTTAGGGTTAGGGTTAGGGTTAGGGTTAGGGTTAGGGTTAGGGTTAGGGTTAGGGTTAGGGTTAGGGTTAGGGTTAGGGTTAGGGTTAGGGTTAGGGTTAGGGTTAGGGTTAGGGTTAGGGTTAGGGTTAGGGTTAGGGTTAGGGTTAGGGTTAGGGTTAGGGTTAGGGTTAGGGTTAGGGTTAGGGTTAGGGTTAGGGTTAGGGTTAGGGTTAGGGTTAGG
>NC_137666.1:26925337-27087726 GCF_963422515.1 Blennius ocellaris | reverse complement strand
CTCCGTTATTCTTTCTGCTCCTCCAAAGCATATCTTTCCTTTACAAATGCAGCCTTTTCAGCATCTGCTCTTACTGCAGTAGAAGAGGGGCTGGATTTTATACTTTTATCTATTGATTAGTCAACATTTGATCCACCACCATAATTATGTGCATCACCATTGTTTGCAACCCAGTTGCACCTCAGAAATACATTTCATGTTGAACACCATTTCTTTCAACAACTTTCAGGTTCCCTTTTTAAATCAGGGGAACTTTAAACCAAAGAAACTTTCATGTATGCATGTGACATTGCACAACTGAGCCAGCTCCGTCACCATTTTCTTTTTAACAATTTGTTGTTTGACATGAAACCTTGGATGCCATCCCCTATGCTGGCTGCTAGGTTCAGGTTAGCCTTTGACAGTTTTTCAGCCCTTCACATTTAGCCACGAATCCCTCAGCAGTCAGTTGAATAATTTGTTTTTTCATTGTTTATTCCCACACCCTCACTGCAGTCCTGCAATTTGCTATAGCAACCAATGCATTGGATTAACAACTATTCTTCAAAATACAAGTGCATATGATTTTTATTTAGACATGTATTGTGTGACGCTACATGGAAATCTACCTCCTTGCGTTGGGCGCCATGCATGCAGTGATTTCCAAGTCCAACGCGGCTCCAAGAACACTCCAACAGCTCCACACCAACTACAAAGCCCAGCATAGGATGAGAAGTAAAATATGCAAGCCAACATGCTGTCACCATTGAAATACTGATCTAGTAGAAACACTCACCTGGCTCCAAACTGTTTGGCCTTGATGTCCATGAGAAACATCCATGTGGCTCTAAATCATTGGTCATGAGGCTGATGTCACCTAGAGAACAGAATAATGTTTAGTCAATATCATCATTGAAACAAACATCCAGTACAAATACTCACCTGACTCCAAAGCATTTAAGCTCTCGACATCAAGAACACAAACTCAAAATTGTAGGCCATTCGGGTGATGACACCTGGAGAACAGAAGGAATCAAGTCAAAATATCACCATGGAAATAAACATCCAGTAGAAACACTCACCTGGCTCCAAACGGCTGGCCATTGGTCTGTTGACACAAGAACAGAAAATAATGCAAGTTAAAATATCACCATTGAAATACACATCCAGAAGAAACTCACCTGGCTCCAAAGTATTTGGCCTTGACTTGCAGTATAAAAACACACCTGGCTGAATAGCATTGGCCTTTCAGCTGATGTCACCTGGAGAAAAGAAATTAAGGCAAATATCATTGAAACACCTCTAGTAGAAACGCTCACCTGGCTCCAAACGGTTGGCCTCCACCTCCAGTAGAAACTCACCTGGCTCCAAACTGTTGGCCGTTAGGCTGATGTCACCTGGAGAACAGAACAAATGTTTTCATAGTCATTGAAATAAACATCCAGTAGAAACACTCATCTGACTCCAAAGCATTTAAGCTCGACAACTCGAAATTGTAGGCCATTTGGGTGATGGCACCTGGAGAACAGAAGGAATCAAGTGAAAATATCACCATGGAAATAAACATCCAGTACAAACACTCACCTGGCTCCAGACCTCAATTTCTAAGAGAAACACCCACATGGCCACTAGGTTGATGACCTAAAGACTTAGGAGAAACATTTTTTAAAACATTGTCACTGTAGTGGCTTAAAAAAAATGTCTCACTGAAGTTCAAGTTATGACAATATGGATATGAATATCTGATACAATACGTTCAAAAATATGCAACCCCAATTCACCTCCTTTCTCCTCTACCACATAGGATAAAATAAAACCTTCCAGTCAAGCCACAAGTGACATTAGCAAAAAGGCATTGCAGGATAGAGTTCCTACAGTCATCAAAATACACATCCAGGAGATTCACTCACACCTGATGACCTACGGTTCCAATGCCTTAGGCATCTCTGCACCACTCAGCAGGACAACACCTGCCTTGATACATGGGATTTGAATCTTGGATATATTTGGCCATTTTGCCAGCCCATCTGGTGTCTTTCAATGATAACCTGCATATTCTCCCGTTTCAGAACCTCTTGAACAGGACAGAAGTTCTTGCTGCCCAAACCAGCCATCTCCAAACCAGTTAAAGAGCAGCCTGGAATGACTGCCTCCCACCCCATGGTTAAAAGGAAGATTCCACTCCAGTGATGTTCACCTTCTGCATTTGATGACCAGAGCAAAATGTGGACAAGCTTCCCGAGTCAGAGAAGGCAAAAGTTCCCATCATGACACTTCCAAGTTGCCTTCACTCTCATGGAAGAATGGATGGGATACACCAGTCCTCTAACTCCTTTATGTCCACATGCCTTGGGTGAAAATTGTTGGCCTGCTTTCCTTTTCTGCCATGTGGTCATGAGATTGACTCCATTGGATATCTTCCTTCATTCTCACATCCTCCCTTTTGTGTGATAGTTTGAGTCCTCCATGTCCAGGAATTTCCAAGGTTGAGTTGCTGGATTTAAGGCTCTGACAGATGTCATTTTAATTCTTCAAATTATAGCTCATTACTTTTTAAGCAGCTTGGGAACATCCAGTATCTTGCATTTGATTAATCCTTTTTGCAATTGTTGCAGTAATGTTTCCTTCCAAGTCAAGCAGCTCTTCCACCTTAGTTATTCTTCCTGCTCCTCCAAAGCAGACTTTTATTTAAAAATGCAGCATGAGAAATGCATGCAGCAGTGCTGCATTTTACACTTTTGCTCATTGGTTGTCAACATGTGAAACACCATAATGTGCATCACCTTCATTGTTTGAAACCCAGTTGCACCTCAAACGCATTCCTCGTTGAACACTTTTGCTTTCAAACAATTTTCAGGGTTTTTTTTGTTTTAATTGGGGGAAATGAAACCCAACAAACTTTCACATACGCATGCAGCATCATTGCACAAACAAACCAGCTCCGTCACCATCTTCTTTTTAATAATTTGTTGTTTGACATGAAACCTTGGCTGCTAGGTTCAGCTGAGCCTTTCACATTTAACCACAGACCTCTCAGCAGTCAGTTGACTGTTTTTTCAGTGTTTATTCCCACACCATCAGCGATGGACACACCAGAGTCAATAGGGACATTAGACATAGCGCTGCATGCCTCCATGATAACGAACAAGCAAAAGTTCAGTGTCAGTCAGTCAAAAAGTCCTGTAACTTGCTACAGCAACCAATGCATTGGATTACCAACTACCCTTCAAAATACAAGTGCATATGATTTTTATTTGTATTGTGTGATGCTACACGCAATTATACCTCCTTGCTTTGGACGCCATGCATGCATTGATTTTCCAGTCCAACACTACTCCAACATGACTCCACACCAACTCCAAAGCCCAGCATAGGAGGAGAAGTGAAAGATGTAAATCAAAATGCTGTGACCATTTAAATACATATCTAGTAGATCGACTCACCTGGATCCAAAGCATTTGGCCTCCACCGCCAGTAGAACCATTCACCCGACTCCAAATCATTGGCCATTGACTGATGTCAAGAAGAACAGAAAAGGAATAGAGTCAAATTCTTAACCATTTAAATGTATATCCAGTAGAAACACTCACCTGGCTCCAAACGGTTGGCCATTGGTCTGGTGACTCCTGAAGAACAGAAAATAATGCAAGTTAAAATATCACCATTGAAATACACATCCAGGAGAAACACTCACCTGGCTCCGAAGTATTTGGCCGTGACATGCAGTATAAAAACACACCTGGAGCCTTTCAGCTGATGTCACCTGGAGAAAAGAAATTAAGTCAAATATCATTGAAACACACCCAGTAGAAACACTCACCTGGCTCCAAACTGTTGGCCATTAGGCCAATGTCACCTGGAGAAAAACATTTTTACAAAGATACTCTCACCATTGAAATGTACATCTAATTGAAACACTCACCTGGCTCCAAACCATTTGGCCTTGATGTCCAAGAGAAACATGTGGCTCTAAATCATTGGCCATTAGGCTGATGTCACCTAGAGAACAGAATAAATGTTTAGTCAATATCATCATTGAAACAAACATCCAGTAGAAACTCACCTGACTCCAAAGCATTTAAGCTCCATGTTTTAAACACCAACTCGAAGTTGTTTGCCATTAGCATGACGACACCTGGAGAACAGAAAAGGAATGGAGTCACAATATAATCCCCATTGAAATGCATATCCAGTAGAAACCCTCACCTGGCTCAAAATCATTGGCTGACGACACCTGAAGAACAGACTTGAGAGTTTTTACAACGTTGTCACTGTCGCGACTTCTAACCAAAAAAAAAAAGCCACAGAGGCTGAAGTTGGAATTATGTACCGCTGACTCGTTCCACAGAACACCCCACATGTGTTCTTTACAGTGTACAGGTTTATTTGGATTGTCAGGCAGAGAAGGAACAACATCTTTCTCACTAAAGTTTAAGTTATGGACAATATGGATATTTGAATATACAATGATGCTGTATGGAGATACAATGATACATTCAACAAAAATACCCAATCCCAAGTCACCCTCCTTCTCTACCTCTGCCACACAGGACAATATAAACCTTCCAATCAACCCACATCAGCAACACCCATGTGACATCAGCAGTAAAAAAAATATTGCATGATACAGTTCCTACAGTCACCATCAAAATACACATCAAGATACGGAACTGATGACCTCCCAAGGTTCCAATTCCTTAGGTTTCGCTGCACCACTCATGAGATCAACACCGGCCTTGATGCAAGGAATTTGAATCTTTAATACATTTTGCTGGCTCCTCTGACATCTCCATGCTTTCAGTGTTGACCTGCATATTTTTCCTGTTTCAGAACCTCTTGAACAGGACAGAAGTTCTTGCTGCCCAAACCAGCCATCTCCAAACCAGTTAAAGAAGAGATTCACTCCATTGGATATTTTCCTTCATTCTCACATCCTCCCTTTTGTGTGATAGTTTGAGTCCTCCATGTCCAGGAATTTCCAAGGTTAAGTTGCTGGATTTGAGGCTCTGACAGATGTCATTTTAATTCTTCAAATTATAGCTCATTGCTTTTTAAGAGGCTTGGGAACATCCAGTTTCTGTAGCATTTGACTGATCGTTTTGCAGTTGTTGCAGTAAGGTTTGCTTCCAAGTCAAGCAGCTCTTCCTTATTCTTTCTGCTCCTCCAAAGCATGCCTTTCATTTAAAAATGCAGTACAAGCAATACATGCAGCCTTTTCTGCATCTGCTCTTACTGCAGTAGAAGAGGGGCTGGATTTCATACACCATGATTACGTGCAACACCTTCATTGTTTGCAACCCAGTTGCACCTCAGAAATACATTTGTTGAACACCGTTGTTGCTTTCAAACATCTTTCAGGTTCTCTTTTTTAAACAAGGTAAAATTAAACCCAACAAACCTTCATGTACGCATGTGGCATCATCGCACAACCAAAGCAGCTCTGTCACCATTTTTGTTTTAACACATCGTTCAACACAAAACCTTGGATGCCATCCCCTATGCTGGCTGCTAGGTTTAGTTTAGCCGTTGTTGAGGGGCTTGTAGCTAAATGTGAAAGGCTGACAACTGTCAGTCAGTGGAATAATTTGTTTTTTCAGTGTTTATTCCCTCACCCTCACTGCAATCAGCGGCAGACACCAGAGTCAATGGGGACATCAATCATAGCGCTGCATGCCTCCATGGTACCCGGGAAGTAAAAGTACAGTGTCAAAAAGTCAGTCAAAAAGGTCTGCAACTTGCTGCAGCAACCAATGCATATGATTAACAACTATCCTTCAAAATATAAGTGCATATGATTTTTATTTCGACGTATTGTGTGACGCTACATGGAAATCTACCTCCTTTTGTTGGGCGCCGTGCATGCAGTGATTTTCAAGTCCAACGCGGCTCCAAGAACACTCCAACCCGAACCCACACCAACTCCAAAGCCCAGCATAGGAAGAAAAGTGAAAAATGCAAAACAACATGGTGTGATATTTAAATACATATCTAGTAGATCGACTCACCTGGCTCCCAAGCATTTGGCCTCCACCGCCAGTAGAACCATTCACCTGACTCCAAATCATTGGCCATTAGGCTGATGTCACCTGGAAAACAGAAAGGGAATTGGGTCAAATTGTTAACCATTGAAATGCATATCCAGTAGAAATAATCACCTGGCTCTGAAGCGTTTAGCCTCCACCTCCAGTAGAAGCACTCACCTGGCTCCAAACGGTTGGCCATTGGTCTGGTGACACCTGGAGAACAGAAAATCATGCAAGTTAAAACACCATTGAAATACACCTCCGGGAGAAACACTCACCTGGCTCCAAACTGTTGGCCATTAGGCTGATGTCACCTGGAGGACAGAGGAAGAGAAAAACATTTTTACAAAGATACCATCACCATTGAAATGCACATCTAATTGAAACGCTCACCTGGCTCCTGTTTTGTGGAATGTTTACAGAATCGCTTTCAGTAGGCGCACAATCAAAACAAACACTTCTTGGCTAGAATAAATGCGTCTTTTATTCCCCACCAATCAGTGAACAGCAATACATCACACAGCAATGATAGATCAATCGCTTCTCTCACCCGTGACGCTGATCTGGAGAGCCCACAGACCGGGCATGAGAAATGCTGTGCTGGTCCACGCGAGTGTACGGCTCCGATGGAATGGCTCTGACTAATCATCTTCAAGGATTCTTTATTGTCATATCAAAAAAAAAAATGATACGAAATTTGGACTCAGGTCCCGGTAAGCCAAAGTAATAAAAATAAAAATATATAACAGGAGCGTAAAAATATATACATATACAAGAGCAAAAATGTAAAGTGTAAAGTGTTTGTAGTGCAGGAAGATGAGGGAGTCTACGGAACATGGCTCGAGTTCGCTAGTCTCACAGCTTCAAGGAAGAAGCTGTTCCTGAGCCTGGTGGTTTTGCTCCGAATGCTCCTCAGCCGCTTTCCTGAGGGGAGGGGCTGAAACAGTCCATGTGCTGGGTGGGTGGAGTCCGTGTATTGCCGTGCAGT
Source organism: Blennius ocellaris (assembly GCF_963422515.1). Taxonomy (NCBI): domain Eukaryota; kingdom Metazoa; phylum Chordata; class Actinopteri; order Blenniiformes; family Blenniidae; genus Blennius; species Blennius ocellaris. The sequence goes on along the minus strand of NC_137666.1, from coordinate 27,080,736 downwards.
CATATGTCAGCAGAGTGAACAGGAGGGGGCTCAGCACACAGCCCTGAGGTGAGCCGGTGCTGAGGATGATGGGGGAGGAGACGGTGTCGTTGATCCTGACAGTTTGTGGTCTGTTGGTCAGGAAGTCCAGGATCCAGTTCCCCAGTGTGGGGCTCAGTCCCAGGGAGTGGAGCTTCTGCACCAGGGTCTGCGGGATGATGGTGTTGAAGGCTGAGGAGAAGTCCAGGAAGAGCAGACGGACGTAGGAGTTTTTGCTCTCCAGATGGGTGAGGGTAGTGTGGACCACCGATGAGATGGCGTCATCAGTGGAGCGGTTTTTCCTATATGCGTATTGGTGGGGGTCCACAGTGACGTCATCTTACATCTATCTTTATAGTGAGGAGCAGCTGCACCGCCCTGTGCATCGTTGGAGACTGGCCAGGTCTCCCAGACGCTCAGGCGCAGGACAGCTGATCCTCCGTTCAAAGCGAAACCAGGCGCAGGTTTCGTAAACATGTTCCGAAACCGGCGCCTCCCTGTTCTCCTCCGAAACTACTCATGGAGCCAATTATATTAGGATCAAAACATCTTACTGTGCAGGGTTTCATAAGGTCTCTGTACGGACGTGCCATTCTGCACGTACGCGTTATTCGTCTTACAGCTCCAAACAATTTGGCCTTGATGTCCAAGAGAAACACTTATGTGACGCCAAATCATTGGCCATTAGGCTGATTTCACAGAAAAGACTTGAGAAACATTTTTCAAACAATCAAAATACACATCCAGGAGATGCACTCACAACTGATGACCTCCCAAGGTTCTAATTCCTTAGGCGTCTCTGCACCATTCAGCAGGTCAACACCTGCCTTATGTGTGGGATTTGAATGTTGGCTATATTTAATTGGCTCCTCTGTCACCATGCCGTCAGTGATGACCTGCATATTCTCCCGTTTCAGAATCTCCTGAACAGGACAGAAATTATTGTTGCCCAAACCAGCTAAGGAGCAGCCTGGACATGGTTCCTAAAAGGAAGCCAGCCACTCCTCCAGTGATGTTCCCCTTCTACACAAGATGGCAAGAGCAGAATGAGGGTGAGCTTCCCAGGTCCGAGAAGGCACAAGTTCCCATGACATTTCCCAAAGCTGCCTTCACTCACAGGAAGAATGGATGGGATACACCAGTCCTCTTGTTCCTGTAGGTCCACAAGCCTTCGGTGAAACCAGTTGGCCTGCTTTCATTTTCCTCCTGGTGGTCATGATTAGACTTCTCAGTTCCTGCAAAGCATGCCTTTCATTTAAGAAATATATGCCGCTTTTTCGGAATCATTTTCATGTGCTTCATTGTTTGAAACACACACTTTCCCCCTCAGAAATGCATTTCTTGTTTAACCCAATTTTTGCTTTTAACCAAGGTTCAGGTTTTGTTTTAATCAGGCAACATGAAACCTCACAATTTCTTGTACGCATTTGGCTTCACTGCACATGCAAATCACCTTTGTCAGAGCATTTTGTGCCATTGATTGTTTGACATGAAACCTTTGATGTGTCCCCTACACTGGCTGCTCAGTCTTTCTGAAATTGAGGTTTTTGCCTTTTGCCGCAAAACCCTTGTCAGTTGAATCACCCTTTTTTTTCCCCATCATTTATTCTGACACCATCACTGCTGTCAGCAGTGGACACATCAGAATCAGTGGCAGTGTCACACATGGCGCTGCATGCCTCCATGGTAACCAGGAAGTAAAAGTTCAGCGTCGACAAGTCAGTGCAGTCAGTCAAATAGGTCAGTTTGGAAGGACTTTTCTCACTATAGCAACCAATGCATTGACTTTACAACCATCCTTCAAAATATATATGCACATTATTTTTATTTGGCCATGTATTGTGTGACAATACTATGCTATGCAACCCCTGGTTAGCGTTGGCCTTTAAGATGATGTCACCTGGAGAACAGAAAAAATGTTTAGTCATATAGTCATTGAAATACACATCCAGTAGAAACACTCACCGGAATTTAAAGTGTTTAAGGTCGTCGTCCAGAACACTGTTCCCCAGGTGGCATCAGCCTAATTGTCAGCAATTTGAGACTGAGGAAGAGCAGAAAAAATATTTAAACATACTTTCACCATTGAAATGCACATCCAGTAGAAACACTCGCCTGGATCCAAACCATTTAGCCTCCAGGTCCAGGATAAACACCCCACTGAGCACGCCATGTCCATAGACGTCCAAGACACGTCTGTCCAGGCGTGATCTGGACATCAATTTGACAGCTAGAACTAGTTGAGAAATGATACAGAAATATGTAGATTTAAGATACTCAGAATCAGTTGAAAGACTCCTCACAAGCTGTTAAGTTCAACTACTTGTATAATTATTGATTCGTCATTAAAATGAGGGAAGCTCATCATCATGACAGGCAAGAGGGGACAACATGTGAAGTTTAATGCAAGACGGCACAATGTCAGAGTTAGGACCATTTCTTACTTTGGGTGCAAGGCATTGAACTTTATAGTCGCCACAGAGAAACTTGCCACTTTGATAATCTTTCATCTTGTGAATACAACTTTAACTATGCGAGTTCAAATCCAGTTGAGGTGTTTGAGGACTTTGCTTGTGTGTGCATGGGTTTAATCTAGGTACTCTGGATTCCTCCCACATTCCAAAAACACGCTTTTTAATTGGCAATTCTATGTGCAAGTCCATGTGTGTGTTCTGTGCTAGATTGATGACCTGTCTTCATTCTTTTAAAACATGTTTTCATTGACATCCAAAGGGTTAATTGTGGCCCCTCTGAGGACGCCTTCAGGATGTATAGAGATGATGTCTTTAGGACCACTTTTTGTTCAATGGGATTCACCTGGCTCCAAACCGTTGGCCATTAGGTTGACGACACCTGGAGAGCATAGGACAAACATTTTTGTATCAATGTGTTACCATTGTGTGACCTGGTAATACTAAACACATGAAACCCAGAATAAACCCAAACCAGAGATTGCTGTAGAATAAGATATTTTATTAAAAGACTGAGAACAGCTTGCCTCCAATAAGCCAATTGCAATGAGTCAATAAAAATCTGATGAAACACATCAGGCAAGGAGTGCAATTAATCAATTGACTGGAACATAAAGGAACAATTAAAGGGAATAACGAATGTGGGGCTACACTACTCAGGGTGCAATTAGAGAGATATCAATAAATGTGGTCTTCATAAGCCTAAGCAACAATAACTAAAACACCACTTCACACATTAATTAAAACACTGAAGTTCTCCTATTCACAATAATCTACAGTGAATAATAAAAAAAAAAAACAGGATATCCACTCTACATCACCCTCAAGTAAAACAAGTCAAAAAAATAAATAAAATGGCCCATCTCAATCAAATAGGAGTTTGAGAAAAACAGCAATTGGCTACTCTAATACAGTCTTTACATGTAAACTAAAAGAGAGCACATGAATATACAAAATAAAGCTTTGCAAAAAGAACATTTTACAAACACCATGTAAAGTAACGCATCAAAAATATACCTTGCCAGACTGAAAGCATCCTTCCCCCATTTGGAGACATGCAGGTGTTTGGGATTTGAATCAAGTCTAACATATTATACATTTTAAATATTTATCAAATCTAAAACCGAGCTGAAACACTTTACATCATACATTTTAAAATCATGCTTGGAACTATTTGAAAACGTTTTGTAAGTGAACTCACCTATCAAGCCACCAAACAATTGCTGGCCTCAGCTGCTCCCACTCAGGTGTCTCATTGCAGGAAGAATGGCTCAGGTGAGCTGCCCATCCCTTTTTATAGACTCCGCCCTCTTCCTGCTGACTTCCTTTCACCACCCTTTCACATCTGACTTCCTGCTACCACCCTGTCACACACAATTGCAGTAGAAACAATCAACTCATTCATCTCATGTTTACTTCTGCCTCCACCAGTGACTCAATTCTGATTATCCAATAGCTTAGTAAAAATTGATCCTGGACAAGCCCCATTTCTCTAGAGGGTCCCAGAGTGGAGAATTGACTAAGGAGACAACAACCAATTAATTAGATGAGTTAGAACAGGTGTGGCAAAGAAAAAGGTTTATTTAATAACAATTGAACAAGACTGGCGGAGGTTGAGACTTTGGGTTTGTGCCAAACAAAACCATAAATACAATAAAACCAGAGTCACTGTTGCTTAACTGAAGAACTAAACTATATCACTTTCATCTGGAGATCAAGATTCTATGGAGTGCATTCGTGTTGAAATTATTCTTGAAGACTATAAAAATATTATTGTCACTGTCTATAGAACAGCTGGTTCCTGTCTGGTTACATTTAATTATGAAATGGGAAGGCTTTTAGACAATTTAAACAAGGTGCAGATAGTCAATGATAATTTCAACATAGATCTCCTGAATCCTCATGATAATATTAAACCATCAGATACAATCTCCTCCCTCTTATCCTCAAACTGAGCCCAAGTATAGTTAATACAGCGACAATAATAGATAATATAATCACTAATGAAATTGGAAGTCAAATAAGAGTTGGATTACTTATTAATGATATAATCATCATTATCTCCCTGTATTCTGCACCTTTCATCAAATCCTACAAAAAACCCAAACCCCAGAAAGTCTCTCAGCAGATGGGTTAGGGTGATGGGACACACCTGAAGTCTCTGCTACTGATGACCCAGACCAGGCTTATAATGCCTTTTTGTCCATCTTTGTTAAACTTTATGACAAGCACTGCTCACATAAAAGACTTAATGTTCAAAATTAAAATTCAGTGAATAAAGCTGCTGAGGGGTTATAAAAAAAAGTCATCTTTATAGATTATATACAAAACATAGAACTAAAATGGCAGAGCAGAGATATGAAACCTATAAAAACAAGTTAATAAGCATCATGAGAGTAAATTAAATAAAAATATTATCACAAATAAGCGAAGCTCTCGATTTACCGGTCGATCTTCGTTCCTACCCTCACCTATGGTCATGAACTATGGGTCATGACCGAAAGAACGAGATCCCGGATACAAGCGGCTGAAATGAGCTTCCTCCGTAGGGTGGCTGGGCGTACCCTTAGAGATAGGGTGAGGAGCTCAGTCACCCTTAGAGATAGGGTGAGGAGCTCAGTCACCCTTAGAGATAGGGTGAGGAGCTCAGTCACCCTTAGAGATAGGGGGAGGAGCTCAGTCACCCTTAGAGATAGGGTGAGGAGCTCAGTCACCAGGGAGGAGCTCGGAGTAGAGCCGCTGCTCCTCCACATCGAGAGGAGCCAGCTGAGGTGGCTCGGGCATCTATTTCGGATGCCCCCCGGACGCCTCCCCAGGGAGGTGTTCCGGGCATGTCCCTCCGGTAGGAGGCCTCGGGGCAGACCCAGGACACGCTGGAGAGACTATGTCTCTCGGCTGGCCTGGGAACGCCTTGGGGTGCCACCGGAGGAGCTGGAGGAAGTGTCTGGGGCGAGGGAAGTCTGGGCAACTCTGCTTGGACTGCTGCCTCCGCGACCCGGCCTGGATAAAGCGGTAGCCAATGGATGGATGGATGGATTATCACAAATGATTGGAACAGCTTAAAAATAACATCCAAGGAACAAGGAAAATACAAAATGGTATAATTAGAAATACATATGAATTTCAAAATCATTTCATCAATTATAATCAGGAATTAACAAACACTAAGGAAATAGCAAATACCTTTTATGATTACTTTGTAAAAGTAGAACTGGCACTAGCAAACGAAATTGTAGAATCCAAGGATGCAGACTTTTTAGCTTCACAAATCATCAACCAAAATTCCAACTCTCTTTTTCTAACTGGTGTGGAAGAAAATTAAATAATCACTGGACAGCAGATCAACAACTCGCTGGACATTTGCTATCACTCAGGCTGCAGTTTCAGCTCAAAATGACTTGAAATGATTCTTCCTGATGCCACAGGGACTTGAACTCTGCAGGACAATGTGCTAAGAAAAGCTCTGCTGAAGAGGCTGGAGAAAATACAGGACGTTATTGAATTAGTAATTCAACAGCTTTTTAGATGCAGGTAACATTTAACAAAACAAGTGACATGTCAAGTCAAACTGTTACAAAGAAAGAAATGATCAAGAAAAGAACTTTAAAACAGCTTGTATGCGTGTTTGATTTATAAATGAGACATCAGCTCCAATACGTCTGACTGAACAGCCTCATAAAGCCGCTGCTTCCTTGCTTTTGTCCTGGATATTTCACAGCATGTCAGCAACAACTCAATCAAATCACAAGTGCTGATCCCATGATACTTGTGTACTGCAGCGCCACTGAAAAGGTTGATCATCTACTGGGAGGTGGGCGGCCAAATAAATTAACATTTTCTAATTCATTTTTGTAAAAACCATCTCCTCCACCTGGAATTGAACCAGGATTTACCAATACACCTGCAGCACATTTAACCACTACATCAGTGTCTATATGTAGTGAAAGGAGTCACACAACATGTTTGACATGGAGACAATGTGAAAACTTCCATGAAGCTTTTGGCCTGAATTAAATGTTCCCTCCATTGAAGTACACCAGCCAAAAGTGTCAATCATGGCCAAGAAGTTAAATGTTGTGCTTTCTAGTGTCTTTAAACTAAGTCTTCATTCCTCTTCAGCTACACCTTTTTTCCAACGTTTCCGCTTGACAAGGACTGAATGTATGGGTGTGGCTTCTGAATTGACATGATTAAGCTTTAAACCTCCATCAGTAAACCTCCATCAATCTAAACCTCCATCAGTCTGAACCTCCATCAATCTAAACCTCCATCAGTAACCTTCCATCAGTTAAACGTTTATTTGTGATCAAGTTAAAATGGCTCTTCTGGTCATCAGGCTGTCCCACACACACTCTCTTACATATGATGGTTTTACAGTCTGCTGTTCTCGTTGCTCTGGTGACAACCGATCCCACCTGACAGGTGACTTCACTCCAGGTCTGGTCTCATGCTGCTCATGTTCTCCTGCCAGCTCTGGTTACCTCCTCTCACCCGTCACACACACACACACACACACACACACACACACACACACCACACACACACACACACACACACACACACACACACACACACACACACACACACACACACACACACACACAGCGCTTGCCTGCTGAAGCTCCTGTGTTGTGTGTGTTGGTCTGTGCAGGTGAGGATGGGCAGCTGAGCATCCGTCAGTGAGGACCCCCGGCCGGAGAGGCTGGAGGCCGGTGGAGAGCCAAGCAGAGCTTCTTCCCCTCCAGGGTGGAGCCATGCCACCCTGCAGGTGAGCTGCCGTCTTTCTCAGGACACGGACTAACCCTAACCCTATGTATTGGAGTACAGAAGTGACAATGTCTACAGAAAGGGAAGCAAAGATGTACAAAGTGTTTTGGGCAGCATTGGTGGCTTTCAAACATGTTTTGAATCTGATTAAGCTTCTTTGTTGAATTTGCAGTTTTTCAACAGTGGCAGGTCACAGCTGTCTCAGATTGAGTTCGGTCCAGACTGATTACTTTTGCACATGTCCAACCTAAACTTGGGCTTACCACAAGCTCTATTTCCCAGGATACCGTAGCAATCTTCACATTCCTATTTCTCCTTTTATTATGCTCAGTGCCTCCAGGACCAGGGGCAGCCATGCAGCCCTGTTCTACCTCTACCATGTCTCATTGTTTGTTCTCGCTTTGTTTTGGAGTCTTAAAAAGCTCATTCATGTGTCTCCAGAGAATTATTGAGGTTTATACATCCATGGCACACATGAAACCTAAAAAACAAAGATTGATGAATTGCTGACACTTGCTGCCTCCTTGCTTTCTTTCTAACATTTTACCAAATTCACAAAGGCCTCATTTATATGCCAATGCTTCAAGTTGAAAACACAGTTTTTCTTTTAGAAAAGTTTCATGTTTGCACAGCAACATTTTGAAAATGATGTCTATTCCCACCAAAACTACAGAAACCCTGAAAATGATGTGGTTTTCATGTTGGGCCACTAGTTGGTGCTGTTGTAAGTTTTTATAATGAATCTACACACATGAATCGGAGAACAATCCACTATAACCATTAAGACTGACAACACAGACATTCTAGTGGACAGACCAAGTTGGATTGTTATTATGGTGACTGTCACAATAAAAGTACCAAGTCGTATTGTTATTATGGTGACTGTCAAAATATAAGTACCAAGTCCAGGAGAATATGGACTTGGAGTCACAACACCATGGAGGAAACTTTGTTCTGATTGGCTCTACTGAGCATGTGCAGAAGAATTTATTGCAGCTGTGCTATGCTATTTTTAAATCGATGAAAAGTCCAGCTGTGAGTTTTTTATTGTATATAGTAGTTGTAATCTTCTCAATGACTTCGGTTAGAGTGAGTGTTGTCATTTTCACCCACATGAAGAAAGAGTCTGAACAATTTTCAAAGTGTTCCAACTTGGAAAAGTTTGTGTTTTCAGTGACTCTGAGCACCATTGTTGTATAAACAGACCCACAAAACACAACAAAAGTTTTCTGTTTTCACTTGTAAATGTAAATGGGGCTTCCATTGGATGACTTTCCAAATCCATTTACTGACTTTATATTTGTCAAAAACCAAAAGAATCCATCTTTTTCTGGCTTTGTTTGATCCTTTACAGGTTTTCTGTAGAATCTGATGTGAAGCCATGCGTTGTGCCTCCTCCTCTGCCCCATCCATCCAGACTTCAAACTATTTGTGACTGAGCTAATCTGCCAGTCCCAGGCTGGGATAAAGGAGGATTCTATATAGATCAAATTTCACCGTACACACCAGTATTAGATTTGATAACAATACAGGAGAAAATGGGTATATGTGTTTCTTTTTTTGTGTGTTTGTTTTGCAGGCTTGTGTAAGACAATGATAAAAAATGTTACTGGTTGATTTGCATTTTCATTTTTGGTGTCAAAGTGAAGATTTAAAGTCACAGCTTTCAAATAAAAGCCATCAGAAGATGTTTATTTTAATGGATGATGAATGAATAATAACACATTTAATGGGTGTGAGTGAAGATGTTGATCTGTTAATTGTCTATGTTTAGTTTCATAGCAGTTTTTTCAATTGCCTTCCAGAGATAAATCAAATAATTCAGGCATCATTTTGTGTCTCCAGGCAGATGTGAAGTCAGTGGATCCCGATAGTCACACTGTGGACATTCAGTCTTTAAAGAGCCAAGAGATCAACACACAGAACCAAGAGAAGAAAGAAGAGACAGCAAACCAGCCCAGCTCAAACCAGAATACCCCAAAACCAGAATCCCCCAAACCAGCCCAGCTCAAACCAGAATCCCCAAACCAGCCCAGCTCAAACCAGAATCCCCCAAACCAGCCCAGCTCAAACTAGAACCCCCCAAACCAGCCCAACTCAAACCAGAACCCCCCAAACCAGCCCAGCTCAAACCAGAACCCCCCAAACCAGCCCAGCTCAAACCAGAACCCCTCAAACCAGCCCAGCTCAAACCAGAATCCCCCAAACCAGCCCAGCTCAAACCAGAACCCCCCAAACCAGCCCAGCTCAAACCAGAACCCCCCAAACCAGCCCAGCTCAAACCAGAACCCCCCAAACCAGCCCAGCTCAAACCAGAATCCCCCAAACCAGCCCAGCTCAAACCAGAACCCCCCAAACCAGCCCAGCTCAAACCCAACTGTCACTGTAAGCAGCTCATAAACACGTCACACCACCAATAATGGCCAATCATGTGATAATGACTGATGATGTAAGTGTTAGGGTGAACGATCAGGCTGTAATGAAATTAAGGATTTTAAACAGATTTGGTGGTCTGTGTTTCCCTCTAGCGGGCGCAGACTGCAACTGCATCATATTAAGCTGATCGTGTGACGACTGTATAGACAATTAGTTGTAACAAGGGCATGCGGCACGTATGGAGACCAAACTACACATAACATCAAAACAGACCTCAAGCACTCAGGAAAGACATAAAAAAAGGGTTTACGCTTGCACATTAACTGATGACACTGTCACATGATCCTCATTCGCTTATGAACGATTCTCAAAAGTGCTCAAACTTGGAAATAAACACCAGATGGGCAAAGGGGGTTTAACTAAAACAATGCCGGGCAGTTATGAAGCACATTTACACATTTACACAGACTGTCACTTACTTTGGCTCAAGCACGCACACCTATGGCATCCATTCTGTACAAGGCATTCAGAGTACTGAAGAGACGCTGAGAAAGGAAGTGACATTGTACTTTAAATATTTTCATAAGAAAATAACCAGCATAAAATACTTTCTGACAGTAATAATAAATAAATAGGGCTACTTTTCTTTAAAATAGAAGCTTTGTTTGGAGATTTTGTGCAGTTTGCTTATGAAAAACAGGTAAACGTATGTAAGGGAAATAACGCGTACGTGCAGATTTGCACGTCCGCACAGAGACCTTATGAAACCCTGCACAGTGGAAAAGCACTGAGGGCACGGGTGAGGGAAGCGATTGATCTATCATTGCTGTGTGATGTATTGCTGTTCACTGATTGGTGGGGAATAAAAGACACATTTATTCTAGCCAAGAAGTGTTTGTGTTTTGATTGTGGCCTACTGAAAGCGATCCTGTATAAATATTCCACAAAACAAATTGGCGTCACGAACAGGATCGTGGTTTCAGATATGCACAATGTTCCGGAGGAAAAAGAGCGCTGCGGAAGGAGAGGTGAAGGAGAAACCGACCGCTTCGGTTACGGTGCCTGAAACATGGACCGTGCCGGGGTGGGAGGAAGATCCCGAATTCCGATCCGTAGCGACTGAACTCCGGAAGGGGGGGGGGGGCGCATGGAAACGTGGTCTCCCATTGTAAAGACAGCAAGTGGTGAAGAAGTAGCCGCCGCGCTACAGAGGTGCCCTGTGAGTGACAAGAAACCGGTTGATGCCCTGCAGCGGCGTGTGTGGTTATTAGCCGCTGCGTGGCGTCGTAAAACAGAAGAATGTTGATTAGTCGATTGCAAACTGAATGTGCAGAGACTAAACAAAATGAAGTAGTGGCAAAAACACAGCTGCAATTGCTGCATGGGCAACATCAGCGGTTGCAGGATGTGGCGGAACAGTCTGTTTATCAGGTGGCTGTGCTGAAAAAGAAAAAGAATCAGCAGCGGTCACCGGATAAGCGGAAAATACGAGCCTACATTGCAAATGCTGCTAATGCGGGAGGTTATGACCCGTCTAGTTGGGATGGGGACATATGGAATGATGATCCTGAGTTTGGTTATCCATGGAATGATGATGATTCAGATGGCGAAGGTAATAATTTAGTGCAGGGAGCTGCAGCCAGACCAATTGCCCGCAGGAAGGAAACACAGGAATGGACCCCACTTGAAACTCGATTTATTCGAGATGATGGTGGAAATATTTTGAGAGATCAACATGATAATCCTCGCGTAGCTCCGTTGCCGCTTCCTCAGGTTGAAATAATCACTGAAGATTATACAGCAGATGAAGTGCAGCATTTGACAGAACGGTACAAACAACAGCGTGATGAATCAATGATGCAGTGGTTGGTCAGGATGGTGGAGAATGTGGCGTCGCAGTTGACGGTTGATGAAAATTATTTCACCCGGTTCTTGCGGTTGTCGACTGATCCGTTGGTTAACAGTACGGTACGGGATGTGAGGTTTGCGAGAGGGTCTGGAGGAAGCCTGTTGGACCTGTATGCTGAAGCGACGTTCAATGCATATCCCAATGACTCTGACACTCCTCCCTCACGGGAGCGGTGGCAGACTTTGCGGGAGGGAATGGATTACTTGCGCGAACTAGCTATGAGGCGCACGGTAACTGAGGAAAGGAAAGCTGCCGAGTATTTGGAATTGGACATGTCAAAACCGTTGAGAGATGGATTGCTGAAAGCGGCACCTTCTGCATACAAAGGGTTAATTTTGACTCTGACTTTGGGAGGAATGACAGATAAGGTTTTTACCTTGCATTGTTGGTGAAAATGAAGGAGTTGGCTGGCTTGGGTAATTGGGAAGCGCAACAAGCTGAAGACCGGAAAACAGCTTGGAAGTCAAGTTATCAGACAGAACATGGCAGTCAGGGACAGAGGACGCGAGGGAATGTGGGTTTCCAGCAGCACTCGTCGGTACCAACGAGACGCGACCTGTGGTCCAAACTGATACAAGCGGGGGTAGATGGAAAAACTATCGATGGAGTACCAACCGCTAAGCTGCATGCTATGTGTAAAGGAAAAGGACTATTGGCTAAAAAGGAGGTCCGTTGTCTGGGACAGTTTGCTCACAACTGTCAGTGTGGTGAGCACCAGAACCCCAGTGCTCCTCCCATTGAGGAGGAGTCAGAGGAGGAGTCTGACTCGCCCGCTGAGGTAGCGGTAAGGCGGGTGAAAAGCAAAGGAAAGGCTAAAGGCAAAAACAAACAGCGCCACTCTGCTAAGTTGTATCCGGACCTTTCCAAATTTGATTTATAGGATGAAGGTCGAGCCCCAGAAGTGAGGATGATGAATTGGACTGCAAACGACATACGCCCTCATGTTGAATTGGCAATACATTGGAATCGAGGGAATACTCAAAAAGTGCGCGCTCTAGTGGACACTGGGGCAGAGGCCACAATAATACATGGCAATCCTCACAAATTCAAAGGGAAAAATATGGAAGTAAGTGGACTGGGCGGTAAAATTGTTCCAGCCAAAATGGTAACAGTATAATTAAAAATTGGACATTTGCCAAAAAGAAAGTATTAAGTATTGATCACTCCGGTAAAAGAATGGATAATTGGTATGGACATTCTTGCTGGAATGACATTGCATTTGCAGCAGGGTCGATTTCAGTTTGGAACGGAACCCTCTGTAATGGTGCGACCGGTACTGGTGGGGAAGGTCAAAATGGCTCCTTTCCCCATTCCCCAGGCAACTCAAATGGTTAGCTTAAAGCAGTATCGGGTACCCGGGGGCCATGATGAAATTACAAAAGCGATCAAAGAATATGTGGAGGCAGGGGTGCTGAGAACATGCACCACTGCCTGGAATAACCCCATTTGGCCTGTACATAAATCTGATGGAACTTGGCGCATGACGGTGGATTACCGAAAATTAAATCAGGTAACCCCGCCTTTGACGTCCGCTGTGCCGGACACAGTGGGCATTATTGAACGAGTCCAACATCACTCTGGAATTTGGTACGGGGTAATAGATTTGGCTAATGCCTTCTTTACCATTCCCATACCCGACAACCGACAGGAACAGTTTGCATTTACTTGGGAAGGCAGACAGTATACATTCACTCGTTTGCCTCAAGGTTTTCTGCACAGCCCCACCATATGTCATCACATAGTGGCCGAACACTTGGATGCATTCCCGTTGCCAAGAGGAGTTTTGCTGTCTCACTACATTGATGATGTGATGATTCAGGCGGACTCCCAGGAGCAGATAGAGGAATTGCTCCCACAGTTGGTGGCTCATATGCGAGGTTATGGTTGGGAAATCAACCCAGCAAAGATCAAAGGCCCCACTCAAACAGTCAAGTTTTTGGGTATTTGGTGGAACAAAGGGGAGAGAGAGATCCTCCCACAGGCAAGGGAAAAGATTTTGGCTTGTGCCACACCCCAGAGTAAGCAAGATGTACAGTGGTTCATAGGTTTGTTCGGGTATTGGAGGAATCACATTCCTCATCTTGGACAAATTTTACAGCCTCTGTATCATGTGACCAGGAAAAAACATGATTTTGAATGGACAGATAAGCATCAAACAGCTTTTGAGTTGTCAAAAGAAGCTATCCAGCAGGCTGTGTCACTGGGCAAGATGCAATCAGGGCCCGTTGTGCTCCAAGCATCTGCTACAGGGGACTATGCTAATTGGAGCTTATGGCAAAAACAAGGTCGAGAACGAAGGCCTTTGGGGTTTTGGTCTCGGAAACTACCTGACGCCGGGACACGCTATACACCTTTTGAAAAGCAGTTGTTGGCGTGCTACTGGGCTTTTTGTGGAAACTGAGGCACAAACCGCCGGACATGAAGTTCTGATGCGACCATTAATTCCGATTATGTCCTGGGTAACGAGCAATCCTACTACACATCGTATTGGGACCGCTCAGGAGTCCAGCATCATAAAATGGAAATGGTATGTTGCAGAACGAGCCAAACCTGGGTTGAAAGGTGTTTCAGTGTTGCATGAAAAGGTTGCTGATGTTCCTGAACAGGGAGAAATCATAGCTAATGTGGAACCACTGGAGGAGTCTCCAGTCAAGTCAGGAAAGCTGTGGAATGAACTGTCAGAAGAAGAACAGAAGCATGCATGGTTCACAGATGGATCTGCTAAGTGGTTGAACGGCAAAAGAAATTGGAAAGCGGCTGCTTATAATCCTGCTACGGGAGAAGTGCTATCTCTAACAGGTGAAGGGGGTAGTAGTCAGTTAGCAGAATTGCAGGCAGTACATTTGGTTCTCAGCCGTGAAGGTATCGGGAAAGCATTCATTTACACAGACTCATGGTCCGTGGCAAATGTAATGATTACCTGGATGCCAACATGGAAGAGGAATGGTTGGAAAATCCACAACAAAGAAGTTTGGGGTAGAAAGTTATGGGAAGACATTTGGGAGAAAGTCAAGACTGTGATCACTACAGTAATGCACACACTAAACATCCTACCATTGAAGCATTGCATAATGCTACTGTCGATGGTTTGGCACAAATCCAGCGAGTTAATAGAGAAAGCACGGAGGGATTAGCTGCATGGGTACATGAGAAATCCGGTCATTGGGGTATTCAAGGAACCCAACAGTGGGCACTATCCAGAGGGATAGACTTGAAACTCGACCATATCAAAACCGCCATCAACCAATGTGAAAGGTGTCAGCACCAAAGACGGGGTACACCCCAACAGGTACATGGGCATATTCATAGAGGGAGACAGGCTGGTCAGATATGGCAGATGGATTTCATAGGGCCACTCCCTTTCTCATCAGGGAACCTGTTAGCAGAGTCTACACTTAAACACAGCGTTAAACGTGACATAACACAGCACATGTCTTTTTCCTTTGTGATCACGCGGACCTCGGGCACACCAGTCTTTATTTTCACACGTGTGTCAAATCAGCAACCAATCAGTCACATGATCAATGAGCGTTGCCATGACATCATATGTAAACAAAAACAAATCCAAACACATGAGAGCATATCTCAACAGAACCGATATGTATGTACGGCGGTAGATACATATTTGGGGGTCCTAGTCACCCATGCCAGCAGGCATGCAAACCAGCATGCCTCCTCCAGTGTTTGGGAAAAATCCAGACTTACTATGGCACACCATTAGAAGTCCAGACTGATAATGGATCACATTTCACAGGCCACATGGTAAAGACCTGGGCTCAGGAATACCATGTGAAGTGGGTGTACCACATACCATATTACCCTCAAGCGGCAGGGTTAATTAAGCGTATGAATGGTATACTCAAGTCAACTTTGAAGAAACTGACACCAGACGGTTCGCTCAGGGGATGGGGAAAGGTGTTACAGGAAACAGTGGGAAAGATCAACAATAGAGTGGTAGCTGATGGTGTAACTCCCGTTAGCTCGCATGTTGTCGGTCAGCCAGGATCCTGTGATGTCCTCTGTCCCTGTGAGGTTTTGGAAAGAGGATGATAAGGCAGTGTTACCCTTAAAAGACACACATGGGGAACCGGGTTATCCTCTCAGAAACATGGAAACCGTTACATTACCGCCTGGACAATCAGTGGTTCTGGATGTGGGGGTGGGAATTCAATGTCCACCTGGGACACATGCGCAGGTGTTGCCCAAAACTGCTGTTGCACTCCAAGGGGTGGTTGTTACCCCCGGGGTAATACACTCAGATTTTACGGGTTCAATACATGTGGTGTGTATAAATATGACAACGACACCAGTGGTAATTGACAAACATTCACTGGTTGCACAAATTGTAGTCACTCCTAATGGAGCTCCCCAGGCGGAAGAAGTAAAGCAGCCTGAGGGAAAATCTGGCGTAAAGAGAAACAACCTAATGGTCCACCCATACCTGGTGAAATTATTGCTCAAGGACCTGACAACACGGTTACGGTAATGTTTAAAGGGAAAGAGAAATGGACACATGTTCCTTCCTCACACTGTTATGTGAGGGAGGGGTAGGGTATTCATCACGTGTTTTATTGTTGCAGGACCAATCCAACGCGAGGATGTATGGTGGCCAAAGACCTGGTGGTGCCGGCTGTTTGGTCATCGCCGTCCTTGCCCTCGGTGCAGTCCTGGTGGTGACGACGCCCGGTTGCTTGGCGGAAACTCCCGGGGAACTCCTGGAGGAAGTCCAGCAGGTTAGGTGGACGTGGAGAGCCGAGGCTAGCAACCGGAGTCAGGATAACTACACTTGTCCTGCAAATCACACTTGCAACATGTTGACAATAGAAGCATCCTCTCTATGGCGGTGTCCAAAGTGCCGTAATGGGCAAGACATTCCAATGGTGCCCAAGGGGGACACCGTTACGGTGACGGCACACGCTTCTATGTGTCTCTACTCTACACAAACCAAGAACTGCAGCAAGAACGGCATCATTACAGATAATACTAGCTTCGTTGTGGTGGACCCTGCGTACTGGTGGAGAAACGCCACCCATATAATGGGGCGAATTGATCCGTTCTGGGCATTATTGTGGGGAATACCTGTCACTGTACAACATGAAAATGTACATGTCGTACCTGCACCATCCACATGCATACACGTCTCACAGCAGTTAGTGCATCAAACTGTTACATGGACTGTGAACTTTCCTCCCATTCCTAAGTGCCCACGGG
Organism: Blennius ocellaris; assembly: GCF_963422515.1. NCBI lineage: Eukaryota > Metazoa > Chordata > Actinopteri > Blenniiformes > Blenniidae > Blennius > Blennius ocellaris. The sequence continues at coordinate 27,063,984 of NC_137666.1, read as the reverse complement.
CCAAGAGAGCATGGTACGACACTCTGCTTGGAGGCTCTGGCACCCTGCTAGGAATGGCTAACACCATTGACGGACAAATCACGGCAAGCAAACTGCATTACACTGGATCATGGACAGCGGATGGGTTTCGTAAAGTGGGCCAATGGATGCCTTCCATCACCCGCAGTCAACTGCAGGAGGCAGATCTGTGGGCGGAGGGCGATGCTGACTTTACCAACATTCACAATGTCACAGGGGAATTGTTAACTCCGATTGTTAACTCATTGAATGGCACTCATTGTTCTGTGTTCCATGTGTTTGCATATGCTCAATGTGAACGTTTTCAACGGATTTTGACAACAGGTAACCCACATGAATGGCGGGAGATGTGGAACATCTCCTCCGACGTATGGTTACACCTGAATGCTGACAAAACTGTATGTAATGCCACACAGTGCTCTGGCACTTGGACACAATACAGGGTAACTGACACTCTCACTTTGTGTAAATATTATGTCCTACCCGTTATAACCACTACAGGGTATTGGTTCCTCCAGACGCAAGGACGCTGGATACATATGGCAACCAACACGACATATGACTTGGACACTTGTGACGACACAGATTGAGGGAAAGTTTGCATGCTTATGCAGGGCTACCAGGATCCATGCCTGAAAGAAGGAGACGCCACGTGTAACTGGAGACATGAAACACCTAGGGATATCATACACCAGATAGGTCCACACACACTATGCCTGGCTACTATGACTTCTCATTCCCAGTTACCCTATGTACCGTTTTCAGGATGCCTTAGAGGGGTCTATCTCTGGCACTGGCATAATCGTACATATAGGTTGACTAACTTTACTGTATCACACAGGAAGTCAGACATATATTGGGAACATTTGCAAGGATTACGCTTGGGTATCAACCTTACCATGTAAAGCTATGAACAGGTCAAGGCACCTAACTGATCTTGTGCAACAACATCGTCATAATATTACCCAGCTGCATGTCAGTACCCTCATCGCATCCCAACGTGTACAGGCGGTGGCAACGTTGGTAGAACACAATTCTGCCTCACACTGGTATGACATTTTTACAGGAGCATCACCTCTCGCACGGAGGTTAACACTTCCCTCTCTGTTCATTTTGTTAATCATCGTGATTGTTATTTCTGTGTTTAACTGTTGCACGGTATGGTATGTTATTCGGATCCGTCGGTCCCTCCGCAGACAGATTCATCGCACCTTATTACATTAACATGTATGTTGGTCAATATGTTCGACTTGTCGGTGGTGACCCTGACTGGGCACGCATTGTCACTGAATTCTTATGGGGAAATCTTTTGTTTGTTCTTTTTGCATCACCATATGGAACTCCTTATATTATAGTTTTTATGGGACATGACATAATTTGGACCAATCTCAGTCGTGATCAAATGCAACGTTATCCTGTGGAAAGGCTTTCATAAGGTCTAGGGGTGGAATGTAAGGGAAATAACGCGTACGTGCAGATTTGCACGTCCGCACAGAGACCTTATGAAACCCTGCACAGTGGAAAAGCACTGAGGGCTGCCGATTCATGCTTATATAAGATGTTTTGATCCTAATATAATTGGCTCCATAAGTAGTTTCGGAGAAGAACAGGGAGGCGCCGGTTTCGGAACATGTTTGCGAAACCGGCGATGGTTCCTCTTTGAACGGGAGATCAGCTGTCCCACTCCTGAGCGTCTGGAGACCTGGCCAGTCTCCAATGATGCACGGGCGGTGCAGCTGCTCCTCCCTATAAAGATAGAGTAAAGGGAGAGAATAGTTAGAGTCTTCCATCGGAGCCGTACACTCGCGTGGACCAGCACAGCATTTCTCATGCCCGGTCTGTGGGCTCTCCAGATCAGCGTCACGGGTGAGGGAAGCGATTGATCTATCATTGCTGTGTGATGTATTGCTGTTCACTGATTGGTGGGGAATAAAAGACGCATTTATTCTAGCCAAGAAGTGTTTGTGTTTTGATTGTGCGCCTACTGAAAGCGATCCTGTATAAATATTCCACAAAACAACGTATGGGAAGTATTATTGAGGATACACTTGCTTGCTCAATCACAGTTATAAGAAACCTTTACATCATTGGCAAGTTTTTACTTATATTACATTCAGAATGGCCAAAATTATTAGGTTATTGGTAATGACTACTGTAATCATGGAATAAGTTATTATATTATTGGCAAAATGCTGTTAATATTACAATGGATCAAGTTACTTTATTACGGCAAAGGCCAATATATCCCATTATTGGGTGGTATTCCATTATTGGTTATTACACACATACGTGTTGTATTATTCATGTGGAAAACAGTCTGTGCTGAGCCGTCCTTGTCCTTTGTGTCTTGAACTGTGTCAGGAAGAAGCAACAGAGGCTGAAGAAGTGTCTCTGGACTTTGAGAGTTTCCTGCACAACAATGGCATTCTTTACAGCTGCTTCAGCCATCACGGGAACCGAGTTTATGTTGACGAGTCACAGGTACAAACAACTGACTCCAAGCCCAAAAAATGTTTTTACAAACAGGGATCATATCATTTTACCCTGTTTGTACACATTGCACATGTTGAATATCAGCTGTGATCCATCACAGCATCACCGTGAAGGAGATGAGTTGGCTGCGATTAGGACACACTGATATTGATCCAGTATCAGGTAGTACAGCAGACACTGCACGGAGTACTCATACTCAGGAAGGATTCCCGATACCAGCCAGGGAGTACTACGTGATGTCGTCCGTCAGCAACATCAGCAGCAGGTTGAGCAGAGGACAAGCGACGTCTGGAGGTTCTTTGATATTAATGAGAACAACAGTAAAACAGACTAGAAATTCTATTCTAACAAAATATAAAAAGGAGGAAGACAGTTTGTACAACACCAGCAACTTCAGAGTTAGCCTGATGTCTGTCAATAGTTTAACTGCTCAATGGATCAGGAGGATTTTACGCCTTTCAGATCACACACCAGCAATGCCACATGCTACATGCTTAACAGATTAAAGTCTGAAGGTTACACTCATTAACATCAAGTTGGGACCCTTAGTCTCCAGTCTACACCAACAGCACAGTGTAAAGACAGATACTACATACTGTGATATACATAGTGTAGACACAGTCATATACTTTAGCCTTTAAAGCAGTTAGAGGCTTGCTCTGACCTTTACTTGAATCTACCATCAACCCAATGAATCCCATCCACACTGACCTGAGCTCAGATAGCTACTGTGGATTACCTGGTGTCCTACAAATATGTATAATCCTAATTTCTTCCAGAACCTGCAGCCATTTCCAAAAGAGTGGTACAACCAGGGCCACTTTCTCGCCACCATCAACCAGGTCTGTCTCATCCATTTCATCCCAAAGTAAATAAAGCTGTTGCCAAATCGGATACTGTAGTTTTATAGCATTCACCACAATTTGGGCCGGCCGTACATTCATTTTCACAATTAATTGAAAGACTTTCCACGTTTTCCCCCATGGATTAGTTTGTTAAAATCTCTAATTATCACTCAAGTCATTTTCAAGTCCATTTGTCTATCCAACATGTATACACGCTGGTTTCACCATGAAGGACCAGCAGGGAGCTGGAGTCTATCCAATCACAATCGGAAGCTGCATTACTAACAGTTTAGCAGAAAGACACACAGAGAGATGGCGGACAGGAATAGTTAGTCTCGGGACCAGATGGACTCGGTGTAGAAGCACCATCAGGGCATCTTGTGGGGAGGCTGGGGTGTGAAGAGTGTTTGTCTCTGCTGTGTGAGGATGTTTTCCTTCTGGTCCAGACAAATGATGACGGAGAATTGAGCCAGTATAAAGGTTCAAGACATTCAGAACTGGCCTTTGAGGATCGACATCAGTTCGATATCTTTGTCTTCATTACACTGGAAATCACACAACTTAATAACGACATATTTTGTGCTGCCAGACATCTGACCAGCTGCAGACTCCAGGCAGCAACCAGTCAACTGTGGCGAAGGATGACCGAACTGGCAGCCTCTACATTCAGGGCAAAGGAACAGTCATGACCTACATGTTTGAGGTGAGTCATGACAGACTAACATTTATTTCTATGGTACTGTTCAGATACAAGGTAATCCATACTGCTTTACAGGGATATTAAGGAAATATAATAGAGAAAGAAGATTGAAATATACAAGAAAAGCAAAATAACGTTAAAACTGTATTTATATAAATGTCATATAATAGATAAAACATTGTTTAATGGAAAGCCTGAACATATTTTTTTTAAATCCATATTTAAAAGAAAAGTGAGCTTGTCAGCAGGAAGTCTTTTACTGAAATCTAGAAAATCATGTTATTGTCTAGATAGGGTTGCTCATGTTGGTTTAATCTAGAAAATCATGTTACTGTTTAGATAGAGCTGCTCATGTTGGTTTAATCTAGAAAATCATGTTACTGTCTAGATAGAGCTGCTCATGTTGGTTTAATCTAGAAAATCATGTTACTGTCTAGATCAGTGCTTCTCAAATGGTGGGGCGCGCCCCCCTGGGGGGGCGTGGTGGGGTGTCAGGGGGGGCGCGAGGCGGGCGCGACTTTCAGTATTAGTGTCTTTATTCATGCTTGAACAATAAAAAAAGGGCCTCCAGCCACTAGGTGGCAGCAGTGCTCACACTAATCAACAGGCTGCCTGTTCAACCAGGTGTACAGAGCTGGCGGAGGAGGAGGAGGAGAAGTTTCTGACAGGAGTGAAAAGAAAAAAGGATGAGGCATCAGAGGAAAAGAAAACAGGTGACAGTAAACATACACCTAGTAAGAGCAGGAGATATGACGATGCTACATCGCCCTTAGGTTTACCGTGAACACGGTCGGAAACGAGGAAACACCCGTTTGTGTTTTATGCCTAAAAACTCTGGCAGCGGAGCATGAAACCAAATAAATGAAGACGGCACCTGGAGACCATACAACATACACCTGGAGACCATACACCATACACCTGGAGACCATACACCCGTTATGTCAGTAAGCCACTGGAGTTTTTTCATGGTAAACTCCATGAGTATCGCCAACAAGCCGGTCATTTCGTCAGCGCGGCATCAGTAAACAAAAAAGCCCTGTTAGCCTCTTACAAAGTTGCCCACCACATCGCAAGGTGCAAAAAACCCTCACACCATAGCAGATTTATTTTGATAATCAGGCGATTGTATGCAGAATGCTGGTGCCAGCAACTCATACAGTGGTTTATACGGATAAATAAATATTATCAAGTTCTCAATGGTAGTACAATATGGGGGGGGGGGGGGGGGGGCGCTGAAAAAAATTCTGTCCTCTAGGGGGGGCGTGACAGAAAATAATTGAGAACCACTGGTCTAGATAGAGCTGCTCATGTTGGTTTCATCTAGAAAATCATGTTACTGTCTAGATAGAACTGCTCATGTTGGTTTAATCTAGAAAATCATGTTCCTGTCTAGATAGAACTGCTCATGTTGGTTTAATCTAGAAAATCATGTTACTGTCTAGATAGAGCTGCTCATGTTGGTTTAATCTAGATATCATGTTACTGTCTAGATAGAGCTGCTCATGTTGGTTTAATCTAGAAAATCATGTTACTGTCTAGATCAGGGGTCTCAGACTCGCGGCCCGGGGGCCAATTGCGGCCCTCGGGTCAATATTTTGTGGCCCTCTGCTTCTAATCAAAGCTTTGTGTTAGTGCGGCCCGCGCATTTTTTTCTCGCACGCATCTGGGGGTTTTATATTTTTTAACACCTGTGGGCTCCCGTAGCTCAGGCTCGCGAGAACAGCGCAAATCACTTTAAAATGTTTGGATGAACGATTGGAAGTAAAATATCTTGTCAACTAATGCTATACGGTTTTATTTAGCCCCAGCCATGTCTTTTTCAAAACCTGTCGTGAAGAGAAAAGTTGGCGATGAGCACAGACAATTTCAGGAGAAGTGGGAGCTGCAATATTTTTTTGTTGAGCACAGGGGCATCCCAACGTGTCTAATATGCACGGATAAAGTTGCGGTGCACAAGGAGTATAACATTAAACGTCATTACTCAACTAAACACGCTGAGGAGTATGCAAAATACCTGGGAGATGAGCGAGAGGACCGGGTCGCCAAACTTAAAACATGTCTACTGAGGCAACAAGATTTTTTCAAGAAAGCCAGCAAAGAGAATGAAGCGGCTGTCAAAGCTAGCTACATGGTGAGAGAGATGATCGCTAAAGCAGGAAAGCCGTTCAAAGACGGCGAGTTCATCAAACAATGCATGTTACAGGCTGCAAGTATAGTCTGCCCGGAAAAAAAGGCTCAGTTTAGCTTTTCAGCCAACACAGTGGCAGAGCGCATTTCTGACATGTCTGGTAACATTTATGATCAACTGCGTGAGAAAGCTAAACATTTCCATTCTTACTCACTCGCTCTTGATGAGAGCACAGACGTCACTGACACGGCACAGCTCGCAATATATATCCGTGGTGTTGATAACAATTTTGAAGTTACGGAGGAGTTGCTCACAGTGGTTGCAATGCAGGCCAGACCACCGGTCAGGAGATATTCCGCCAGCTGTGTGATTGCATTAAGGATGCCGGCTTACAATGGAAGTGTTTGGCTGGAATAACTACCGATGGAGCGCCATCAATGACAGGGAGGAAAAACGGACTTGTAGCACTTGTTCGAAGAAAACTGGAAGAGGAGGGTGTGGAAGATGCCATTGCTCTGCACTGCATTATCCATCAGCAGGCCCTTTGCAGCAAAATCCTGAGGTTTGACAATGTGATGTCTGACGTCGTTAAATTCATCAACCATATCAGATCCAGGGCTTTAAATCACCGGCAGTTCCGCGACTTTTTGGTCGAAATAGAGTCAGAATATGAGGACGTGCTCTACTTCACCGAGGTACGTTGGCTCAGCAGGGGGAAGGTCTTGAAGAGGTTTTTTGAGTTGAGGGCACAAGTGAAAGCCTACATGGAGAAGGATGGGATGACTGTTCCTGTGCTAAGTGACCCTAAATGGCTAATGGACTTAGCTTTTCTTGTTGACATCACACAGGAGCTGAATGTACTGAACAAGAAGCTACAAGGCCAGGGCCAGCTTGTCAGTGTTGCATATGACAGTGTCAGAGCATTTTTACTGACCCCTTCTCCTTTAATGTGGAGGATGCCCCCCCTGTCCTGCAGATGGAGCTAATTGACCTGCAGTGTAATACTGAACTCAAAGCCAAGTTCAGGGAGGTGAGTGGAAAAACAGTGGAGCTTGAACAATTTTTGAGAAAACTGCCCCCCACCTTGCCTGAGCTTTCCAGGATGTTCAAGTGGACCATGTGCCTTTTTGGCAGCACCTCTGTGTGAAAAGCTCTTCTCCGCAATGAACTTCAATAAGTCAAAGTTCAGGTCCAGACTTAAAGATGAGCACCTTAAAGCTACACTGAGGGTCTCAGTTGCCTCCTCCCTCAAGCCAAATGTGGCTCAGCTGTGTGAGAGGAAGCGCTGCCAACTCTCTGGTAGCAAGGAGTAGAAGGAAGTAAATGAAGCCTATGTTCTGAAGAACTGTTCGTGTTCTACATGTTCTGACTTGTTAAGATTGAGAAGATTGGATCAGTTGATCTTTTTTTTGGAATACTTGAAGCCTTTTTTTGTGATGCAGCCTTTTTTTTGTGATGCGGCCCAGCCTCACCCAGACTCTACCTCCAGCGGCCCCAAGGTAAGTTGAGTTTGAGACCCCTGGTCTAGATAGAGCTGCTCAGGCTGGTTTAATCTAGAAAATCATGTTACTGTCTAGATAGAGCTGCTCATGTTGGTTTAATCTAGAAAATCATGTTACTGTCTAGAAAGAGCTGCTTAGGCTGGCTTAACCTCACAACAGGTAGAAAATATTTAGATCAGTGTGATAACTGTAAATAATAGATGTAGCACTAACCAGAGTATTTTATGTTGTCCCCCATCCATCCCCCAACCCCCCACTCTCTCTCTCTCTCTCTCTCTTTGAGCACTCCCACCCGGTCGTGTACGGCAGCCACGCAAACTGCTAATAAAGCAGCTACATGGGGAGCCTCTTAGTCTTCTCCTGTTGCAAAAACAAAAACTGTTCTGACATTGGAAGACTCGCAATCTTAACATATTATTTATATGAGCTGTCAAAAAGGGCAAGGGGGAGAACCAAAGTAAAGGATATCAGCAAAGTTGTAGGAGTTAATTTTATGTTGTGAATATAATTGTATTCTATGCATTTCATTTCAAAGAGCCCTGATTGTTAGGGTAGATTTTCAGTCTGAGATTCTTAAGTTGTTGTATTTGGGTTTAGTTGATGGTACTTTCTCGAGAAACATGTCCAGCTTGTTTCTTATGTCCCATTCTGTTTTCCAGGAAAGACTGAATACTTGCAGGTTCTGGGATCCTCAGTCGGGAGTCTGGTTGCTGCTGCCACTGCAGTGGGAGATGAACGTGGAGTTCGTTGAAGCTCAAGTCCAAGGAGTCATGGTGAGGATTAATCTAATACTGCTCTGTGACGTCAAACCTGAACACAATGAACTGATAGTTCTGTTTGGAGAGTAGCAACAGTAGCTCTCTGTCTCTTCTCATCTTTCCCTTCTCTCACTTCATGTCCCTCTCAACCCCCACAACATCAGCTGAAAGTCTCCAAAATGTTTGGTGCTGCCAAACAATGTTTCTACCTGTTTAAATCAAGGTGTAACTCCCTCGAGGCACGAACAACACAAGTGACTTCATTGGTACTGGTTTATTTGAAGATCCCTCCAAATCCACCGTGAAAACTATAACATACACACATACAGCCACACAGTATTAATGATTACATCAACAAAGTAAACATAAACATGAAACACTCGGAAAAGTAGAATACAGAAAATACATTAAGTACCTCGTTGGCTGCGTGCTGTGTAAAGGGGGAATTATCTTTCGTCTTCGGATGTTCCTTGAACACTTCAAACTTTGTGACCACTTAAATTGGTCCTTAATTTCGCTGTTTGTCTTAATACAGCAACACGTGCGTCTTCACCTTCTCCTGGTTTTTCCTTCACTCTCCGCAATGGCGCAGCAGTACCCAGCATATCAAAGTAAAAGCGGTCTTTTCAAAATAAAAGTTGACAGCACTCTTTAGCCCCACAAACACACAAAACACCTGAAACATGTGCCAAAAGACAATAATAGTATAAACTGAGATAAAGTATGACTATCAGCTACACAAGGTTTAGTTTTTCTTGGTAAGGGTAGGTTTACACTATGTTCTAAGCCACGGCAGTCCTGTTTGCCCAAAACGCAGTGCACCGTGGGATTTTGGGGAATTCTGCAGAAGGTCTGGCAGGTTTGTCAGGTTCTGTCAAGGCTTTCTAAAAATGAAATGTGGACGTTTGAAGCACGTTTATGCCCCAAATAGCCACCAAAATCAAGCTGCCTCCTCCCAGAAAGTGTGCTCAGTGGCAGACTGGAGTAGACCGTCACACGTCGAGTCCACAAACTGTCACACACCAGACACTCACTGAGGTGAATTTAATGAACTGCATGAATGTCACTTCACCTTGTATTCCAGAGTGCTTTACCAGGCTTGGTGGACCAGAAGGAGATCACTGCAGCACTCAGACAATGCAACTATGATCCTGAAGAGGTCATCTCTGTCTACCTGGCCATGTTTGGAGAGATCCTCCTGCAGGCTCCTCCCAGTGGAGATCACAGCTACACTGACCTCAACTCCTTTAGGTCAACACACACCCTCTTTCATATACTTGAGTTTTACAAAAGCATGAGTGATTAAACGTTTGGCCATAATGTTGTTTTTTAATATGAATTCCAACAAACACAATATGAATTGACTCATAGTTTGTGTCTAATCATGAAGGAAAATCATATTTATTTCACATTCAACTAGAAAACGATCATAATGATAGGCTGAGGGAGCGATGCAGGCAGTGGTGACTGGTCATTATGGGCAGGTGGGGCTGAGCGCCACCTGGTGTCATCAGAAAGGACTTCATGCAAAATATGCTATTAATTCGTTAAGATTATTTACTATATTTTATTGTCTGAATAAAACTTCCTCTTACATAGCACATAATTGCTGTGTGAGGACAGTACTCCCAGGTTGTTGTTCTACTCTTGCTGCTTCAGGCTGTTTTCTCCTAATCGACACCAATAGTGCATTAGTGGGGCTCATCCCCGCTAGCCCTTCTCTCACCATGCAGTGCGTATTGCGTGCAGTAAAGCGTAAGTGCTGAGGCTGTGGCTCCGTTCATTGAGATCAAGTGATTTTGATGCCGAGTGGGGCTTGAAGCCATAAACCCCACTAAAATGTCATTTAGATGCTTAGAGCTGATTGGTTGGCACTAATTTAGGCACTGCTTCACAGAACCAGAGTGAGTCGTCACAAACATCTGCTTGTTAGCAGTTGAGAATCAACATTAATTAGGTCAATTATATGCGAGTATGAGTTTCAAACTCTTATTTTAGCTGAGAGACTGAAGGTAACTAGTGGTAAACTAGGGTTATGGTCGGAGTGGTTGGAGTTCAGTGGTATAACTTTCATTTGTGAAACGTCTTGACTTGGTTCAGTTCCCAATAATTATGTTTTTTTTTACTTTACTTTTTTTGGGATCAGCTATTTTCAGGCTTCAATATTTTTTACTATGTGGCTGTTATAATTTGGCTAAAAGGTGGAGCAACCACTTTACTTTGAAAGTCAGTGCTGTCACTAGACCTGAAATTAAATCTTTCCCCACCAACTATTTACTTATAATAATGCCATTGGATGCTGGGGATGGCAGAAAATGCTTTCCATGACTTTGCTTGGCCATTGCCATGGTTACGTGTCATAGTTCTGTGTTCCAGTTGGTGTGCTAGTTTGTTTTTGTTCATTTTTATTTCTTTGTTGGTTTATTTTGAATGGAGTTGTATTGCACGGTGCGTGGAGGGGATACACATCACTCTGTGCTCGTGTGTCAAATATAACAAACTTCTGTGCAACAAAGTCAACATTTTTCTTTTTGTTTGAACATTGTCAGCGCCACACTATATTTGAGAATCCTTCATGACTCGAGTTTTAGTTTTTTGCACCATCAATAGGGCTTAATAATTTAGTGGCACAAATAGATGATGTAGGCTGTTCATTGGGAAGTGAATCAAATAAAACATGAACAAAATTGCTGTGAATCTGCTTTCAATGAATTGTGATAAATCATACAATCAATCAAAATGTAAATAACTCACAAAATCAACAATTCAAAGCACAGAAATTGTGTTCATTGTGAGTCATTTGACTTAAGTGAGTACTGAACGCCATAAATTCACACTTTACAACATGGAGGTCCTCTCAGGTGATTTGACCAATAACCACTAAATTCTTCATCACATTTCGTGGTGTTTTTGTCTTCCTGATGTTCGCTAGTTTGATTATGCAGTCGGTGGCTATGAAGGAGAAAAATCAATCATTTTTTGAAGAGATGTACCAAAACTAATTTTTTTTCAAAAGTATAATTATGAGTACTAAACTGTAGCTACTTGTCCATACAAGTACTTATTAATGCCATTAAGTCTAATATTTACTCTATACTCAAACAATATGTGAAAGCTATGTGTTGCCTTGAACCACCTCCATGATACACACACCTCCATCAGCTTTGAAGCTCCAGTGTACTACTATACTAATGTTAAAGTATACTAATATTGAAGAATCTCCAAACCATTGACATCTCTAGTCCTCTCATGTCTGCCTGCTGATGATGCCGTTGATCCATGACATCACATAATACTCACAGGGTTGCATTGGTGATCTTTAACAAGTATGAGAATGCTGTGCAATATCAGACCGCTGGTACTAGTGTCGCTATTTATTTTTTTTTATCATTAATGTGTTAAAATGAAGACTAACTCTGAGCGAGGGCTGGAAGCACCTTGGGGTAAACACAAAGAGACAAACAACCACAGACACAGGCATTTTTAGGGTCACCAATTAAACTCCTGTGCATCTTGTTGAGCTGTGGGAGGAAGCCAGAGTACCGAGGGAAGAACATGCAAACTTCACGCAGAAAGACCAACACATAATTCGGTGTTTGGTGTTGCTGCTTGTGTCTGCCTCTATGTTGCACCTGAACATCTTGCTTCCACCCAGCAGGGCGCTGTTGGAGAGGGACCGTGCCATCGGGGATCTGATGAATAAGCTCCAGATTAAAGAGAAAGAGGCAGACAGTCTCCTCCAGAAGAACAGCTACCTGGTGGGAGAGGTGCGCTACCTCACTGACGTTGTCCAGCACCTCAATCAGAGAATGGCTGAGCTGGAAGCTGACCGGCAGCAAGCAAGAGAGAAGATCAGATCCCTCCTGAACAGCCGAGCTCCTGCTGTCTCTCCAGCCAAAGCGGTCTCCCAGCCCACCCTGGACCCTGCCCAGCTCCTCCAGGTGGGCCACCTGACCCGTACACTGAATGTCTCCAACAAGAAGCTCAAGGCCACTGTCCATCAAGCTCTGGCTGACATGAGGAACCAGCTGGAGCAGCTGAAGGGCTCCATAGGGAGGTTGACCAAAGTGGAGCTGGAGGGAGCAGCTGAGGTGGAGGAGCTGCGATCGCTCTACAGGAGGGAGGCAGCAGAGAGGAAGAGCCTGTACAACAAGGTACTGGAGCTGCAGGGAAACATCCGGGTGTTCTGTCGCTGCAGGAAGAGCGACACAACCTCCAGATGTCTCGAGACCACCCACGACCAGGAAGTGGTGCTTGTTCAGAAAGGAAGTAAAAAAAAGTTCCAGTTTGACAAAGTCTACACTTCCAGCAGCACACAGGTAACGGCTAGTTTCCACGGATTGAATTACTATTCCATAGATTTAAATGAATGTATCAGCCATAATTTAATCATGTGTAGCATGTAGCATCACTGGTGTGTGAGCCTGAAACTATTTAGCATGTAGCACAGCTTGGAGTAAAATCCTACTGAGCTACAGAGCAGTTTAAACTAATGAACAAAGTTGTGCTAACTCAGCTGCTCCAAATGTTTATTTTCTGCCTTCACAATACGAGATGCAACTGCCAAGAGCTGGTTAGAGTCTTCTTGTTATGGCTTGCGGTGTGTGTAGGATCCAAAAGCTGACAGGAGTCGGACTGCAGAGAGTAGAAAAGTTCTTAATTGGAATCTATGGATCTACAGGAGCGATTTGAGTCCAAGTGGGAGTCAGGCAGCTGGAGTCGAGAACTGGAGATCTGAAACTCGGGCAGCACACACCGTGTCTGAACAGGGGAGGAAAAAACCCAAGTTAGCACCAATGAGGTCCAAAAGGGCACAAAGGTTTCCTTTCCAAAAGCTGAGCTGGCTGAGCAGAGTACCACTTTGATAAACCGACGATCTGGCAATGAGGGAAGAGCGATCTAGAGGCTTTATGGAGGAGGCGATGATGAAGCTTTCAGGTGTTCCACCCAGCTCCAGTGCATGACATGTCGACTCCGCCCACCATAGACACACAAGGGGAGGGAAACAAAGGAAAAAGAAAACAGAAAAACACACAGCATATTTATGAAGCATCTGCAATTTTATTGAGTTTTAGTGAAGTGGCGTAGTTTGTGGTGTAGACTGGCTCGGGGAAGACGTACACCATGATGTAGGAAAACGCCCGGAGTCAACATCAGATCAGTCCCACATCTTAACTAACCCTATGATGATGAGGATGGCCTGGATTTATATAGTGCTTTTTTTCAGGCTGACTCAAAGCTCATACAGAAAGCATTATTCCTTCACGCCAGTCCCACCAGTGGTGGGAAGCTACGCTGCAGTCACAGCTGCCCTGGGGCATGCTGACAGAGGCGTGGCTGCCATTTTGCACCATTCATACCCATGCATACGAGGCAACGTGGGTAAAGTGCCTTGCCCATGTCTTCATGGGCAAGGCAACGACACTGACTTGGATAGAGTGGGATTCGAACCGCCAATCTCCGGTTATTGGACTTCCTATAGCTTTCCCAAAGTTATTTGTATTGTTTTATATTTAATGACGTTTGAAGTGACAAAGTGGCTCATAAATAAAAAGGTAGTTGAGCAGTTTCTGATATTAAACGTGTATCACATACTGCCAAACAAAGGAAATGGTTAAATGGCTAAAACTGTTAATACAATCATAAAATGTCAGCAGCTCTTCATTGATAAAGTACAGTTTTCTTAAATATAGTTAAACATTCATTATTTGAAATTCTGAAGTCTTGTTATCTTGATTTGAAAAGTTAAACGTATTTTGAGACTCAAGACAAGCTTTATTTGTTGTAAAGTCATAAATGGTTCTTTGGCCACAAAGGTCGCATATCTTTGACGTAGTATCAAACATTAGGCTCATGGGCCAAAACTGGTCCTCAAGATGCTCCAATCAGGACAAACCATCCAGCAAATGGTCAACATTTCAAAGAAAACATTGATTTTTGGACTTTGGATTGAGGGTTTTTTATTGAATTTTTTTACATTTCAATGTATTTTGCACCAGAAGGTTTCTTGACACCAAGTTTGTTAAGTCACATAAGGATATTTTATCCTGTCCTGTCACTCACTTAATTAATCTCTCTTTTAAATGTAGTCTTTTTCCTGAGGACTGGAAATGTGCCATTGTCACACCTGTTTTTAAATCTGGAGACCGCCTTGAAGCTAGTAACTATCGACCTATAAGCATACTGCCAGTATTTTCAAAAATTGCTGAAAAGGTTGTCATTGAACAACTGACCTCATTTCTTAACACCAGCAATTTTGGTCTACATTGTATGCAATTTGGTTTTAGAGCGAACCATTCAACCGAGACTGCCTCCTTACATTTAATAGAGCAAATTAAATCACGGCTTGATAAAGGAGGAGTAGTTGGTGCTGTATTTTTAGACCTGTGTAAAGCATTTGATACAGTTAACCACAGTGTCTTAATATCAAAACTTTCTAAATTGAATTTTTCGCCTAGAGCTCTGGCTTGGATGTCATCATATTTATCAAACAGGAGGCAATGTGTTAAAGTCTGTGATGCACAATCCAGTTACAGGACATGTACTATGGGAGTCCCACAAGGATCTGTATTAGGTCCTTTATTATTTAGTCTTTATATTAATGATCTTGCTGAACAGTGTGCTGATGTCGATCTGCAGATGTACGCAGATGACACTGTTGTTCATGTACATGCTAAAACAGCTGACTTAGCAGCTGCTAAGTTAACAACTGCACTGGAGAGAATCACTCTTTGGCTTGATCAATCATGTTTGAGTTTAAATGTAAACAAAACAAAATGTATGTTTTTTTCTAAAACCATGGTACAAATCCCTGATGTTGAGATTCTCATTAAAGGTGAACGAATTGATATAGTTACTGAATTTAAATATCTTGGCGTGTTTCTGGATCCAAATTTAAATTTTAAGAAACATGTCAAAAAAATGGTTAAAACCATAAAATACAATTTAGTTAATTTTAAACACATCAGAAATTGTCTCTCTCTGGATGCAGCCAAGATATTTATGCACGCCATGATTCTGTCCCGCATGTCATATTGTATCACCTGCTGGGGGCAGGCTGGTGAATCTACTCTGAGACCTCTGGAGTCTTTATACAAACAAACTTTAAAAACACTGGACAAAAAGCCAATTCGTTATCATCATTGTAGGATACTTGAGAAACATGAGTTATTGAGCTTTGAGAATTTTAGGTTAGTCACCAATTTGTGTATGGTCTATAAAATTTTAAATGGTTTGGCCCCACAGCCATTATGTGTTTTTATCCACGCTCGCTCGTCAAATTCCATCAGATCCACTAGAATATCCTCCATACGAGATTGTACCATACCATTTCGCCGCACTGTAGCGGGGCAATCTGCTTTTTCTGTAAGAGCCACAAACCAGTGGAATACCTTACCTGACGCCGTAAGGGGCAGTAGCTCTCTCAGAGTCTTCAAATCCAACCTCAAAAATCTGTTAAAAGCTGCTCAGCTCTGCAACCACTAGTTTGGTCCGTAGACTTCTTTTTGTGTGTGTGGGTGTGGGCGTGGGTGGGATGAGGGAGGTGGGGGGAGTTGCACGCAGACATGTGTAGCCACGTTGTTGTGGTGTTTTATCCCTGTATACTGTTTAATCTGTCTTGTTACTGTGTTGTATTTTTGTGACCTGCCAAGGGACTACAGATGCAAATTAGCTTAAAGCTACAATCTGGTATAGTGCATCAAATGGCAACATTTATGTTTTAACTGTACATTGTCCCTTTTAAATAAATTTTATATTCATTCATAATCTGATGTTAGAGGAGGAAGATGTTCTATAATCTGGATTAGAGGAGGAAGATGCTGTATAATCTGTTAGAGGAAGACGCTCCATAATCTGATGTTCGAGGAAGATGCTCTATAATCTGGATTAGAGGAGGAAGATGCTCTATAATCTGGATCAGAAGAGTAAGATGCTCTATTAACTGATGTTCGAGGAAGATGCTCTGTAATCTGATGTTCGAGGAAGATGCTCTATAATCTGGATTAGAGGAGGAAGATGCTCTATAATCTGATGTTAGAGGAGGAATATGCTCTCTTACTCCTCCCCTCTCTAACACCTCGTCCTCTCTGACCTCTCCCCTCTATGACTCCTCCCCTCTCTAACACCTCATCCTCTCTGACCCCTCCCCTCTCTGACCCCTCCCCTCTCTGACCCCTCCCCCTCTAACACCTCGTTCTCTCTGACCTCTCCCCTCTATGACTCCTCCCCTCTCTAACACCTCATCCTCTGTGACCTCTCCCCTCTATGACTCCTCCCCTCTCTGACCTCTCCCCTCTATGACTCCTCCCCTCTCTAACACCTCATCCTCTCTGACCCCTCCCCTCTCTGACCCCTCCCCTCTCTGACCCCTCCCCTCTCTAACACCTCATTCTCTCTGACCTCTCCCCTCTATGACTCCTCCCCTCTCTGACCCCTCCCCTCTCTAACACCTCATCCTCTGTGACCTCTCCCCTCTATGACTCCTCCCCTCTCTAACACCTCATCCTCTGTGACCTCTCCCCTCTATGACTCCTCCCCTCTCTGACCCCTCCCCTCTCTGACCCCTCCCCTCTCTAACACCTCATCCTCTATGACCCCTCCCCTCTCTGACTCCTCTCCTCTGCAGTGTTGCGTGTTCATCAATGTGAGCCCGGACGCAGCCGACGTGGTAGAAACTGTGAGCTCGCTGCAGTTCGGTTCCACCATCCGACAGGTTGCTCTGGGCAGAGCAGCTCAGAACATCGGACCAGCCAGAGGCAGCAAGATGGCCAAATGAAAGGCGAGCTTCGTCATCATCATCATCGTCATCTGGATTATTTCGCAGCTCGGGGGCCTGCAAGGGGTTTCTCTTTCGAGCAGTTCATCTAAGACCTAAACTAGCTGCGCCTGGACAGAACAGAGTAGAGGTGTGAATCATTGAACACAGATTTATAATTTGACAGTTGTGAGGGCCCTGGTGGGAGGATTCAAACATTTCAGCATTTATGTATGAATATTGCAAATGTGTACAACCATCTTAGAGCAAGACAGCAGAAGAGATGGAGAATTGTGAGGAAAGTTACTGGAATGTGCAGCTATTAGAAGACGTTTTTTAAAGATACGACCGTCAGGACTGTCTTCATCTGTGTGTTTCTGTACTTCTTGTTTTATTTTGTATTCGTATGTGATCTTCATCTCCTCTCACTTGTTCGGCCTGTGATGCATCTGTTTCACTCCCAGTGTCTCTTCCTCTCCCTTCACACGTGTCCTGTTTCTGTCTGTTTCACTCCCAGTGTATCTTCCTCTCCCTTCACACGCGTCCTGTTTCTGTCTGTTTCACTCCCAGTGTCTCTTCCTCTCCCTTCACACGCGTCCTGTTTCTGTCTGTTTCACTCCCAGTGTATCTTCCTCTCCCTTCACACGCGTCCTGTTTCTGTCTGTTTCACTCCCAGTGTATCTTCCTCTCCCTTCACACGCGTCCTGTTTCTGTCTGTTTCACTCCCAGTGTATCTTCCTCTCCCTTCACACGTATCCTGTTTCTGTCTGTTTCACTCCCAGTGTATCTTCCTCTCCCTTCACACGTGTCCTGTTTCTGTCTGTTTCACTCCCAGTGTATCTTCCTCTCCCTTCACACGTGTCGTGTTTCTGTCTGTTTCACTCCCAGTGTATCTTCCTCTCCCTTCACACGTGTCCTGTTTCTGTCTGTTTCACTCCCAGTGTATCTTCCTCTCCCTTCACACGTGTCCTGTTTCTGTCTGTTTCACTCCCAGTGTATCTTCCTCTCCCTTCACACGTGTCCTGTTTCTGTCTGTTTCACTCCCAGTGTCTCTTCCTCTCCCTTCACACGTGTCCTGTTTCTGTCTGTTTCACTCCCAGTGTATCTTCCTCTCCCTTCACACGTGTCCTGTTTCTGTCTGTTTCACTCCCAGTGTATCTTCCTCTCCCTTCACACGTGTCCTGTTTCTGTCTGTTTCACTCCCAGTGTATCTTCCTCTCCCTTCACACGTGTCCTGTTTCTGTCTGTTTCACTCCCAGTGTATCTTCCTCTCCCTTCACACGCGTCCTGTTTCTGTCTGTTTCACTCCCAGTGTATCTTCCTCTCCCTTCACACGTGTCCTGTTTCTGTCTGTTTCACTCCCAGTGTATCTTCCTCTCCCTTCACACGTGTCCTGTTTCTGTCTGTTTCACTCCCAGTGTATCTTCCTCTCCCTTCACACGTGTCCTGTTTCTGTCTGTTTCACTCCCAGTGTCTCTTCCTCTCCCTTCACACGTGTCCTGTTTCTGTCTGTTTCATGCAACCAGTGAGGAATTTACTTTTGTGACTTCACCTCCTTTCATGGAGACTAAATTGATTTATTTTGGCTGATATTGTGTTCTTTGGCTGAAAACATCTGTTTCAGGTGAACCAGGTTCCTGGTGTGGCCGACAGACCAGAAACATCTGGTTCAGGTGAACCAGGTTCCTGGTGTGGTCCACAGACCAGAAACATCTGGTTCAGGTGAACCAGGTTCCTGGAGTGGACGACAGACTAGAAACATCTGGTTCAGGTGAACCAGGTTCCTGGAGTGGACGACAGACCACAAACATCTGGTTCAGGTGAACCAGGTTCCTGGTGTGGAAGACAGACCACAAACATCTGGTTCAGGTGAACCAGGTTCCTGGTGTGCTCCACAGACCAGAAACATCTGGTTCAGGTGAACCAGGTTCCTGGTGTGGAAGACAGACCACAAACATCTGGTTCAGGTGAACCAGGTTCCTGGTGTGGTCCACAGACCAGAAAGATCTGGTTCAGGTGAACCAGGTTCCTGGTGTCGTCCACAGACCAGAAACATCTGGTTCAGGTGAACCAGGTTCCTGGAGTGGATGACAGACTAGAAACATCTGGTTCAGGTGAACCAGGTTCCTGGAGTGGACGACAGACCAGAAACATCTGGTTCAGTTGAACCAGGTTCCTGGTGTGGTCCACAGACCAGAAACATCTGGTTCAGGTGAACCAGGTTCCTGGAGTGGACGACAGACTAGAAACATCTGGTTCAGGTGAACCAGGTTCCTGATGTGGTCGACAGACTAGAAACATCTGGTTCAGGTGAACCAGGTTCCTGGAGTGGACAACAGACTAGAAACATCTGGCTCAGGTGAACCAGGTTCCTGGAGTGGACGACAGACTAGAAACATCTAGTTCAGGTGAACCAGGTTCCTGGTGTGGTCCACAGACCAGAAACATCTGGTTCAGGTGAACCAGGTTCCTGATGTGGTCGACAGACTAGAAACATCTGGTTCAGGTGAACCAGGTTCCTGGTGTGGTCCACAGACCAGAAAGATATGGTTCAGGTGAACCAGGTTCCTGGTGTGGTCCACAGACCAGAAACATCTGGTTCAGGTGAACCAGGTTCCTGGAGTGGACGACAGACTAGAAACATCTGGTTCAGGTGAACCAGGTTCCTGGAGTGGACGACAGACCACAAACATCTGGTTCAGGTGAACCAGGTTCCTGGAGTGGATGACAGACTAGAAACATCTGGTTCAGGTGAACCAGGTTCCTGGAGTGGATGACAGACTAGAAACATCTGGTTCAGGTGAACCAGGTTCCTGGAGTGGACGACAGACCAGAAACATCTGGTTCAGTTGAACCAGGTTCCTGGTGTGGTCCACAGACCAGAAACATCTGGTTCAGGTGAACCAGGTTCCTGGAGTGGACGACAGACTAGAAACATCTGGTTCAGGTGAACCAGGTTCCTGATGTGGTCGACAGACTAGAAACATCTGGTTCAGGTGAACCAGGTTCCTGGAGTGGACAACAGACTAGAAACATCTGGCTCAGGTGAACCAGGTTCCTGATGTGGTCGACAGACTAGAAACATCTAGTTCAGGTGAACCAGGTTCCTGGTGTGGTCCACAGACCAGAAACATCTGGTTCAGGTGAACCAGGTTCCTGGAGTGGACGACAGACTAGAAACATCTGGTTCAGGTGAACCAGGTTCCTGATGTGGTCGACAGACTAGAAACATCTGGTTCAGGTGAACCAGGTTCCTGGAGTGGACGACAGACTAGAAACATCTGGTTCAGGTGAACCAGGTTCCTGGAGTGGACGACAGACCAGAAACATCTGGTTCAGTTGAACCAGGTTCCTGGTGTGGTCCATAGACCAGAAATATCTGGTTCAGTTGAACCAGGTTCCTGGTGTGGTCCACAGACCAGAAACATCTGGTTCAGGTGAACCAGGTTCCTGGAGTGGACGACAGACTAGAAACATCTGGTTCAGGTGAACCAGGTTCCTGGAGTGGACGACAGACCAGAAACATCTGGTTCAGTTGAACCAGGTTCCTGGTGTGGTCCACAGACCAGAAACATCTGGTTCAGGTGAACCAGGTTCCTGGAGTGGACGACAGACTAGAAACATCTGGTTCAGGTGAACCAGGTTCCTGATGTGGTCGACAGACTAGAAACATCTGGCTCAGGTGAACCAGGTTCCTGATGTGGTCGACAGACTAGAAACATCTGGTTAAGGTTAACCAGGTTCCTGGAGTGGACGACAGACTAGAAACATCTGGTTCAGGTGAACCAGGTTCCTGATGTGGTCGACAGACTAGAAACATCTGGTTCAGGTGAACCAGGTTCCTGGAGTGGACGACAGACTAGAAACATCTGGCTCAGGTGAACCAGGTTCCTGATGTGGTCGACAGACTAGAAACATCTGGTTCAGGTGAACCAGGTTCCTGGTGTGGACGACAGACCAGAAACATCTGATTTTGTTGAACCAGGTTCCTGGTGTGGTCCACAGACCAGAAGCATCTGGTTCAGGTGAACCAGGTTCCTGGAGTGGACGACAGACTAGAAACATCTGGTTCAGGTGAACCAGGTTCCTGGAGTGGACGACAGACCAGAAACATCTGGTTCAGTTGAACCAGGTTCCTGGTGTGGTCCACAGACCAGAAACATCTGGTTCAGTTGAACCAGGTTCCTGGTGTGGTCCACAGACCAGAAACATCTGGTTCAGGTGAACCAGGTTCCTGGAGTGGACGACAGACTAGAAACATCTGGTTCAGGTGAACCAGGTTCCTGGAGTGGACGACAGACCAGAAACATCTGGTTCAGTTGAACCAGGTTCCTGGTGTGGTCCACAGACCAGAAACATCTGGTTCAGGTGAACCAGGTTCCTGGAGTGGACGACAGACTAGAAACATCTGGTTCAGGTGAACCAGGTTCCTGATGTGGTCGACAGACTAGAAACATCTGGTTCAGGTGAACCAGGTTCCTGGAGTGGACGACAGACTAGAAACATCTGGCTCAGGTGAACCAGGTTCCTGATGTGGTCGACAGACTAGAAACATCTGGTTCAGGTGAACCAGGTTCCTGGTGTGGACGACAGACCAGAAACATCAGATTTTGTTGAACCAGGTTCCTGGTGTGGTCCACAGACCAGAAACATCTGGTTCAGGTGAACCAGGTTCCTGGAGTGGACGACAGACTAGAAACATCTGGTTCAGGTGAACCAGGTTCCTGGAGTGGACGACAGACCAGAAACATCTGGTTCAGTTGAACCAGGTTCCTGGTGTGGTCCACAGACCAGAAACATCTGGTTCAGTTGAACCACGTTCCTGGTGTGGTCCACAGACCAGAAACATCTGGTTCAGGTGAACCAGGTTCCTGGAGTGGACGACAGACTAGAAACATCTGGTTCAGGAGAACCAGGTTCCTGGTGTGGTCCACAGACCAGAAATATCTGGTTCAGGTGAACCAGGTTCCTGGTGTGGAAGACACACCAGAAACATCTGGTTCAGGTGAACCAGGTTCCTGGAGTGGACGACAGACTAGAAACATCTGGTTCAGGTGAACCAGGTTCCTGGAGTGGACGACAGACTAGAAACATCTGGCTCAGGTGAACCAGGTTCCTGATGTGGTCGACAGACTAGAAACATCTGGTTCAGGTGAACCAGATTCCTGGTGTGGACGACAGACCAGAAACATCTGATTTTGTTGAACCAGGTTCCTGGTGTGGTCCACAGACCAGAAGCATCTGGTTCAGGTGAACCAGGTTCCTGGAGTGGACGACAGACTAGAAACATCTGGTTCAGGTGAACCAGGTTCCTGGAGTGGACGACAGACCAGAGACATCTGGTTCAGTTGAACCAGGTTCCTGGTGTGGTCCACAGACCAGAAACATCTGGTTCAGGTGAACCAGGTTCCTGGAGTGGACGACAGACTAGAAACATCTGGTTCAGGTGAACCAGGTTCCTGATGTGGTCGACAGACTAGAAACATCTGGTTCAGGTGAACCAGGTTCCTGGAGTGGACAACAGACTAGAAACATCTGGCTCAGGTGAACCAGGTTCCTGGAGTGGACGACAGACTAGAAACATCTAGTTCAGGTGAACCAGGTTCCTGGTGTGGTCCACAGACCAGAAACATCTGGTTCAGGTGAACCAGGTTCCTGATGTGGTCGACAGACTAGAAACATCTGGTTCAGGTGAACCAGGTTCCTGGTGTGGTCCACAGACCAGAAAGATATGGTTCAGGTGAACCAGGTTCCTGGTGTGGTCCACAGACCAGAAACATCTGGTTCAGGTGAACCAGGTTCCTGGAGTGGACGACAGACTAGAAACATCTGGTTCAGGTGAACCAGGTTCCTGGAGTGGACGACAGACCACAAACATCTGGTTCAGGTGAACCAGGTTCCTGGAGTGGATGACAGACTAGAAACATCTGGTTCAGGTGAACCAGGTTCCTGGAGTGGATGACAGACTAGAAACATCTGGTTCAGGTGAACCAGGTTCCTGGAGTGGACGACAGACCAGAAACATCTGGTTCAGTTGAACCAGGTTCCTGGTGTGGTCCACAGACCAGAAACATCTGGTTCAAGTGAACCAGGTTCCTGGAGTGGACGACAGACTAGAAACATCTGGTTCAGGTGAACCAGGTTCCTGATGTGGTCGACAGACTAGAAACATCTGGTTCAGGTGAACCAGGTTCCTGGAGTGGACAACAGACTAGAAACATCTGGCTCAGGTGAACCAGGTTCCTGATGTGGTCGACAGACTAGAAACATCTGGCTCAGGTGAACCAGGTTCCTGATGTGGTCGACAGACTAGAAACATCTGGTTCAGGTAACCAGGTTCCTGGTGTGGACGACAGACCAGAAACATCTGATTTTGTTGAACCAGGTTCCTGGTGTGGTCCACAGACCAGAAGCATCTGGTTCAGGTGAACCAGGTTCCTGGAGTGGACGACAGACTAGAAACATCTGGTTCAGGTGAACCAGGTTCCTGGAGTGGACGACAGACCAGAAACATCTGGTTCAGTTGAACCAGGTTCCTGGTGTGGTCCACAGACCAGAAACATCTATTTCAGTTGAACCAGGTTCCTGGTGTGGTCCACAGACCAGAAACATCTGGTTCAGGTGAACCAGGTTCCTGGAGTGGACGACAGACTAGAAACATCTGGTTCAGGTGAACCAGGTTCCTGGAGTGGACGACAGACCAGAAACATCTGGTTCAGTTGAACCAGGTTCCTGATGTGGTCGACAGACTAGAAACATCTGGTTCAGGTGAACCAGGTTCCTGGAGTGGACGACAGACTAGAAACATCTGGCTCAGGTGAACCAGGTTCCTGATGTGGTCGACAGACTAGAAACATCTGGTTCAGGTGAACCAGGTTCCTGGTGTGGACGACAGACCAGAAACATCAGATTTTGTTGAACCAGGTTCCTGGTGTGGTCCACAGACCAGAAACATCTGGTTCAGGTGAACCAGGTTCCTGGAGTGGACGACAGACTAGAAACATCTGGTTCAGGTGAACCAGGTTCCTGGAGTGGACGACAGACCAGAAACATCTGGTTCAGTTGAACCAGGTTCCTGGTGTGGTCCACAGACCAGAAACATCTGGTTCAGTTGAACCACGTTCCTGGTGTGGTCCACAGACCAGAAACATCTGGTTCAGGTGAACCAGGTTCCTGGAGTGGACGACAGACTAGAAACATCTGGTTCAGGAGAACCAGGTTCCTGGTGTGGTCCACAGACCAGAAACATCTGGTTCAGGTGAACCAGGTTCCTGGTGTGGAAGACACACCAGAAACATCTGGTTCAGGTGAACCAGGTTCCTGGAGTGGACGACAGACTAGAAACATCTGGTTCAGGTGAACCAGGTTCCTGGAGTGGACGACAGACTAGAAACATCTGGCTCAGGTGAACCAGGTTCCTGATGTGGTCGACAGACTAGAAACATCTGGTTCAGGTGAACCAGGTTCCTGGTGTGGACGACAGACCAGAAACATCTGATTTTGTTGAACCAGGTTCCTGGTGTGGTCCACAGACCAGAAGCATCTGGTTCAGGTGAACCAGGTTCCTGGAGTGGATGACAGACTAGAAACATCTGGTTCAGGTGAACCAGGTTCCTGGAGTGGACGACAGACCAGAAACATCTGGTTCAGTTGAACCAGGTTCCTGGTGTGGTCCACAGACCAGAAACATCTGGTTCAAGTGAACCAGGTTCCTGGAGTGGACGACAGACTAGAAACATCTGGTTCAGGTGAACCAGGTTCCTGATGTGGTCGACAGACTAGAAACATCTGGTTCAGGTGAACCAGGTTCCTGGAGTGGACAACAGACTAGAAACATCTGGCTCAGGTGAACCAGGTTCCTGATGTGGTCGACAGACTAGAAACATCTAGTTCAGGTGAACCAGGTTCCTGGTGTGGTCCACAGACCAGAAACATCTGGTTCAGGTGAACCAGGTTCCTGGAGTGGACGACAGACTAGAAACATCTGGTTCAGGTGAACCAGGTTCCTGATGTGGTCGACAGACTAGAAACATCTGGTTCAGGTGAACCAGGTTCCTGGAGTGGACGACAGACTAGAAACATCTGGCTCAGGTGAACCAGGTTCCTGATGTGGTCGACAGACTAGAAACATCTGGTTCAGGTAACCAGGTTCCTGGTGTGGACGACAGACCAGAAACATCTGATTTTGTTGAACCAGGTTCCTGGTGTGGTCCACAGACCAGAAGCATCTGGTTCAGGTGAACCAGGTTCCTGGAGTGGACGACAGACTAGAAACATCTGGTTCAGGTGAACCAGGTTCCTGGAGTGGACGACAGACCAGAAACATCTGGTTCAGTTGAACCAGGTTCCTGGTGTGGTCCACAGACCAGAAACATCTATTTCAGTTGAACCAGGTTCCTGGTGTGGTCCACAGACCAGAAACATCTGGTTCAGGTGAACCAGGTTCCTGGAGTGGACGACAGACTAGAAACATCTGGTTCAGGTGAACCAGGTTCCTGGAGTGGACGACAGACCAGAAACATCTGGTTCAGTTGAACCAGGTTCCTGATGTGGTCGACAGACTAGAAACATCTGGTTCAGGTGAACCAGGTTCCTGGAGTGGACGACAGACTAGAAACATCTGGCTCAGGTGAACCAGGTTCCTGATGTGGTCGACAGACTAGAAACATCTGGTTCAGGTGAACCAGGTTCCTGGTGTGGACGACAGACCAGAAACATCAGATTTTGTTGAACCAGGTTCCTGGTGTGGTCCACAGACCAGAAACATCTGGTTCAGGTGAACCAGGTTCCTGGAGTGGACGACAGACTAGAAACATCTGGTTCAGGTGAACCAGGTTCCTGGAGTGGACGACAGACCAGAAACATCTGGTTCAGTTGAACCAGGTTCCTGGTGTGGTCCACAGACCAGAAACATCTGGTTCAGTTGAACCACGTTCCTGGTGTGGTCCACAGACCAGAAACATCTGGTTCAGGTGAACCAGGTTCCTGGAGTGGACGACAGACTAGAAACATCTGGTTCAGGAGAACCAGGTTCCTGGTGTGGTCCACAGACCAGAAACATCTGGTTCAGGTGAACCAGGTTCCTGGTGTGGAAGACACACCAGAAACATCTGGTTCAGGTGAACCAGGTTCCTGGAGTGGACGACAGACTAGAAACATCTGGTTCAGGTGAACCAGGTTCCTGGAGTGGACGACAGACTAGAAACATCTGGCTCAGGTGAACCAGGTTCCTGATGTGGTCGACAGACTAGAAACATCTGGTTCAGGTGAACCAGGTTCCTGGTGTGGACGACAGACCAGAAACATCTGATTTTGTTGAACCAGGTTCCTGGTGTGGTCCACAGACCAGAAGCATCTGGTTCAGGTGAACCAGGTTCCTGGAGTGGACGACAGACTAGAAACATCTGGTTCAGGTGAACCAGGTTCCTGGAGTGGACGACAGACCAGAAACATCTGGTTCAGTTGAACCAGGTTCCTGGTGTGGTCCACAGACCAGAAACATCTGGTTCAGTTGAACCAGGTTCCTGGTGTGGTCCACAGACCAGAAACATCTGGTTCAGGTGAACCAGGTTCCTGGAGTGGACGACAGACTAGAAACATCTGGTTCAGGTGAACCAGGTTCCTGGAGTGGACGACAGACCAGAAACATCTGGTTCAGTTGAACCAGGTTCCTGGTGTGGTCCACAGACCAGAAACATCTGGTTCAGGTGAACCAGGTTCCTGGAGTGGACGACAGACTAGAAACATCTGGTTCAGGTGAACCAGGTTCCTGATGTGGACGACAGACCAGAAACATCAGATTTTGTTGAACCAGGTTCCTGGTGTGGTCCACAGACCAGAAACATCTGGTTCAGGTGAACCAGGTTCCTGGAGTGGACGACAGACTAGAAACATCTGGTTCAGGTGAACCAGGTTCCTGGAGTGGACGACAGACCAGAAACATCTGGTTCAGTTGAACCAGGTTCCTGGTGTGGTCCACAGACCAGAAACATCTGGTTCAGTTGAACCACGTTCCTGGTGTGGTCCACAGACCAGAAACATCTGGTTCAGGTGAACCAGGTTCCTGGAGTGGACGACAGACTAGAAACATCTGGTTCAGGAGAACCAGGTTCCTGGTGTGGTCCACAGACCAGAAACATCTGGTTCAGGTGAACCAGGTTCCTGGTGTGGAAGACACACCAGAAACATCTGGTTCAGGTGAACCAGGTTCCTGGAGTGGACGACAGACTAGAAACATCTGGTTCAGGTGAACCAGGTTCCTGGAGTGGACGACAGACCAGAAACATCTGGTTCAGTTGAACCAGGTTCCTGGTGTGGTCCACAGACCAGAAACATCTGGTTCAGTTGAACCAGGTTCCTGGTGTGGTCCACAGACCAGAAACATCTGGTTCAGGTGAACCAGGTTCCTGGAGTGGACGACAGACTAGAAACATCTGGTTCAGGTGAACCAGGTTCCTGGAGTGGACGACAGACCAGAAACATCTGGTTCAGTTGAACCAGGTTCCTGGTGTGGTCCACAGACCAGAAACATCTGGTTCAGGTGAACCAGGTTCCTGGAGTGGACGACAGACTAGAAACATCTGGTTCAGGTGAACCAGGTTCCTGATGTGGTCGACAGACTAGAAACATCTGGTTCAGGTGAACCAGGTTCCTGGAGTGGACGACAGACTAGAAACATCTGGCTCAGGTGAACCAGGTTCCTGATGTGGTCGACAGACTAGAAACATCTGGTTCAGGTGAACCAGGTTCCTGGTGTGGACGACAGACCAGAAACATCAGATTTTGTTGAACCAGGTTCCTGGTGTGGTCCACAGACCAGAAACATCTGGTTCAGGTGAACCAGGTTCCTGGAGTGGACGACAGACTAGAAACATCTGGTTCAGGTGAACCAGGTTCCTGGAGTGGACGACAGACCAGAAACATCTGGTTCAGTTGAACCAGGTTCCTGGTGTGGTCCACAGACCAGAAACATCTGGTTCAGTTGAACCAGGTTCCTGGTGTGGTCCACAGACCAGAAACATCTGGTTCAGGTGAACCAGGTTCCTGGAGTGGACGACAGACTAGAAACATCTGGTTCAGGTGAACCAGGTTCCTGGTGTGGTCCACAGACCAGAAACATCTGGTTCAGGTGAACCAGGTTCCTGGAGTGGACGACAGACTAGAAACATCTGGTTCAGGAGAACCAGGTTCCTGGAGTGGACGACAGACCAGAAACATCTGGTTCAGGTGAACCAGGTTCCTGGTGTGGTCCACAGACCAGAAACATCTGGTTCAGGTGAACCAGGTTCCTGGAGTGGACGACAGACTAGAAACATCTGGTTCAGGAGAACCAGGTTCCTGGTGTGGTCCACAGACCAGAAACATCTGGTTCAGGTGAACCAGGTTCCTGGTGTGGAAGACACACCAGAAACATCTGGTTCAGATGAACCAGGTTCCTGGAGTGGACGACAGACCAGAAATATCTGGTTCAGGTGAACCAGGTTCCTGGAGTGGACGACAGACCAGAAATATCTGGTTCAGGTGAACCAGGTTCCTGGTGTGGTCCACAGACCAGAAACATCTGGTTCAGGTGAACCAGGTTCCTGGAGTGGACGACAGACTAGAAACATCTGGTTCAGGAGAACGAGGTTCCTGGTGTGGAAGACAGACCAGAAACATCTGGTTCAGGTGAACCAGGATCCTGGTGTGGAAGACAGACCAGAAACATCTGGTTCAGGAGAACCGGGTTCCTGGTGTGGTCCACAGACCAGAAACATTTGTTTCAGGTGAACCAGGTTCCTGGTGTGGACGACAGACTAGAAACATCTGGCTCAGGTGAACCAGGTTCCTGATGTGGTCGACAGACTAGAAACATCTGGTTCAGGTGAACCAGGTTCCTGGTGTGGACGACAGACCAGAAACATCTGATTTTGTTGAACCAGGTTCCTGGTGTGGTCCACAGACCAGAAACATCTGGTTCAGGTGAACCAGGTTCCTGGAGTGGACGACAGACCAGAAACATCTGGTTCAGTTGAACCAGGTTCCTGGTGTGGTCCACAGACCAGAAACATCTGGTTCAGTTGAACCAGGTTCCTGGTGTGGTCCACAGACCAGAAACATCTGGTTCAGGTGAACCAGGTTCCTGGAGTGGACGACAGACTAGAAACATCTGGTTCAGGTGAACCAGGTTCCTGGTGTGGTTCACAGACCAGAAACATCTGGTTCAGGTGAACCAGGTTCCTGGTGTGGTCCACAGACCAGAAACATCTGGTTCAGTTGAATCAGGTTCCTGGTGTGGTCCACAGACCAGAAACATCTGGTTCAGGTGAACCAGGTTCCTGGTGTGGTCCACAGACCAGAAACATCTGGTTCAGGAGAACCAGGTTCCTGGTGTGGTCCACAGACCAGAAACATTTGTTTCAGGTGAACCAGGTTCCTGGTGTGGAAGACAGACCAGAAACATCTGGTTCAGGTGAACCAGGTTCCTGGTGTGGAAGACACACCAGAAACATCTGGTTCAGGTGAACCAGGTTCCTGGTGTGGAAGACAGACCAGAAACATCTGGTTCAGGTGAACCAGGTTCCTGATGTGGAAGACAGACCAGAAACATCTGGTTCAGGTGAACCAGGTTCCTGGTGTGGAAGACACACCAGAAACATCTGGTTCAGGTGAACCAGGTTCCTGGTGTGGACGACAGACAAGAAACATCTGGTTCAGGTGAACCAGGTTCCTGGTGTAGACGCCCCTGAGTGTACTTAAAATTGTGGGTGGTGCAAAGTGGGGTGGGGCCAGACTGCAGTTGAGAATCCTGAAACCCCACCTTCGGCACTGCCCACTGGTCCATGTTGTTGAGTGAGGTAAGGTGAGGTAAGGTAGGGGGGACACAGTCTCCTATGATCCAATATTCTAATGGAGGGAGATCAAAGAGGACCGGGAACCTTTGATATTGACACACAGTGACTGAAACTACTTCCTGCAGGATTTAGAAATAAAGGAAGGTTGGATGTTGGTCTGTATTTTACTAAGACTCCTGGGTCAAGGTGTGTTTTTAACAAGAGGTTTAACACCAGCAACCTTAAAGGCTTGTGGTCCATAACCTGTTATTAGAGATACTTTGATCTGATCTAGTATTGATGTACTAATCACAGGGAAAATATCTTTAAACAGTTTAGTGGGTATTGGGTCCAGTAAGCAAGTTGTTGGTTTAGATGAATCCACGTTTGAGTAGAACTCTAGGACTTATAGAGTGAAGCTGGATCACTGGAAGTCAGGCTCCTCTTATGAATCTAAAGATGTTGTTTGATCTGCGACTGCACTGGGCAGTGGGTCGTTAATTTGATCCCTCATAGTTAGAATCTTGTTATTAAAAAATGTACAAACTCATTACTGCTCAGAGTTAAAGGGATATTAGGCTCGACAGAACTGTGACTTTTTGTTAGTCTGCCTATAGTATTGAAGAGAAATCTAGGATTGTTCTCTTCTATTAAGGAGGAATTGTAGGCATTTCCTGTTTTGCGTAGGATTTTTTTTATAGATGAACAAACTTTCTCTCCAGGCTGTTAGACATACTTCTGAGTAAAGAACCATTTCTTCTCTAATTGTTCTTCTGCTGGATCCATGATGGTATTGAAGTCAACACTGGTGGGAGAACTTCCATGAACTTGGTTACAGCATTGTCTGATAAATATATTGTGTATTTTCAGGGGCTAGAAAGCCAGTTAATGTAAATTTGAATGATATCAGGAAGTGACCTGACAACAGAGGGTTGTGGGGAAAAACTGTTAATTGATCAATGTACATACTGTCACGGATACGGACAGGACCCAAGTGCAGGACTCTGGAGGCAGGCTGGGTTCAATCAAGTCTTTTATTATAATGACAGCACAGACCGATGATTCACAGGTTGCTCCTTGACATGAGGAGCACAGCAGACTTGACTCCAATGACTGGACAGGACAGACGAGACATGGAAGACTAGTACTGGACCGGACGGACGGGACATCGCTAACAAACAAACCAACACTGAACAAACACACAGACAGGACATATATAGGGCAGGGTGATTACCAGAAGTGGCCACAGGTGAGGTGCTGACAGCCCAGACCTTGGCCCGCCCACTCTTAAAGGGGACCTCACCCTACACCCTGACAGTACCCCCCCCTCCACGACCGGCTCCAGACGGCCCAGGCATCTCAGGATGCTGCCTGTGGAAATCCCTGATCATGCCTGGGTCCAAGATGTCCCTAGCAGGTACCCAGGCACGTTCCTCAGGGCCATACCCCTCCCAGTCAACCAGGTATTGGAACCCCCGCCCACGCCGGCGAGCTGCCAGGAGCCGCCTGACCGTGAAAACCTCCTCACCCTCTACCATACGGGGAGGAGGAGGGGCTCTTGAGGAGGGAACTAGGGGGCTTTCCCGGGCAGGTTTAACCTTTGACACATGAAAGGTGGGGTGCACACGAAGCGAGCGGGGCAAACGAAGACGGACTGCAGAGGGACCAACCAGCTTAATTATTGGATAAGGTCCAATAAACCTTGACGCCAGCTTCTTTGCGTCTGAGCGGAGTGGCAGGTCCCGGGTGGAGAGCCACACACGCTGACCAACATCATAAGTTGGTGCGGGAACCCGGCGCCGGTCTGCAAGCCGCTTGCGCTCAGCAGAGCATTGCAAGAGCTTGGTTCTGGCCTGAAGCCAAGCGCGCTTGCATCGCCGCACCATTGCCAGAGCTGACGGGACACTAACCTCTGATTCCAGGGCTGGGAACAGGGGGGGTTGGTACCCATACACGCACTCAAAGGGAGACAGACCAGTGGACGAACAGGGCAGGGAATTGTGGGCGTATTCCACCCAGACTAACTGCCTGTACCAAGCAGCCGGGCTGTCAGAGACCAGACAACGAAGGATGGACTCCAGCTCCTGGTTCACCCTCTCTGTTTGGCCGTTAGATTCTGGGTGGTAACCGGACGAAAGGCTCACCGTAGTACCCAACAGCCTGCAAAACTCCCTCCAAAACCGAGACACAAACTGAGGACCCCTGTCCGAGACAATGTCCCGCGGGAACCCATGAAGACGGAACACGTGTCTCAGCATGACCTCTGCCAGCTCCTTGGCTGATGGGAGTTTCGCTAAGGGCACGAAGTGGGCCATCTTGGAGAACCGGTCCACTACGGTGAGGATGGTGGTAAACCCTTCAGCGTCCGGGAGGCCAGTGACAAAGTCAATGGATAGGTCTGCCCATGGTCGGGTGGGTACTGGGAGCGGCTGCAACAGACCAGAGGGGCGAGACCGCGAGGTCTTGTTACGGGCACAGACAGGGCAAGCCCGGACATACTCCCGGACTTCCCTGTTCATCTCTGGCCACCAGAAACGCTGTCTCACCACAAACATGGTGCGCTCAGTTCCTGGGTGGCAAGACAGAAGGTTAGTGTGGGCCCATTGAATAACACTAGATCGTACCGGGGGACACACAAACAGGCGGTTGGGAGGACAACCTGGCGGCACCGTCACCCCCTCCAGAGCCCGCCGAACCTGCTCCTCAATCTCCCACGTCACCGCCCCCACCACACAGGTCGGAGGTAAAATCGGCGTGGGGGAACGAGGAGCAGGATCCGGTTCAAAGACCCGGGAAAGGGCGTCAGGCTTCACGTTCTTGGACCCAGGGCGATACGATACCACAAAGTCGAACCGGGTGAAGAACAGAGCCCAGCGAGCCTGCCGAGAATTTAACCGTTTGGCAGATTTGATGTACTCAAGGTTTCTATGGTCTGTCCATACCACAAACGGGTGCTCTGCACCCTCCAGATAGTGCCTCCACTCCTCCAACGCAGCCTTGATGGCCAGGAGCTCCCGATTGCCAATGTCATAGTTCTCCTCAGCCGGGGTCAGCCGCCTGGAGAAAAAGGCACAAGGGTGCAGCCTCCCATCCTTACTACTGCGCTGAGAGAGCACTGCCCCGACACCGACATCTGACGCGTCCACCTCCACCACAAACTGCCGCCCTGGATCCGCCACACTAAGCACGGGAGACGAGGTGAACCGGGCCCTGAGCTCCGAAAACGCCTGCTCAGCTGAGGGACCCCAAGAAAACGGGACCTTGGGGGAAGTTAAGGCATGTAGAGGCGCCGCGACGGAGCTGAATCCCCTGATAAACCGCCGGTAGAAGTTAGCAAACCCCAAAAATCGTAATAATTGTTTGCGGCTACCCGGGGTCGGCCAATCCGCTACCGCCCTGACCTTCTCCCTGTCCATCTCCACCCTCCCCTCTGAGATGACGTGCCCAAGAAACGAAACTGTGGGAGCATGAAAAACACATTTCTCGGCTTTGACAAACAAATTATTGCTGAGAAGACGCTCCAAAACAAAACGAACATGCTTGACATGACTGGCAAGATCTGAAGAAAAAATCAAAATGTCATCGAGGTAAACAAACAGAAACGTATTCAATGCGTCTCTCAGCACATCATTGACGAGATTCTGGAACACTGCAGGGGCATTGCATAAACCGAATGGCATCACCAAATACTCGTAATGGCCAGAAGGTGTGTTAAATGCCGTTTTCCACTCGTCCCCTTGCCTAATCCGGACCAGGTGGTAAGCATTGCGCAAGTCCAGCTTAGTGAAGACCTTGGCGCCCTGCAGGCGTTCAAAGGCCGAAGTCATGAGGGGTAGTGGGTAGCGGTTTTTAATGGTTATCTCATTGAGGCCCCTGTAGTCAATGCACGGCCGAAGAGTCTTGTCCTTCTTTGCCACAAAGAAAAATCCCGCCCCTGCAGGGGAGGACGAGGGTCTGATTATCCCAGCCTCTAAGCCAGACTCAATGTACTCTTTCATGGCCTGATTCTCGGGTTGTGAGAGAGAGTAAATGCGACCCTTGGGGGGAGTGGTACCCGGCAATAACTCAATGGCACAGTCATAAGGACGATGCGGTGGCAGAGATGTTGCCTTCCCTTTGTTGAACACCTCCTTTAGATCGTGGTAGCAGCTGGGAACTCGCTCGAGGTCCGGATACACAGGCACCTCCCCAGCTGCCACCTTAACTCCCAACACTGACCGACAATGCTCAGAACAATCCCCTCCCCAACTCAAAATAACCCCCGAGTCCCAGTCAATATGGGGTTTGTGCAAACATAACCAAGGGAGGCCCAGGATAACTGGGTAGGACGGACTTAACCCTAAATGAAAAGAAATCTCCTCAACATGGGAGGGACCAAACAATAACTGAACAGAAAGAGTCTTTTTATCAATAGAAAATATTTTACGTCCATCCAACGCAAGAGCCTTCAAGGGCAATGATAACAGTTCAGTGGGGATATTATGTCTCTCAGCCCACTTAAGGTCCATAAAGTTCTCATCTGCACCAGAGTCAATGAAAACCTCAATGTCCAACGTGTTGTCGGCATACCTCAGTTGAGCCGGCGTGAGTCTTCTTAAAGGCGCAGTAGAGGAGTTCTTAAGACTCACCGGGGCCCTCCTTAACCCAGGTGAGCCTGTCCCTTTAAGAGGACACGCTGCAGCTCTGTGCCCGTGCTGACCACAGTACAGACACAGGCCGCCGGTCAGGCGCCGATGCCGCTCCTGCGTGGAGATGCAGGTGAGGCCAACCTGCATCGGCTCCTCCGGAGGTTGTGCAACACTCGGGACTTGCTCCTGCTGGGAGGCGGGACGTAGAGGGGCGTGCTCCTCCCGTGCGCTCCTGGATTCTCCTCCCAGCTGACCAGTCTGCCTCAGGCGATCACGGACCGTCAGACGATTCTCCATCTTGACCGCCAGGGCAATGAGGGAGTCCAAGTCGTCGGGGAGATCCCTCAGGAAGAGCTGGTCGCGAACCGGGCTGGCCAGCCCGTAGAGGAAGGTGTCCCGCAGTGACGCATCGTTCCAAGCGCAGTCTGCGGAGAGGGTGCGAAACTCAATTGCGTAGTCGATTACCGGCCTCCTTTCTTGACGCAGCGCTGCCAGCGCTCGAGCCGCCTCCGGTCCGCCGGGACGCCGATCGAAGATCTTCGACAGCGCGGCTGCGAACTCGTCCACCGAGTCACACAGCCGGGATTGGCGGTTCCACTCAGCGGTGGCCCAAGCCTCCGCTCTGCCGGACAGGTGGGAGATGATGTACGCGACCCTGGACTTCTCTGTTGGGAACGCCCCCGGCTGCATCTCGAAGTGGAGACCACACTGGACCAGGAAGGGTCGCGAATCCCCGGAGTTCCCCGAGAAGCGCACTGGGCTTGAGAGCGGTGATGGCGGCACCACGACGGCGGCAGCGGCGGCAGCTGGCGGCACTGCGGCGGCAACGGCAGCTGGCGGCACTGCGGCGGCAGCGGCAGCCCGAACCTCTGGGACCGAGAGGCGAGTGATGAGCTGCTGGAGGTGACCGGTGAGTTGGTTCAGTTGACTCTCCACTGACGTGTGTCGATGAGAAAGGTCGTGGAGACCCGCCGTTAAACCAGACAACTGCTCGTCGTGTTGAGTGAGCCGGTCCTCCTGCTGACCAACTGCTCCTAGCAGCTGGTGACCAGAGTCCGCTGGGTCCATGATGGTTGGTTTGTTCTGTCACGGATACGGACAGGACCCAAGTGCAGGACTCTGGAGGCAGGCTGGGTTCAATCAAGTCTTTTATTATAATGACAGCACAGACCGATGATTCACAGGTTGCTCCTTGACATGAGGAGCACAGCAGACTTGACTCCAATGACTGGACAGGACAGACGAGACATGGAAGACTAGTACTGGACCGGACGGACGGGACATCGCTAACAAACAAACCAACACTGAACAAACACACAGACAGGACATATATAGGGCAGGGTGATTACCAGAAGTGGCCACAGGTGAGGTGCTGACAGCCCAGACCTTGGCCCGCCCACTCTTAAAGGGGACCTCACCCTACACCCTGACACATACTGTAAGTGAGAACAAGATCAAGTGTGTGATTAAGATAAGTGTGTGTCCAGTAATGTGCTAAATGCTGTTAAATGTTCAGGCTGTCATTGTCAACATCGACATGAATATGCATTTAAGACCCATTTTTAAATATATGTCAAACAAATTTCACCATTTTAAATAAATATCTAGAGACCAAAATCATCAGTGGACAATTCAGCCCTGATGTGTTGAGTGATCTGTGTCTGAGGTGTTAATAACAAGAATAATAATGGTGTTCTGTGTATCCTGTCCACGGAGTACTGTAGGGTCAAACTGCACTGGAAAGGTTGTGTGTATCCTGTCCACGGAGTACTGCAGGGTCAAACTGCACTGGAAAGGTTGTGTGTATCCTGTCCACGGAGTACTGCAGGGTCAAACCGCACTGGAAAGGTTGTGTGTATCCTGTCCACGGAGTACTGTAGGGTCAAACCGCACTGGAAAGGTTGTGTGTATCCTGTCCACGGAGTACTGCAGGGTCAAACTGCACTGGAAAGGTTGTGTGTATCCTGTCCACGGAGTACTCTAGGGTCAAACTGCACTGGAAAGGTTGTGTGTATCCTGTCCACGGAGTACTGTAGGGTCAAACTGCACTGGAAAGGTTGTGTGTATCCTGTCCACGGAGTACTGCAGGGTCAAACTGCACTGGAAAGGTTGTGTGTATCCTGTCCACGGAGTACTGCAGGGTCAAACTGCACTGGAAAGGTTGTGTGTATCCTGTCCACGGAGTACTGTAGGGTCAAACCGCACTGGAAAGGTTGTGTGTATCCTGTCCACGGAGAACTGTAGGGTCAAACCGCACTGGAAAGGTTGTGTGTATCCTGTCCACGGAGTACTGCAGGGTCAAACCACACTGGAAAGGTTGTGTGTATCCTGTCCACGGAGTACTGCAGGGTCAAACCGCACTGGAAAGGTTGTGTGTATCCTGTCCACGGAGTACTGCAGGGTCAAACTGCACTGGAAAGGTTGTCTGTATCCTGTCCACGGAGTACTGCAGGGTCAAACTGCACTGGAAAGGTTGTGTGTATCCTGTCCACGGAGTACTGCAGGGTCAAACTGCACTGGAAAGGTTGTGTGTATCCTGTCCACGGAGTACTGCAGGGTCAAACTGCACTGGAAAGGTTGTGTGTATCCTGTCCACGGAGTACTGTAGGGTCAAACTGCACTGGAAAGGTTGTGTGTATCCTGTCCACGGAGTACTGCAGGGTCAAACTGCACTGGAAAGGTTGTGTGTATCCTGTCCACGGAGTACTGTAGGGTCAAACTGCACTGGAAAGGTTGTGTGTATCCTGTCCACGGAGTACTGCAGGGTCAAACGGCACTGGAAAGGTTGTGTGTATCCTGTCCACGGAGTACTGCAGGGTCAAACTGCACTGGAAAGGTTGTGTGTATCCTGTCCACGGAGTACTGTAGGGTCAAACTGCACTGGAAAGGTTGTGTGTATCCTGTCCACGGAGTACTGCAGGGTCAAACTGCACTGGAAAGGTTGTGTGTATCCTGTCCACGGAGTACTGTAGGGTCAAACTGCACTGGAAAGGTTGTGTGTATCCTGTCCACGGAGTACTGCAGGGTCAAACTGCACTGGAAAGGTTGTGTGTATCCTGTCCACGGAGTACTGCAGGGTCAAACTGCACTGGAAAGGTTGTGTGTGTCCTGTCCACGGAGTACTGCAGGGTCAAACTGCACTGGAAAGGTTGTGTGTATCCTGTCCACGGAGTACTGTAGGGTCAAACTGCACTGGAAAGGTTGTGTGTATCCTGTCCACGGAGTACTGCAAGGTCAAACTGCACTGGAAAGGTGTTTTTGGAAGAAGGCAGTGGACGTGTGCTCCTCACCTGCAAACACAAGCATCACACATGAAGACTTCAGGACTTTAATGACACGCTGCCCCCTTCCGGGCTGAACAAGGCAAGGCGGAGCAAGTCCTCCTGAAGAAACATGGGGGAGGAAAGTAGCAGCAAGACGCAGAGCAAAGGTAGGACATACAAAGTAAGGCATCAGGAGGAACAGTCTTCAAATGAGCATCATCCTCCTGTGGAACCCTGAAGGTCCAGCTGAAGGTCTAGCTGAACGTCTGAAGGGCCAGTGGTCTAGCTGAAGGTCTAGCTGAAGGTCTGAATGGCCAGTGGGCTAGCTGAAGGTCTAGCTGAAGGTCTGAAGGTCCAGTGGTCTAGCTGAAGGTCCAGCTGAAGGTCTGAAGGTCCAGTGGTCTGGCTGAAGGTCTAGCTGAAGGTCTGAAGGGCCAGTGGTCTCGCTGAAGGTCCAGCTGAAGGTCTGAAGGTCCAGTGGTCTAGCTGAAGGTCCAGCTGAAGGTCTGAAGGTCCAATGATCCAGCTGAAAGTCTGAAGGTCCAGTGGTCTTGCTGAAGGTCCAGCTGAAGGTCTGAAGGTCCAATGATCCAGCTGAAAGTCTGAAGGTCCAGTGGTCTTGCTGAAGGTCTAGCTGAAGGTCTGAAGGTCCAGTGGTCTAGCTGAAGGTCCAGCTGAAGGTCTGAAGGTCCAATGATCCAGCTGTCGGTCTGAAGGTCCAGTGGTCTAGCTGAAGGTCTAGCTGAAGGTCTGAAGGTCCAGTGGTCCAGCTGAAGGTCCGGTGGTCTTGCTGAAGGTCCAGCTGAAGGTCTGAAGGTCCAGTGGTCCAGCTGAAGGTCCAGTGGTCTAGCTGAAGGTCCAGGTGAAGGTCTAGCTGAAGTCCTGCTTCACCTGCTTCATCCTCAGTGGTCTCTCTGGTCCCATGTCCAAGACCCTTCCGGGGTCCAGGTCCTGGTGCTAAAGGGTGGCCAGGATTCTGAGGAAGGAGATGAGGAGGACGCAGAAGGACTGTCCAACTCCGTAGACCAGGGCCTCCAAGGAGATCATGGTCTTCCCTGCTGCTTGTTACACACCGGCTATGGCTGCACCTGCAAGACATCAGCATTAACACTGAGGGAGCAGCATGACCACTGAGAAACACCAGCATTAACACACAGAAAGACAGCAGCATTAACGCAGAGAGACAGCAGCATTAACACACAGAGACAGCAGCATTAACACAGAGACAGCAGCACTACCACAGAGAGACAGCAGCATTAAGACACAGAGACAGCAGCATTAACACAGAGACAGCAGCACTACCACAGAGAGACAGCAGCATTAACACAGAGACAGCAGCATTAACACACAGAGACAGCAGCATAAACACAGAGACAGCAGCACTACCACAGAGAGACAGCAGCATTAACACAGAGAGACAGAAGCATTACCACAGAGAGACAGCAGCATTAACACAGAGACAGCAGCACTACCACAGAGAGACAGCAGCATTAACACAGAGACAGCAGCACTACCACAGAGAGACAGCAGCATTAACACAGAGACAGCAGCACTACCACAGAGAGACAGCAGCATTAAGACACAGAGACAGCAGCATTAACACAGAGACAGCAGCACTACCACAGAGAGACAGCAGCATTAACACAGAGACAGCAGCATTAACACACAGAGACAGCAGCATAAACACAGAGACAGCAGCATTAACACAGAGACAGCAGCACTACCACAGAGAGACAGCAGCATTAAGACACAGAGACAGCAGCATTAACACAGAGACAGCAGCACTACCACAGAGAGACAGCAGCATTAACACAGAGACAGCAGCATTAACACACAGAGACAGCAGCATAAACACAGAGACAGCAGCACTACCACAGAGAGACAGCAGCATTAACACAGAGAGACAGAAGCATTACCACAGAGAGACAGCAGCATTAACACAGAGACAGCAGCACTACCACAGAGAGACAGCAGCATTAACACAGAGACAGCAGCACTACCACAGAGAGACAGCAGCATTAACACAGAGACAGCAGCACTACCACAGAGAGACAGCAGCATTAAGACACAGAGACAGCAGCATTAACACAGAGACAGCAGCACTACCACAGAGAGACAGCAGCATTAACACAGAGACAGCAGCATTAACACACAGAGACAGCAGCATAAACACAGAGACAGCAGCACTACCACAGAGAGACAGCAGCATTAACACAGAGAGACAGAAGCATTACCACAGAGAGACAGCAGCACTACCACAGAGAGACAGCAGCATTAACACAGAGAGACAGCAGCACTACCACAGAGAGACAGCAGCACTACCACAGAGAGACAGCAGCATTAACACAGAGACAGCAGCACTACCACAGAGAGACAGCAGCATTAACACACAGAGACAGCAGCACCACCACAGAGAGACAGCAGCACTACCACAGAGAGACAGCAGCATTAACACAGAGAGACAGCAGCACTACCACAGAGAGACAGCAGCATTAACACAGAGAGACAGCAGCATTAACACAGAGACAGCAGCACTACTACAGATAGACAGCAGCATTAACACAGAGAGATTGCAGCATGACCACAGAGAGACAGCAACATTAACACAGAGAGACAGCAACATTAACACACAGAGACAGCAGCATTACCACAGAGAGACAGCAGCATTACCACAGAGAGACAGCAACATTAACACAGAGAGACAGCAGCATTAACACAGAGAGACAGTCGCATTACACAGAGAGAAAGCAGCATTACC
Organism: Blennius ocellaris; assembly: GCF_963422515.1. Classification (NCBI taxonomy): domain Eukaryota; kingdom Metazoa; phylum Chordata; class Actinopteri; order Blenniiformes; family Blenniidae; genus Blennius; species Blennius ocellaris. The sequence goes on along the minus strand of NC_137666.1, from coordinate 27,023,324 downwards.
ACAGAGAGACAGCAACATTAACACAGAGAGACAGCAGCATTAACACAGAGAGACAGCAGCATTACCACAGAGAGACAGCAGCATTAACACAGAGAGACAGCCGCATTAACACAGAGAGACAGCAGCATTACCACAGAGAGACAGCCGCATTAACACAGAGAGACAGCAGCATTAACACAGAGAGACAGCAGCATTAACACAGAGAGACAGCAACATTAACACACAGAGACAGCAGCATTAACACACAGAGACAGCAGCATTACCACAGAGAGACAGCAGCATTAACACAGAGAGACAGCAGCACTACCACAAAGAGACAGCAGCACTACCACAGAGAGACAGCAACATTAACACAGAGAGACAGCAACATTAACACAGAAATAGCAACATTAACACAGAGAGACAGCAGCATTAACACAGAGACAGCAGCACCACCACAGAGAGACAGCAGCACTACCACAGAGAGACAGCAGCATTAACACAGAGACAGCAGCACTACCACAGAGAGACAGCAGCATTAACACACAGAGACAGCAGCACCACCACAGAGAGACAGCAACATTAACACAGATATAGCAACATTAACACAGAGAGACAGCAGTACTACCACAGAGAGACAGCAGCATTAACACAGAGACAGCAGCACCACCACAGAGAGACAGCAGCACTACCACAGAGAGACAGCAGCATTAACACAGAGAGACAGCAGCATTAACACAGAGACAGCAGCACTACTACAGATAGACAGCAGCATTAACACAGAGAGATTGCAGCATTACCACAGAGAGACAGCAACATTAACACAGAGAGACAGCAACATTAACACACAGAGACAGCAGCATTACCACAGAGAGACAGCAGCATTACCACAGAGAGACAGCAACATTAACACAGAGAGACAGCAGCATTAACACAGAGAGACAGCAACATTAACACAGAGAGACAGCAGCATTACCACAGAGAGACAGCAACATTAACACAGAGAGACAGCCGCATTACACAGAGAGAAAGCAGCATTACCACAGAGAGACAGCAACATTAACACAGAGAGACAGCAGCATTAACACAGAGAGACAGCAGCATTACCACAGAGAGACAGCAGCATTAACACAGAGAGACAGCCGCATTAACACAGAGAGACAGCAACATTAACACACAGAGACAGCAGCATTACCACAGAGAGACAGCAGCATTAACACAGAGAGACAGCAGCATTAACACACAGAGACAGCAGCATTAACACACAGAGACAGCAGCATTACCACAGAGAGACAGCAGCATTAACACAGAGAGACAGCAGCACTACCACAAAGAGACAGCAGCACTACCACAGAGAGACAGCAGCATTAACACAGAGAGACAGCAGCATTAACACAGAGACAGCCACATTAACACAGAGAGACAGCAGCATTAACACAGAGAGACAGCAACATTAACACAGAGAGACAGCAGCATTAACACAGAGAGACAGCAGCACTACCACAAAGAGACAGCAGCACTACCACAGAGAGACAGCAGCATTAACACAGAGAGACAGCAGCATTAACACAGAGACAGCCACATTAACACAGAGAGACAGCAGCATTACCACAGAGAGACAGCAACATTAACACAGAGAGACAGCAACATTAACACAGAGAGACAGCAGCACTACCACAAAGAGACAGCAGCACTACCACAGAGAGACAGCAGCACTACCACAGAGAGACAGCAGCATTAACACAGAGAGACAGCAACATTAACACAGAGAGACAGCAGCATTAACACAGAGAGACAGCAACATTAACACAGAGAGACAGCAGCACTACCACAGAGAGACAGCAACATTAACACACAGAGAGACAGCAGCATTAACACAGAGACAGCAGCATTAATTCAGAGAGACAGCAGCACTACCACAGAGAGACAGCAGCATTAACACAGAGACACAGCAGCATTAACACAGAGACAGCAGCACTACCACAGAGAGACAGCAACACTACCACAGAGAGACAGCAACATTAACACAGAGACAGCAACATTAACACAGAGAGACAGCAGTATTAACACAGAGAGACAGCAGCATTAACACAGAGAGACAGCAGCATTAACACAGAGATAGCAACATTAACACAGAAATAGCAACATTAACACAGAGAGACAGCAGTACTACCACAGAGAGACAGCAGCATTAACACAGAGACAGCAACATTAACACAGAGAGACAGCAGTACTACCACAGAGAGACAGCAACATTAACACAGAGATAGCAGCATTAACAGAGACAGCAGCACTACTACAGATAGACAGCAGCATTAACACAGAGAGATTGCAGCATTACCACAGAGAGACAGCAACATTAACACAGAGAGACAGCAACATTAACACACAGAGACAGCAGCATTACCACAGAGAGACAGCAGCATTACCACAGAGAGACAGCAACATTAACACAGAGAGACAGCAGCATTAACACAGAGAGACAGCAACATTAACACAGAGAGACAGCAGCATTACCACAGAGAGACAGCAACATTAACACAGAGAGACAGCCGTATTACACAGAGAGAAAGCAGCATTACCACAGAGAGACAGCAACATTAACACAGAGAGACAGCAGCATTAACACAGAGAGACAGCAGCATTACCACAGAGAGACAGCAGCATTAACACAGAGAGACAGCCGCATTAACACAGAGAGACAGCAACATTAACACACAGAGACAGCAGCATTACCACAGAGAGACAGCAGCATTAACACAGAGAGACAGCAGCATTAACACACAGAGACAGCAGCATTAACACACAGAGACAGCAGCATTACCACAGAGAGACAGCAGCATTAACACAGAGAGACAGCAGCATTAACACACAGAGACAGCAGCACTACCACAGAGAGACAGCAGCATTAACACAGAGAGACAGCAGCATTAACACAGAGACAGCCACATTAACACAGAGAGACAGCAGCATTAACACAGAGAGACAGCAACATTAACACAGAGAGACAGCAGCATTAATACAGAGAGACAGCAGCACTACCACAAAGAGACAGCAGCACTACCACAGAGAGACAGCAGCATTAACACAGAGAGACAGCAGCATTAACACAGAGACAGCCACATTAACACAGAGAGACAGCAGCATTACCACAGAGAGACAGCAACATTAACACAGAGAGACAGCAACATTAACACAGAGAGACAGCAGCACTACCACAAAGAGACAGCAGCACTACCACAGAGAGACAGCAGCACTACCACAGAGAGACAGCAGCATTAACACAGAGAGACAGCAACATTAACACAGAGAGACAGCAGCATTAACACAGAGAGACAGCAACATTAACACAGAGAGACAGCAGCACTACCACAGAGAGACAGCAACATTAACACACAGAGAGACAGCAGCATTAACACAGAGACAGCAGCATTAATTCAGAGAGACAGCAGCACTACCACAGAGAGACAGCAGCATTAACACAGAGACACAGCAGCATTAACACAGAGACAGCAGCACTACCACAGAGAGACAGCAACACTACCACAGAGAGACAGCAACATTAACACAGAGACAGCAACATTAACACAGAGAGACAGCAGCATTAACACAGAGAGACAGCAGCATTAACACAGAGAGACAGCAGCATTAACACAGAGATAGCAACATTAACACAGAAATAGCAACATTAACACAGAGAGACAGCAGTACTACCACAGAGAGACAGCAGCATTAACACAGAGACAGCAACATTAACACAGAGAGACAGCAGTACTACCACAGAGAGACAGCAACATTAACACAGAGATAGCAGCATTAACACAGAGAGACAGCAGTACTACCACAGAGAGACAGCAGCATTAACACAGAGACAGCAGCATTAACACAGAGAGACAGCAGTACTACCACAGAGAGACAGCAGCATTAACACAGAGACAGCAGCATTAACACAGAGAGACAGCAGTACTACCTCAGAGAGACAGCAGCATTAACACAGAGACAGCAGCATTAACACAGAGAGACAGCAGTACTACCACAGAGAGACAGCAACATTAACACAGAGATAGCAGCATTAACAGAGACAGCAGCATAATGGTGCAGTGGTACAGTGCAAACAGTTTGTTTGTCAAAAATAATCAACATTTGATGCAGTTTGCATAAGCAGAGTTCTCAGAACAAACACGTTCTGCTCGTTCTTCCTAGAGTGACTGTAAACAAAGGCATTGCTCCAACAACAGACTGTAAACAAATGCATTGTAGCAACAACAACAGATTGTAAACAAATACATTGTAGCAACAACAACAGACTGTAAACAAATGCATTGCAGCAACAACAACAGACTGTAAACAAAGGCATTGCAGCAACAACAACACAAAGGCATTGCTCCAACAACAGACTGTAAACAAATGCATTGTAGCAACAACAACAGACTGTAAACAAATGCATTGCAGCAACAACAACAGACTGTAAACAAAGGCATTGCAGCAACAACAACAGACTGTAAACAAAGGCATTGCAGCAACAACAACAGACTGTAAACAAAGGCATTGCAGCAACAACAACACAAAGGCATTGCTCCAACAACAGACTGTAAACAAATGCATTGTAGCAACAACAACAGACTGTAAACAAAGGCATTGCTCCAACAACAGACTGTAAACAAATGCATTGTAGCAACAACAACAGACTGTAAACAAATACACTGTAGCAACAACAACAGACTGTAAACAAATGCATTGCAGCAACAACAACAGACTGTAAACAAAGGCATTGCAGCAACAACAACAGACTGTAAACAAAGGCATTGCAGCAACAACAACACAAAGGCATTGCTCCAACAACAGACTGTAAACAAATGCATTGTAGCAACAACAACAGACTGTAAACAAAGTAATTGCAGCAACAACAACAGACTGTAAACAAAGGCATTGCAGCAAAAACAACAGACTGTAAACAAAGGTATTGCAGCAACAACAACAGACTGTAAACAAAGGCATTGCAGCAACAACAACAGACTGTAAACAAAGGCATTGAAGCAACAACAACAGACTGTAAACAAAGGCATTGCAGCAATAACAACAGACTGTAAACAGAGGCATTGCAGCAATAACAACAGACTGTAAACAAAGGCATTGCAGCAAGAACAACAGAGTGTAAACAAAGGCATTGCAGCAACAACAACAGATTGTAAACAAAGGCATTGCAGCAACAAAAGACTGTAAACAAAGGCATTGCAGCAACAACAACAGACTGTAAACAAAGGCATTGCAGCAATAACAACAGACTGTAAACAAAGGCATTGCAGCAACAACAGACTGTAAACAAAGGCATTGCAGCAACAACAACAGACTGTAAACAAAGGCATTGCAGCAACAACAACAGAGTGTAAACAAAGGCATTGCAGCAACAACAACAGACTGTAAACAAAGGCATTGCAGCAACAACAACAGACTGTAAACAAAGGCATTGCAGCAACAACAGACTGTAAACAAAGGCATTGCAGCAACAACAACAGAGTGTAAACAAAGGCATTGCAGCAACAACAACAGACTGTAAACAAAGGCATTGCAGCAACAACAACAGACAGTAAACAAAGGCATTGCAGCAACAACAACAGACTGTAAACAAAGACATTGCAGCAACAACAACAGACAGTAAACAAAGATATTGCAGCAACAACAACAGACAGTAAACAAAGGCATTGCAGCAACAACAACAGACTGTAAACAAAGGCATTGCAGCAACAACAGCAGTCTGGTCCATTCATCATCCACCCGTTCAGACTTACTGGTGAGGACTCCGCCCAGCAGGGGTCCCACGAAGCCCATGAGCAGGACAGCGATGGGCAGGAAGCGAGCCACTTTGTGGCGGCGCAGCGTGGCAAGGCAGAGCAAGGCAGCCGGCAGGTGGAACACCAGCGACGACACGGTGGCCCACAGGAACACTCCGTACCACATCTCTGTCCACACACACACACACACACACACACACACACACACACACACACACACACACACACACACACACACACACACACACACGCACACGCGCACACACACACACACACACACACACACACACACACACACACACACACACACACACACACACACACACACACACACACACATAGCAGCGTCAGGCCACCTGCCTCACCTGGACCACCTGGACCACCTGCCTCACCTGGACCACCTGCCTCACCTGGACCACCAGCCTCACCTGGACCACCTGGACCACCTGCCTCACCTGGACCACCTGCCTCACCTGGACCACCTGCCTCACCTGGACCACCAGCCTCACCTGGACCACCTGCCTCACCTGGACCACCTGCCTCACCTGGACCACCAGCCTCACCTGGACCACCTGCCTTACCTGGACCACCTGCCTCACCTGGACCACCAGCCTCACCTGGACCACCTGCCTCACCTGGACCACCTGCCTCACCTGGACCACCAGCCTCACCTGGACCACCTGCCTCACCTGGACCACCTGCCTCACCTGGACCACCTGGACCACCTGCCTCACCTGGACCACCAGCCTCACCTGGACCACCTGGACCACCTGCCTCACCTGGACCACCTGCCTCACCTGGACCACCTGCCTCACCTGGACCACCAGCCTCACCTGGACCACCTGCCTCACCTGGACCACCAGCCTCACCTGGACCACCTGTACCACCCCTCCACTGCTGCAGGTCTGTTGTCCTCATCAGAAGCTTCACATGATTTTCAGCACAAAAGGACGATTCTTCTCCAAAAGAACAAGAAAGTTCTGCTCAACTAAATGACGTTGGGTCCGTTTCACGAAGCAGGTTTAAGGATTACCCCAGGTTATTGAACACCGAGTTGAGGGAAATGCGGGATTTTCCGTTTCACAAAGGGAGGTAACTCAAACCGGAGGAAGCGGGGTAACTCAAGCCTGTTTCACGAAGCGGTGTAACGTCAACTCCCGGTCAGTTACCGGGGCAACAGACACTCTAGAACTAACCTGGTCGCGAGCAGGTTTTTGTCAGTGAACATGGAGTTTTGCTCTGGCTCCGCCCCTTTTCCGACGGACACGGGATTTAATTTCCTCATTCAGCGGGGGAGTTTTGGTGAAACAGTTCTGCAGTGCCTTATTCCCGAGGCAAATTAGACGTCAACTTTATTCCCTCAATATGGAATGTGCTTTTGATAATGATCCGATTGATGAAGGCGCAGCATTACTTCGCCGAGAATTTAATATTCGCATCATCAGACCGCGCATAGATGTACTGGCATTTGCAGACACCTTCCTTTTTGAGCGGTACCGTTTTACTGCCGAGACCATTATGTACATCCACAGTTTAATCGCTCTGTACATTAGCAACATCACCAGCTGAGCCTTGCCCTGACGTCATAGCAGATATTGTGTGTTGTGCTGCGTTTCCTCGCAAATGGCAGAGCTGTCAGAGACACCATATGCCATCATCACTTCGGGGTCTGATCACCACCACCACCACCAAATAAAGACATGATGCACAATTCATTTGGTCTTTTTTATTTCCTACAAATACAAGCGCTAGTTTAGTTAATGTAGTTAGTAGTTAGCATAATTCACCTGGGGCTGTACACCCACCCTTAACTTGTGCTCCAGTTTTTTCCATCTTCTGGAGCAGGTGGAGTCTATAGATCTGTTTTACAGATAACTGGGAAGACATAAGGAGGACATTCAATTATTACAGTTGGACATGAATTCCACAGAATGAACCTCTGGTGTTTACTGAACATCTGTCTCACTGTCAGTCCTTGCAGTGGATGTTGAGGGACCCTCCTGCTGCTGCCCAGCCATGCCCTGTTAAAAAGGATGATAATGTGTCAATACTTCAGTGTAGACAAAATATCACTCTTTATTCCACCACAATGTTTCAGAAACGTAAACGGGATGAGAACTATCATACCTCTATAGGCCTTTGTGGATCCTCCTCTGTAAAGGCAGCAGACAGGGTTTCCTGTACTCTTCATCCTAGATGAATATGTTTCAGTATATTTAAACTACCATTTTGCAAGATCTTTGGAGTGTTGCCTACTTACAAGGTCTGTTGTGGCATGAGGGGGTCCAGCAGGCAGAGAGCACCATCACAATCTGTTGGGTGACAAAAACAAAGACATGATGGGGAAATAAAGATGAACAAAAGGAGGCTTAAAGAGATATATAGGCCTCGGCATATTATATATTATGAAGGAAGTGGTATCTTGAGGGGTGAGGTCTGAAGAGGAGCTCCTCCAGGGATTCCCTCAGCCACTGGCCTCCCAACATTCTGGCTTAGGGCTCCTCTGCCTCTATTAAAGGTGGAGGTGCTGGGCCACCACCCGTTTTACAGGCATCTGCCTTCTTTCTGTTGGCTGAGTAAAGGCTGTCTTAGTTTAGCCTTAATTATTTGACAGCACATGATATGGGTGAGAAGACATTTATGTGTTTGAAAACAGCATTATGTTGGGAATAAAACACCTGCACAGTCAAATGGCCACTTGATATTTACTGTACAATGTCACACATGATCGAAATTACGTTAAGAAATGTATTGATTAACAATTAAATTGGCGCTTCTCCCCCGTGGAATTGCACCTAAAAGAAATAAATTAATAAGCTACCATCAAGCAGTATTCCCTTGCAATAATGTTGCGATGACAAAGACGTTTGAACTTACGCATTCACTTGAGCAGCAATCTTCTTCCACGCCGCCTCCCTCTCTTTAGCAGCCGCTGCGCTGTTGCATTTTTTTTTTTTAATATGATCATATTCGCCATATGATCGGATCAATACTTCCTGCTCCACTGGCGTCAAAAACTCCGCCCTCCGCGTCTCAGTTGTCATGGTGACTCGTTGAATCGGGGCTCCATTGATGCGGTCTTTTTAGAGTCGTGGTGCACGCGCTTGACTCCAGGTGAAACTACTCCGAGTTCATCAAACTGATCAAAATCCGGCGTCGTGAAACCGGAAACTCCGCGTTTTCTGTCTCAGTGTAACTCAATTCAGAGCTCGGTGTTAAGCCCATGGCTTCTTAAACCTGCTTCGTGAAACGGACCCCTGGTCGGGAGCAGGTTTTTGTCAGTGAACACGGAGTTTTGCTCTGGCTCCGCCCCCTTTCAGACGGGCACGGGATTTCATTTCCTCATTCAGCGGGGGAGTTTTGGTGAAACAGTTCTGCAGTGCCTTATTCCCGAGGCAAATTAGACGTCAACTTTATTCCCTCAATATGGAATGTGCTTTTGATAATGATCCGATTGATGAAGGCGCAGCATTACTTCGCCGAGAATTTCATATTCGCAGATAATATTCGCATCATCAGAGCGCGCAGAGATGTACTGGCATTTGCAGACACCTTCCTTTTTGAGCGGTACCGTTTTACTGCCGAGACCATTATGTACATCCACAGTTTAATCGCTCTGTACATTAGCAACATCACCAGCTGAGCCTTGCCCTGACGTCATAGCAGATATTGTGTGTTGTGCTGCGTTTCCTCGTAAATGGCAGAGCTGTCAGAGACACCATATGCCATCATCACTTCGGGGTCTGATCACCACCACCACCACCAAATAAAGACATGATGCACAATTCATTTGGTCTTTTTTATTTCCTACAAATACAAGCGCTAGTTTAGTTAATGTAGTTAGTAGTTAGCATAATTCACCTGGGGCTGTACACCCACCCTTAACTTGTGCTCCAGTTTTTTCCATCTTCTGGAGCAGGTGGAGTCTATAGATCTGTTTTACAGGTAACTGGGAAGACATAAGGAGGACATTCAATTATTACAGTTGGACATGAATTCCACAGAATGAACCTCTGGTGTTTACTGAACATCTGTCTCACTGTCAGTCCCTGCAGTGGATGTTGAGGGACCCTCCTGCTGCTGCCCAGCCATGCCCTGTTAAAAAGGATGATAATGTGTCAATACTTCAGTGTAGACAAAATATCACTCTTTATTCCACCACAATGTTTCAGAAATGTAAACGGGATGAGAACTATCATACCTCTACAGGCCTTTGTGGATCCTCCTCTGTAAAGGCAGCAGACAGGGTTTCCTGTACTCTTCATCATAGATGAATATGTTTCAGTATATTTAAACTACCATTTTGTGTAGTTTTGCCTACTGAGTGTTGCCTACTTACAAGGTCTGTTGTGGCATGAGGGGGTCCAGCAGGCAGAGAGCACCATCACAATCTGTTGGGTGACAAAAACAAAGACATGATGGGGAAATAAAGATGAACAAAAGGAGGCTTAAAGAGATATATAGGCCTCAGCATATTATATATTATGAAGGAAGTGGCATCTTGAGGGGTGAGCTCTGAAGAGGAGCTCCTCCAGGGATTCCCTCAGCCACTGGCCTCCCAACATTCTGGCTTAGGGCTCCTCTGCCTCTGTTAAAGGTGGAGGTGCTGGGCCTCCACCCGTTTTACATCTGCCTTCTTTCTGTTGGCTGAGTAAAGTCTGTCTTAGTTTAGCCTTAATTATTTGACAGCACATGATATGGGTGAGAAGACATTTATGTGTTTGAAAACAGCATTATGTTGGGAATAAAACACTTGCACAGTCAAATGGCCACTTGATATTTACTGTACAATGTCACACATGATCGAAATTACGTTAAGAAATGTATTGATTAACAATTAAATTAGCAGCGGTCTTACCCGATTGGACAATGTTTTTATATTTCACTTTCAGCTGCTGCCAAGAGCGCTTCTCCCCCGCGGAATTGCACCCAAAAGAAATAAATTAATAAGCTACCATCCAAGCAGTATTCCCTTGCAATAATGTTGCGATGACAAAGACGTTTGAACTTACGCATTCACTTGAGCAGCAATCTTCTTCCACGCCGCCTCCCTCTCTTTAGCAGCCGCTGCGCTGTTGCATTTTTTTTTTTTAATATGTTCATATTCGCCATATGATCGGATCAATACTTCCTGCTCCACTGGCGTCAAAAACTCCGCCCTCCGCGTCTCAGTTGTCATGGTGACTCGTTGAATCGGGGCTCCATTGATGCGGTCTTTTTAGAGTCGTGGTGCACGCGCTTGACTCCAGGTGAAATTACTCCGAGTTCATCAAACTGATCAAAATCCGGCGTCGTGAAACCGAAAACTCCGCGTTTTCTGTCTCAGTCTAACTCAATTCAGAGCTCGGTGTTAAGCCCATGGCTTCTTAAACCTGCTTCGTGAAACGGACCCGTCATTTCCTTCGTCCAGCTCTTCTGGAAGAACTCATTCGTCTGCTGAACCCTGTAGGAGCTGCTCTGCTGAGCCCTGTAGAAGCTGCTCTGCTGAACCCTGTAGAAGCTGCTCTGCTGAGCCCTGTAGGAGCTGCTCTGCTGAACCCTGTAGAAGCTGCTCTGCTGAACCCTGTAGAAGCTGCTCTGCTGAACCCTGTAGGAGCTGCTCTGCTGAACCCTGTAGGAGCTGCTCTGCAGGGACCCTTGGACCTGTGAACAACTTATCTTTCACTAAAATTAAATCTATTCAGATTTGAATTCTTTATATTTGGTCTGAGGTGAAATTGATGAAAATTAACTGAATCAGTCCAACTAGTAATTTATGGTTGAATGTTGAACTGGCTGATGTTTCTCTCATGAGAGGAAGAAAGGAACTGTTCATAATGATCTTCTTGTCACGGCTGGGGGCCGGCGTGTGGAGTGTCCTGAACCCAAAAGCAGACCTCAAGCAGAAAGTTGTTTGCAAACAGTAAATGTTTTATTGAGGGAACAGGGAAAGGGGAGCTGGAACGGTGACGGGAACCGGGTAACTCCGGGGAGCCTCTTGGAACCGGGACGTGACCCGGGGGAATCTCAGGGGGGCCTCTTCCCACATGGAAAGAACCTATATGAGGATATATTGTCAGGATTGGTGGTGAACAGGATTCAAACGCCAACTAGTCCGGGATGTAATTTGAAAATAAAGTTTATTTTAAGTCGCTCCAACGGGGCGGCAGTCCGTGGCGAGGGATCGGGAAGCACAGGCGGACGTCACGGAGACGGGGTCTTCCCAGGAGGGCAGAGCGGCACACACCGGGACTGGACGGGAGAACAAACGGAGGTCAGAATACTGAGCTGCTTCCACACAAGAAGCGAACAAACACAAAACAATAATCACGAGGGGCAGAGTCTAGGTACCGCAGAGTAAACGTAACGATCTTGCAATGAGAGCCTGGGATCCCGGTCCTTAAATACTGGCTTCCCTCATTCACTTCAGGTGTGCGTCCTGCTCCGTCCGCTCCGCCTACACTCACACACGCCCACACACACACACACAAAACAACAACACAGTAGGAGACCTGCACGGGTTGTGACATATATGCACATATATGAAACCTATATGCAGCATATATGCACATATATGACAATATATATGCTGTATATATGCACATATATGCACATATAGGACAATATATATGCTGCATATATGCACATAAATGCTGCATATATGCACATATATGACCATATATATGCTGCATATATGCACATATATGACCATATATATGCTGCATATATGCACATAAATGCTGCATGTATGCACATATATGACAATGTATGGGCTGCATATATGCACATATATGCTGCATATATGACCATATATATGCTGCATATATGCACATATATGCACATATATGCTGCATATATGCTGCATATATGCACATAAATGCTGCATATATGCACATATTTGACAATATATGGGCTGCATATATGCACATATATGACCATATATATGCTCCATATATGCACATATATGACAATATATATGCTGCATATGTGCACATATATGCACATATATGCTGCATATATGCACATATATGACAATATATATGACAATATATATGCTGCATATATGGAAAGTCCCACATGTACAGAACCTATATAAACATATATGTTTTAATATAGGTTTTGATATAGGTTTTGAATATATGTGACACGTATAAAATTGGCCATTTTCCTATATTTTATGCACATCTATGGACCTATATGCACAGATAGGTACATATTTTTAGATATATATATATATGGCCGTCACCTCCGCCGAACTGACTGCCAATGAAGTCCTAACAAAGTCTTAACAACTCCTAACAAAGACCGAACAACTCCTAACCAAGTCCTAACAAGTCCTAACATGTCCGAACGCAGTCCTAACTGGTCCTAACGGGTCACGTGGTACAATACGTCATGTCATCAAAACTCCGCCCCCCTGAGACGTGCCTGCAGAACACTCGAGGAGGAGAGGAAAAGGGAAGAAAACTAAGAGGTACGTCCAGTGAGTTCATTATTGTTCTTTTCCCTAAGTCTAAATCAGTTTTGTGTTGTCATACTACCGTCATAGTCGCTCCTAATATCAGAACTGCTTCATAATTCATAATTGCGCGATTATGAATCCCGAAAAAAATCGGCGGTGGTTCCCTTTTAAATATAAATGTATATATCTATAAGTAGACATCTTTATCGATTTGTCCTGTATGCATACATATATACTTGTATGCAAACATGTATATTATGTCTTGGGCTGTACGCGGAATATTTAACTGAATTCCCTCCGCTTTTCATTCTGCTGCCGGGACGTTATCACGAACCGTCGGTGGATTATGATTTAATAAGCATTATTTATTCTCCGATGATCGCAATGTGCCCACTCCATAGAAGACTTAAATACTCTTTTTATTGGTGCGTCATGTGCAATATTGTATGGAACAATAGGTTACGTTAATTTGCTCTTTTATTATGACGACTGTACTCAAAAAATAAAGACGTATATCTGGTGTAATTTTTGTATGTGTATATAGTATGTGTAATGTATAAAAATTATTTAGTGTATGGATTTCATCGTAATATTGCATGATTATTATTTTAATATAATATAAATAACTTCTTTTTCTTATTCTTCTTCTTCTTCTACTTCTACTTCAGTTTTACTTCTACTTATTATTATTGTTAATAATATTATTATACTCAATTATAATATATAATATATTTTATAATAATAAAACATGATAAATCTCAAAGACAGACTTTATTTCTTGAATAAAAAATAAAATCTTTCTTCTCTGACGGCCCAGTGTGTATTCTGGGCTGTATTCAACCATGTGTATTTGTTTATTATTAAAGAGAAGACATTTTAAATACATTACAGTCATTCCAACGTGCTTTTATAGAGAAAATAGAAAACAAGCAGGTTTGTTTGTGACTGTGGAAAGAAAAACTCCCCCAACAGGGAGGAACTTTGTAGAAACCAGAGTCAGAGGTGGAGGATGGAGGAGAGGAGAGGAGAGGAGAGGAGGGGAGAGGAGAGGAGAGGAGATGAGAGGATAAAGGAGAGGAGAGGAGAGGAAAGACAGAGAGACTTGGTGAAAAAAAATCATGTCTATTCTGCTCATTCACAAAAACATTCTTCCCTTTTCTTTGTTGTTCTCAATGTGTTGGTTGTGTGTTTGTGTTTGTTGACAACAGGCGAACCATCGCTGTGGAACACCTTCTCACACAGTCCAACAGGGAGACTGTCCCCAGCAGGACAGTGAGCTGGACATCACTGGACCAGATCTGCAGGAGGAACGTCCTGATGTCAAATCAGTGATCAGCTGATCTCTGTGAGAGAGCACCTGAAGAGCCCCCTGTGGGACACCATGGACTCTTCCCCTCCTCACAGTCCCTCTGGCCATGGTGACTGCACTCATCCATCATCTCAGGTCATGAAGGATTGAACAAGAATGTTTTACAGACACTGAACATAGAAGTTATTCATTTGTACATGCTGTGAAGAACTCGGTACACAATGTTTCAGAGTTTCCAGGAGCAATTTGTGCCACATTTTTAACACCATGCACTGAAAACAACCTACAGAATAAGAATACAACTGATCAAATCATTGCCAGAGTTTCAGCTGGAACCTTGTCAATTAGAAACCGTACCAGAGAGGGATTATTGATGTTCAGCATCGTGAACCTGTTCATTCTGGTCATCACATGACAGGAAGTGACCTCCACACAAAGTCATCACATGACATGAAGTGACCTCCACACAAAGTCATCACATGTGTCCAGGCATCATTTCTAATAATTGTGTCTTTCTTCCAAGGATACTAGTACCAAGGATACTAGCACCAAGGATACTAGCACCAAGGATACTAGCACCAGCAGCCACCAGCAGCCCCATCTCCCACCTGGTCCATGTTTCCCCACCAGCAGCCACCACCGGCCCCTTCACCTGCCTGGTCCTCCCTTGGACAGAGTCAACAGCTGCAACCAGCTGCTTGGCCTCAGCATCAGCTGCACCAACCTCCACCAGCACCACCATGTGTCTCCCCAACAGCCCTTCGTCACCCCCCCTCTGTCCCCTCTTCATCTTCAGGTTCCTCTGCATCAACACAAGACGTGTTTCCTTCGTACTTGAACCGTCAATTAAAATGGAGGCACAAGAGGGCAGCACTTGAAGATGAGAAGCCATGGAGAGGGGGGAGACACCAAAAAAGCCCCCTTTCAAGGAGGACTATCATGACACATGTAAAATGTGTGGCCTCTCAAAAAACAAGAGCACTGGACACACTCAAATAAAGGGGAAATAGTTCTGTCCAGCCTCTGGCAAGACTGTGACAGAATGGAGAGAGAGCCTGGAAAAATAGCTTCTGTCTT
This sequence comes from Blennius ocellaris, assembly GCF_963422515.1. Lineage (NCBI taxonomy): Eukaryota > Metazoa > Chordata > Actinopteri > Blenniiformes > Blenniidae > Blennius > Blennius ocellaris. The sequence goes on along the minus strand of NC_137666.1, from coordinate 27,007,726 downwards.
CTTTTTATTGCATTATTTTTGTTGGTCAAATCTAAGATGCAATCATCTGTCAGTTTTGTGTGCACAAATAAACTTCATTTCTTTGTAAATAGTTACAAAAGTGCCTTTTTTCCGTTTTGTGTGCATAAATAAACTTCATTTCTTTGTAAATAGTTAAAAAAAGGGCCTTTTTTCCATTTTGTGTGCATAAATAAACTTCATTTCTTTGTAAATAGTTAAAAAAGTGCCTTTTTTCCGTTTTGTGTGCACAAATAAACTTCATTTCTTTGTAAATAGTTAAAAAAGGGCCTTTTTTCCATTTTGTGTGCACAAATAAACCTCATTTCTTTGTAAATAGTTAAAAAGGTGCCTTTTTTCCGTTTTGTGTGCACAAATAAACTTCATTTCTTTGTAAATAGTTAAAAAAAGGGCCTTTTTTCCATTTTGTGTGCATAAATAAACTTCATTTCTTTGTAAATAGTTAAAAAAGTGCCTTTTTTCCGTTTTGTGTGCACAAATAAACTTCATTTCTTTGTAAATAGTTAAAAAAGGGCCTTTTTTCCATTTTGTGTGCACAAATAAACCTCATTTCTTTGTAAATAGTTAAAAAGGTGCCTTTTTTCCTCCCTCCTCTCTTCCTTCTTTTCCCCCCTTTCCCCCCCTTTTTTCCTTTTTCTTCCCCCACCTTAGCAGTCCCTTTTGCCCCATCTCTGGCCGAGGTGGCAAGGCAACAGACTGGTGCACGGGAGACCCTGGTTCGATTCCCGCTAGGGTCACTGAGCAAATAACAGCATCCGGTGTGGGCCCACATGGAAAGAACCTATATAAAGGTTAGGATATATGTGGCATATATAAAATTGGCCATTTTCCTATATTTTATGTACATATATGTGTGCATACATGGGCACATATAGGTGTGCATATATGCGCATATAGGTGTGCATATATGTGCATATAGGTGTGCATATATGGGCACATATAGGTTTGCATATATTGGAACATATAGGTGTGCATATATGCGCATATAGGTTTGGAATATATGTGACATATATAAAATTGGCCGTTTTCCTATATGTTATGTACATATATGTGTGCATACATGCGCATATAGGTTTGGCATATATGTGAAATATATAAAATTGGCCGTTTTCCTATATGTTATATACATATATGGGTGCATACATGCGCACCTATATGTACATATATGTACATATATGTATATAACATATAGGAAAACGGCCAATTTTATATATGTCACAAATATGCCAAACCTATATTAAAACATATATGTTTATATAGGTTCTTTCCATGTGGGTTGGAACCGGTACGGGACCCGGGGGAATCTCAGGGGGGCCTCTTGGAACCGGGACGGGACCCGGGGGAATCTCAGGGGGGCCTCTTGGAACCGGGACGGGACCCGGGGGAATCTCTGGGGGGGGCCTCTTGGAACCGGGACGGGACCCGGGGGAATCTCAGGGGGGCCTCTTGGAACCGGGACGGGACCCGGGGTAATCTCTGGGGGGGGCCTCTTGGAACCTGGACGGGACCCGGGGGAATCTCAGGGGGGCCTCTTGGAACCCGGACGGGACCCGGGGGAATCTCAGGGGGGCCTCTTGGAACCCGGACGGGACCCGGGGGAATCTCAGGGGGGCCTCTTGGAACCCGGACGGGACCCGGGGGAATCTCTGGGGGGGGCCTCTTGGAACCGGGACGGGACCCGGGGGAATCTCTGGGGGGGGCCTCTTGGAACCGGGACGGGACCCGGGGGAATCTCTGGGGGGGGCCTCTTGGAACCTGGACGGGACCCGGGGGAATCTCAGGGGGGCCTCTTGGAACCCGGACGGGACCCGGGGGAATCTCAGGGTGGCCTCTTGGAACCCGGACGGGACCCGGGGGAATCTCTGGGGGGGGCCTCTTGGAACCGGGATAGGACCCGGGGGAATCTCTGGGGGGCCTCTTGGAACCGGGATGGGACCCGGGGGAACTTCTTGGAGCCGGGACGGGACCCGGGGAATCTCTGGGGGGCCTTCTTGGAACCGGGACGGGACCCGGGGAGACCTCTTGGAACCGGCGTCGGAACAGGAACGGGAACGGGAACCACCCCGGGGAGGACACTCACTCCCCGGGGAGGACAACACCGACTCACCTCCACACGGAGTGAAGACTAGGCAATCCTCTGGCACCGGACCCTCCTCCCTGCAGGGCTTAAGACTGCTTGACAATCAATTAGCTGATTGCCTGCAGGAGTGCCAGAGAGGATCCGGTGCTGGAGCGAGGTGTGTGACTCCTGACACTTCTTACATTATAAAGTCTGTAATCATCACAACTGATAGCTCAAGCGCATTAAATTGTCATTAATCTAAAACCATGTTATTTTCATCAAATAATTCAGACTCAACCCCTGAAGGAAGCAGTCTCGGTCCAGCTGCACATGGAAACTGTTTTCTTACAGCACTGCTGGAAAGGCACAGAAAAGAAATCTGAAATGATGAAGTAAGGTTCAACATTACGCTGAAAAGCGGAACTGATAAAGTGTCCAGGTGAAGCAAAATGCTAACTAGCTTAGCACATTACAAAGGAAATACGTTTAAACAAGTTTCATATTGTAACTGTACCAAACTGTTCACACACGAAGCCTTTTAACTCACAACAGCAGTAAAAACAAACGTTTATTTAGCCTAAAAAACAATATTAAAGACTATCGTCACCTGAGAAGTCGCTAAGAGACGTGTTGTTTCCTTGGTTCGTGTCGTTTGTCCTCGGCACAAAGTTCAAATCTGGAATCTGCTTGAAAAAGCCAGTCTCCTGATATTTGTCCTGCATGTCTGTAACTGTTTCCACAACAGAAGAGAGATATGAATCTATGAATCTGCGTCTTTCTTCCACCTGAAGCGGAGCAGCATCGACCCAACTGAGCTAGCTGTAAACACGGTGACGTCAGGACGCTGGATCCCGGTGACCGCCATCTTGGATGGGTCTACAATAGACAATATACAGAGAAGCTTCATTGACTCACGCCGCCGATCGTAGCTGACGTAACAGAACGACACCATCTTGGATAGGTCACGCTGTGCCTCCAGTACATTGGTTTTCTACTGAGGAAGGTGTCGTCCAACTATAATCACCACTCGCCGAAATTTCACACACGAAAAGTATGTGCTTTTACGTTGAAATAATTTGTTTTATCCTTCTTTACAAAGACTGACATGTCATTAATAAATGTGTAAATTAAGAAACTGATCATTTGGAGTAGTTTCTCGCTCATACACGTGGAAACACCAATAACACATATATTCACATATTTGTTTTTGTGAGCAAAATATATTGCCAAATCTACTGTACCCAAATATACTCAATGCTGATTTGCAAAGAAAATAAATGTCCAGATCATGACTTGTGTGTGGCTTCATTCCTGAGTGCTTGAAACGATCTTAAAGTCTGCTCCACACTCACACTTTTAACACCCAACCTAACGGTATTCAACACTGGAGTTCCGGTTGCAAAGTATTTGCATTTAATCTGCTTTAATTAAATCATGACATGACAAGAGCTGGTGACTGATCACTTCCGATAACAAGTAGTAAAACTTCCTATCATGTACTTACCAGTGGCACCAGAGGGGTGAGGTTTCAGGCCTCGCACCAGCCACTCCATTTGCCAAACCTTACCAAGGTGATTGGTAGATGTTGCCCACATGTTGGAAACGCTTCACTGCAAAGATCTGGGGTCCGTTTCACGAAGCAGGTTTAAGAAGCCATGGGCTTAACACCGAGCTCTGAATTGAGTTACACTGAGACAGAAAACGCGGAGTTTTCGGTTTCACGACGCCGGATTTTGATCAGTTTGATGAACTCGGAGTAGTTTCACCTGGAGTCAAGCGCGTGCACCACGACTCTAAAAAGACCGCATCAATGGCGCCCCGATTCAACGAGTCACCATGACAACTGAGACGCGGAGGGCGGAGTTTTTGACGCCAGTGGAGCAGGAAGTATTGATCCGATCATATGGCGAATATGAACATATTAAAAAAAAAAATGCAACAGCGCAGCGGCTGCTAAAGAGAGGGAGGCGGCGTGGAAGAAGATTGCTGCTCAAGTGAATGCGTAAGTTCAAACGTCTTTGTCATCGCAACATTATTGCAAGGGAATACTGCTTGATGGTAGCTTATTAATTTATTTCTTTTGGGTGCAATTTCGCGGGGGAGAAGCGCTCTTGGCAGCAGCTGAAAGTGAAATATAAAAACATTGTCCAATCGGGTAAGACCGCTGCTAATTTAATTGTTAATCAATACATTTCTTAACGTAATTTCGATCATGTGTGACATTGTACAGTAAATATCAAGTGGCCATTTGACTGTGCAAGTGTTTTATTCCCAACATAATGCTGTTTTCAAACACATAAATGTCTTCTCACCCATATCATGTGCTGTCAAATAATTAAGGCTAAACTAAGACAGACTTTACTCTGCCAGAAGGCAGATGTAAAACGGGTGGTGGCCCAGCACCTCCACCTTTAATAGAGGCAGAGGAGCCCTAAGCCAGAATGTTGGGAGGCCAGTGGCTGAGGGAATCCCTGGAGGAGCTCCTCTTCAGAGCTCACCCCTCAAGATGCCACTTCCTTCATAATATATAATATGCTGAGGCCTATATATCTCTTTAAGCCTCCTTTTGTTCATCTTTATTTCCCCATCATGTCTTTTTTTTGTCACCCAACAGATTGTGATGGTGCTCTCTGCCTGCTGGACCCCCTCATGCCACAACAGACCTTGTAAGTAGGCAACACTCAGTAGGCAAAACTACACAAAATGGTAGTTTAAATATACTGAAACATATTCATCTATGATGAAGAGTACAGGAAACCCTGTCTGCTGCCTTTACAGAGGAGGATCCACAAAGGCCTGTAGAGGTATGATAGTTCTCATCCCGTTTACATTTCTGAAACATTGTGGTGGAATAAAGAGTGATATTTTGTCTACACTGAAGTATTGACACATTATCATCCTTTTTAACAGGGCATGGCTGGGCAGCAGCAGGAGGGTCCCTCAACATCCACTGCAGGGACTGACAGTGAGACAGATGTTCAGTAAACACCAGAGGTTCATTCTGTGGAATTCATGTCCAACTGTAATAATTGAATGTCCTCCTTATGTCTTCCCAGTTATCTGTAAAACAGATCTATAGACTCCACCTGCTCCAGAAGATGGAAAAAACTGGAGCACAAGTTAAGGGTGGGTGTACAGCCCCAGGTGAATTATGCTAACTACTAACTACATTAACTAAACTAGCGCTTGTATTTGTAGGAAATAAAAAAGACCAAATGAATTGTGCATCATGTCTTTATTTGGTGGTGGTGGTGGTGATCAGACCCCGAAGTGATGATGGCATATGGTGTCTCTGACAGCTCTGCCATTTACGAGGAAACGCAGCACAACACACAATATCTGCTATGACGTCAGGGCAAGGCTCAGCTGGTGATGTTGCTAATGTACAGAGCGATTAAACTGTGGATGTACATAATGGTCTCGGCAGTAAAACGGTACCGCTCAAAAAGGAAGGTGTCTGCAAATGCCAGTACATCTCTGATGATGCGAATATTATCTGCGAATATTAAATTCTCGGCGAAGTAATGCTGCGCCTTCATCAATCGGATCATTATCAAAAGCACATTCCATATTGAGGGAATAAAGTTGACGTCTAATTTGCCTCGGGAATAAGGCACTGCAGAACTGTTTCACCAAAACTCCCCCGCTGAATGAGGAAATGAAATCCCGTGTCCGTCGGAAAGGGGGCGGAGCCAGAGCAAAACTCCATGTTCACTGACAAAAACCTGCTCGCGACCAGGTTAGTTCTAGAGCGTCTGTTGCCCCGGTAACTGACCGGGAGTTGACGTTACACCGCTTCGTGAAACAGGCTTGAGTTACCCCGCTTCCTCCGGTTTGAGTTACCTCCCTTTGTGAAACGGAAAATCCCGCATTTCCCTCAACTCGGTGTTCAATAACCTGGGGTAATCCTTAAACTTGCTTCGTGAAACGGACCCCTGGTCCAAAGTGTCACCATGACTTTATGCAGTGGCTGCAGATTGGTCACTTCACCAAAGGTCTCTGCCGGATGGAGTCCAGAGAACTTGTCATGCTCCAGAACTCTGACATCATTTAAACTTGAATTGAGAAAGTACTAATTTGTTCTAATGAAATAAAAACTTTATTCCAAAATCACTCTATATCTCGTGTGGAGCATCATTTCGGCCACTCCTTATGAAATGAAAATAGCAGTCAAATCCAGCATAATAAAACAGGTTGAAACTGCTTAAACCTGATAAACACTTCATGTTTAAACTTGAATAGTGAAAGTACGACTATGTTCTAGTAAAATACAAACTTTATTCTAAAAACCAACTCTCAAGCTCCTCATCCTATCTCTAAGGGTGCGCTCAGCCACCCTACGCAGGAAGCTCACTTCAACCGCTTGTATCCGGGATCTCGTTCTTTCGGTCATGACCCATAGTTCATGGCTGTGGTGGAGGCAATAACTCGGGTCTGGGAGGAGTTTGGAGAGGCCATGGAAGAGGACTTTCGGTCTGCCCCGAGGAAATTCTGGCAAACCGACTCCATGCTCCGGGAGCATGGAGTCCGGGGCCCTTCATCCCTGCAACATCGCGTGACGTGGGGACGGTACCTCTGGACAGGCACAATGGGGTGGTGGTCCCTCTCTTCAAGGAGGGGGATCGGAGGGTGTGTTCCAACTACAGAGGGATCACACTCCTCAGCCTCCCCAGGAAAGTCTATTCCAGTGTACTGGAGTGGAGGGTCCAGCCGTTAGTCAAACCTTGGATCCAAGAGGAATAATGCGGTTGTCGTTCTGGTCGAGGAACACTGGACCAGCTCTATACCCTCCACCAGCTGCTTGAGGGTTCATGGGAGTTTGCCCTACTAGTCCACATGTGTTTTGTGGATCTGGAGAAGGCGTTCGACCACGTCCCCCGAGACATCCTTGGGGGGGTGCTCCGGGAGCATGGAGTCCAGGGCCCTTTGTCAAGGGCTGTTCGGTCTTTGTATTCCTGGAACAGGAGTTTGGTTTGCATTGGCGGCAATAAGTCGGACCTGTTCGCAGTGGTTTCACCTGATCCGCCAGTGGCAGACAGAAAAAAGCATTAGCCAAATCTATACAAGAGAAAAATCTATGTTCAGGTGAGAGATGTGACAACGCAGTTTTGAGATGTCTGGAATCTCGTTTCTCTGCACAGGTTGCCGGGACCGGCAGCCAGGGGGGACTCGGCTGAGATCCTCAACACCAGCCCCTGGGTACTTCTCAGGGTGATAAAGAGGAAGTGGTCCGAGCCCAGGTGAACGGGTCGATTTAAGGTCGTCGAGAGGACGTCTCACGCTGTTCGGCTGAGTGACAAAGGCTCCCCAGGAAAGTCTATTCCAGGGTACTGGAGAGGAGGGTCCGGCCGTTAGTCGAACCCTGGATACAAGAGGAACAATGCGGTGCCATCTGTCGCAGTGTACTCTGGCGGGAGAACCACATCGCACTCTTCAGGAGACCTCCATCCATCTGAAGCAAGTTGCCCCTGGATCGGCTGATCCAGGAGACAGCTCCACACGTCAAAGGGCGGAATAATCCCTGTACACCGAAGTAAGAAGAACACAGAGAAGTAGACGACAGCAAGGGAGGAGGTGAAATAGCGCTCCTCTCTGTTCATGTGACGTGCCAAGTCCATCCATCCATCCATCCATTTTCTGCCGCTTATCCGGGGCCGGGTCGCGGAGGCAGCAGTCTGAGCAGAGTTGCCCAGACTTCCCTCACCCCAGACACTTCCTCCAGCTCTTCCGGTGGCACCCCAAGGCGTTCCCAAGCCAGCCGAGAGACATAATCCCTCCAGTGTGTCCTGGGTCTGCCCCGAGCCCTCTTACCGGAGGGACATGCCCGGAACACCTCCCTTGGGAGGCGTCCGGGGGGCATCCAAAATAGGTACCCGAGCCACTTCAGCTGGCTTCTCTCGATGTGGAGGAGCAGCGGCTCTACTCCGAGCTCCTCCCTGGTGGCTGAGCTCCTCACCCTATCTCTAAGGGTGTGCCCAGCCACCCTACGAAGGAAGCTCATTTCAGCCGCTTGTATCCGGGATCTTGAACGATATCCCCAGTTGAGGTCAACAGCTCCCCACATCCACTGTAAACAGTGTTGGTGGAGAACTGCTTCCCCCGCCTAAGGCGCCGGACGGTTTGCCAGAATTTCCTCGGGCCTCTCCGAACTCCTCCCAGACCCGAGTTTTTGCCTCCACCACAGCCCAGGCTGCGGCTCACTTGGCCTGCCGGTACCTGTCGATTGCCTCAGGAGTCCTATGAGCTAACAGTGCCTGATAGGACTCCTTCTTCAGCTTGACGGCATCCCTTACTTCCGGTTTCCACCACCGGGTTCGGGGATTGCCGCCACGACAGGCGCCAGAGACCCTGCGGCCACAGCTCCGAGCAGCAGCTTTGACAATGGAAGTGGAGAACATGGTCCACTCAGACTCAATGTCTCCAGCCTCCCTCGGGATCTGTGAGAAGCTCTCCCAGAGGTGGGAGTTGAAAACTGCGCGGACGGAGGGCTCGGCCAGATGTTCCCAGCAGACCCTCATAACACGTTTGTGCCTGTCGAGTCTATCCGGCCTCCTCCCGGTCCAGCGCATCCAACTCACCACCAGGTGGTGATCAGTTGACAGCTCTGCCCTTCTCTTTACCCTAGTTTCAAAGACACACGGCCAGAGATCAGATGACACGACCACAAAGTCTATCATTGACCTCCGGCCTAGGGTGTCCTGGTGCCACGTGCACTTATGGACACCCCTGTGCTCGAACATGGTGTTCGTTATGGACAAGCTGTGACTGGCACAGAAGTCCAATAACAGAACACCTCTCGGGTTCAGATCGGGGAGGCCGTTCCTCCCAATCACTCCCTTCCAGGTCTCACTGTCATTGGCCACGTGCGCGTTGAAGTCCCCCAGGAGAACAATGGAGTCCCCAGTTGGGGCACTATCCAGCACCCCTCCCAGGAACTCCAAGAAGGTTGGGTACTCTGAACTGCTGTTCGGTGCATAGGCCGAGACAACAGTCAGAGACCTGTCCCCTACTCGAAGGCGTAGGGACGCAACCCCCTCGTTCACTGGGGTGAACTGGAGTTCACCCCAGTGAACGAGGGGGTTGCGTCATGTGTTGGAACACATGACGGCTGAGCTGCGGGGCAATCAGCAAGCCCACTCCAGCCCACCGCCTTACACTGCGGGCAACTCCAGAGCAGTGGAGTATCCAGCCCCCGTCGAGGAGCTGGGTTCCAGAGTCGAAGCTGTAAGTGGAGGCGAGCCCGACTATATCTAGACGGTATCTCTCAGCCTCCCTCACAAGCTCGGGCTCCTTCCCCCTCAGCGAGGTCACATTCCATGTCCCAATAGCCAGATTCTGTGGCCGGGGATCGGGTCGTCGAGGCCTCTGCCGTCGACTGCCCCCCAATCCACAATGCACCCAACCCCTACGGCAGCCTCTGTAGGTGGTGGGCCCACCGGAGGGGCAAGTCCCCCGACAACATAGCTCCGAGGGTCATTCGGGTGCTCAAACTCCCCCACCACGACAAGGTTGCAGTTCAAGGGGGAGTCACCACCGTTTAAAAGTTTTGTATGTTGCTATTTGAGTATATGATTGTTGCTTTTGCTTACATATGACCTCTATTATACGAAGAGTGCCTCATACTGTATTGACACTAATTATTGACCTCTGGGGTCAGAGGTGAAAAGGGGAATTGAAGGAATATAGTGGTTAAACATTTGTGTCAGGAGTCACACACCTCGAGTCGGTGTTGTCCTCCCCGGGGAGTGAGTGTCCTCCCCGGGGTGGTTCCCGTTCCTGTTCCGACGCCCGGTTCCAAGAAGTCCCCGTCCGGGTTCCGTCCCGGTTCCAAGAAGTCCCCGTCCGGGTTCCGTCCCGGTTCCAAGAAGTCCCGTCCGGGTTCCGTCCCGGTTACAAGAAGTCCTCGTCAGGGTTCCGTCCCGGTTCCAAGAAGTTCCCCGTCCGGGTCCCGTCCCGGTTCCAAGAAGTTCTGTCAGAGTAATTTTATATGTAGTTGCCATATTCGTGCTTAATTATATTCATATTCAAGTTCTATCTTATTTCTGTGTATTCTCTCTTAGCAGCGCCTCTCAGACGCTGCTCACTAATCACATGTTCTGAGCAGGTCAACCTGACCGAGGCTGATAAACAAGATGAGCCACGTCTTCCACACAGCTGCCATCTCGACGTCCCATGCGCGGGATGTCCTTTGATTGTATTCATAGTTGATAAACTGTTAAAACTCACAGAATGTTTTGTTACTATGATGTGTATCCTGTAAACCCTCCCCTTTGTTTAATGAAATAAAACCGCAGGAGAAATGGTCTGAAGCTCAGAGTGGGTAGGAGGTGTAATCTGAACACGCTCCTAGGCCATTCTCCTCGCGAGTAACCAAAGCTCATTCGTGTTGTCTTCTTCTTTCTTGCAGATTTAATAAATGTCTGTAGCCTAAACCTGACATTTAACTTGGTCCTTCGAGCCGGATGCCAACAACGCCTGGTGGTTCCGGCACACGCGGTCGTCGCCAGCAAGCCCACGGCCGTGGCGGGCCTCACTAGGTGAGACCCAGCACCTTTTCCAGGAACTGACACTGCTTCGTGTGCTGGGACCCGCAGGTTGAAGGCATCCAACGGCGAGAGGAAAAAGACTCCGACGGGTGAGCATTGTTTTGGGTTAAAAAGAAAATGTGCGACTGAGGGTTGCAGAATAGTAAAACCCTGTGAATTCTAGACTCTAACAGGTAAAACTAAAAACGCTGAGGAGTGGACGCCTGAGAATAGTTCACATTTAAAAACGGACGGCGGAGTCCACGGTTGCGGCGTTACCGAAAATTCCGTAAATAAAAAGGCGCTGAGGAGTGGACGCCTGAGAATAGTTCACATTTAAAAACGGACGGCGGAGTCCACGGTTGCGGCGTTACCGAAAATTCCGTAAATAAAAAGGCGCTGAGGAGTGGACGCCTGAGAATAGTTCACACTAAAAACGGACGGCGGAGTCCACGGTTACAGCGTCACCGAAAATTCCGTAAGAAAGAAACTAAAAGTGTGCATGTTGAATGAGTGGGTGGACTGTGAACCACTAGGTTACAGCCACCATTTAAAAACAACAGGAAAGGAAGTAGTGGGCTGACGTGGATGCACAGGCAAGAATTCTCCACCTGAAAGGGTTGAAGTGAGAATTACCACGATCAGTAAAGATTAACCACTACCCTGTTGACAGGTTGACCAACGGAACCATAGACTACCCCACGTAGTACGGTCCGTCCAAATTTAAAAACAAAATGGGACAAGGGAACACGAAAAAAACCTAAAACGCGCGATAAATTAACTTGTAAAGATTGGAAATATGTAGAACGCTGCAGCGAAGAAAATGTAAAATATTTGGATAAGTGGATCGCAAAATACGACTTCGACGGGAGTCTCAATACACCAAAATAAATAAATAATAATAAATAAATAACAGCTTTAAAAAATGCGATTAAAGAAAAAAAAAAAACTAAAAAGGATCCTAAAAAGATGCAAAAAGGTTATGACAGCACATAGAAATGGTATGCGTTATATAAATAAAAACAAAAAGTACTCGAGTGACTGTGACTGACCAAAGGACTGTGTGTATGAAGAGACATTATTTTCGAAACCCAGACGATCAGTAAAACCTCACGGTGTCAACTGAGCTCTATCTGGGGAGTAAAAATAGTCTCTTATTGCTGACTCATCAGGTGAAATTGTGGGAAAATCTAAAATGACTCTCACTCCTGTGATCGAACACCTATTGAAAGACCGGAGCGAACAACAGGTTTGCCCTAGAAGCTCGTCTTTCAAGGAGGAATTAGTGGGTCCATGAGATCGCACTGGCAACATAAATTAAAAATGGGAAGCTGTTGTACAAAAACTAATTAGTGATGAAGTTGGTGACGCAAAATTTATGAGTAAAAGTCACCCTCGCTTGACTCAATATCTAAAACAGTAAAGCAAAAGAAATATGGATTTAAACGAAAACTGCAATCAGAAGAGTGTGTAAAATTAGTTATACAACTTAAAGTACAAGTGTGTGTGTTTTTGTGTGTGTGTGTTTGTGTTTTTGGGTGTTTGCGTGTTTGTGTGTGTGTTCAGTGTGTGTGCAGGAGACACGTCTCCACACTGAACGGCTTTAGACGAGATAACACAAAAACAAAACAAAACTGCTCCAAGTAATGTGTCGGGACTATTTTTAATGTGTTTAGTGAAGAAATAAACTTATCTAAAGTAAACTTAAGTTATTTGGAATTTAAACTTAAAAAAATCTATAAATAAAATTGCTAAATTAACTGAATAGAATAAATGGATGAAATAAATGAATCAATAAAGGAATCCTTGAACAAATACTTTGGGTGTATATGCATGAATCAGAGCTCCTCCTTATCAAACAGCTGTTATGGAGACCAAGGACATTGAATGAAAACAGAATCCACAGCTCTGATCCCATTCTGCTTCTACCAGACGTTGCTGGTGGAGGAGTGAGAGGCTGTGGAGGCGCTAGGTTGGACTACAAACATGGAAACTCTCAACGTAATGACGAACATGCCGTGTCGCGACGTAAAATACACTTCAGCGTGCCAAGGTCGTACCATGAGAACACACACACACACATAGTGGGAGAATGAAGGGATTCAAATACACGATGTTGAACATTTCAGTAGGAAAAAGTAGATACGAGTTTTAAACTTGAAAGTTTGAGGATCAAAATTAGAATTTGATGTGTGCAATGAAATTTAAGACCTTTTACAGAGGTCCAGGAATTAAATGGTTCATAAAATCAACAATAGATTAGTGAAACTAAACTAAACTAACACGGTGACTAAAAACTAGACTAAACATTTAGATGAAGTTTGGAAAAGAGTCAGCTTACAAAATAAACAAAACCTCAAACAAGAAATTAAAAAAAAAAATAAGAAACTGATCAAATTATTCTCAATTTTTTAAAATCATAGATTGTTACCTTTGCAGAAACAAAATAATGATTATCAGACATAATATGGCTAGTATTTGATGGGCTGCTATAACAATATTTATAGATCATATAAAAAGAACACAGATGATTCAAATGTCAAAAAGCAATGTATTTGCAGATAAAACAGCCAAACAAGTGGTAAAATTAAACCAGGAGCTAGATATTTATCTTCAGAATACCGAATTAGATGAAGAAGTTTTAAAAGATATGCAAAACCGGTTCCAAAACAGAAAAACAATATTGGATGAGAAAATAGAATGAAAAATAAATAAATAAATAAAAAATGGAGCACAGCAGAAAGAGATTTTCTATTTCTGACCAAAAGGAAAACCTACTCTACCAAAATCACGATATAAATAGGAGCAATAATGAGCCATGGGCTTCGCCATGCCTCAACAGGAGGGATGGTACACTAATAATATCATCAATTCTTACTAAATAAAAAAAATATATAATAAAAAAATTTTTTTTGAGCAGTATGTATAATCTGTATAAAACAGAAAACAAAAAAGGAGGTAAATTTCCAAAACCAGAATAGTGATAATAGATGCATTTTCTAAATGGATAGAACTATTTCCAACATAACATCCAGATACTGTAACATTAGCAAAAGCACTTTGCAAAAAATTATAATCCCAACATACGGAATAGCAAAACAATTTACTGCGATAATGGAAGCCATTCGGTAAACAAATTCACATAGAAGGTATCAGAAAATTTAGGAACAAAATTAAATTAAATTAAAAATCGTTGTGCTTTTGTCCAGAAAGAGCTGGTTTAGTGGAAAAATATTCAAAATAGCAGAAAGGCAAACTTAGATACATTTATCACATTGTAAAATCATCACTGCTGAGTCTCCGACCCCACCTAGCGAGCAAAAGACTGATAATAGGGTGGATTCAGACGTTTAGAGCCTGGGTAGACCTGAAAGTCAGCAGAAGAACCATTCCAAGCCGTGAAGTGACTTAGCGGAAGCCGAACTGAGCAGTAATGACAAAGTCAAACGGTTGTGTGGTCCTCCGGACCCTAACCGTCGTAGCAATCGCAATAATGCTTTTTGCCTTAGTGTGGTTCCTGTGGGAACCGCCTCAACACAGCGAAAGAAACCAAACCAGACCAAACACACTACCAGCCATTATTCTAAAATAATGTTTTTAACTGATGTAGATTTAATCTAACAGGTAAAATAAATGAAAAGAAACATGGTTAATATAAATTGATTAAATTAAATTAAACTAAATTAAATTAAAGTTATCACTTCCAACCAGCAGTTTTAGTTAAAATAACTAACAGAACAGGTTCTAGTTAATACCGTCTACCTGGCAGACTCTGTCGTCTCGTTTAAAAAGGATTTGAAAACATGTTTACTTAGAAGAGCTTTTGGTTGATGGGTATTTTTTCACTAGTGTCACTTAAATTTTACACATGTATATACATTTTATATTGTTGTTTTTTACCTTTTCTCCTGTACAGCACTTTGTGATTTTTATCTGTGAAAAGCGCTTTATAAATAAATTTTACTTACTTACTTACTTACCAGGAGTAAAAGTTTCAGAAAGAGATCTTGTGGGTCTCATAACAATTAATATCAAAAGAACTGAACTAAAAGTCCAAATAACAAACCATCAGATGCAATTTAAACAGACCACCACCAGGGCAATACTTTCAAACTCCAAATTTAGTGATTCAACTTTCTACAGGAAAAAGTGTATGAACAAAGTTAATAAACCAATAAATGAACCAACCAAGAGATATGAAAATAACTAGTTTTACGGTTTTTTACCTGTTTAAAGTCAAACTAATGCGACGGGCAAAGCCATTCCCTTTGAATTCAAATGATGATAATTAAATCTACTGATGCATCCTCGGACTGTCACCTCAGCCTCTTGTCCTGTTGACCATCGTCCTCCAGTCCCTCAACAGACTCAGACGTTGTTTGTGGTACAAAGAGAACACCACCTGCCTGATAAGAAGTTCAGGACAGACCGTGGGTTCTCTGCAGAGATTGTTGTGAGACATCAGAAACACCACAGACGAGTAGCATGAGGTGGAAACATGACTTCCTCACGAGACGATGTTTTGTCCAGGACAGTTCTCATGGGAGACGCTGACAGAGGAAAACAGGAGGAGCACAGTGACCCAACTAGAGATGTTTTTGTGTTGATGTGGAATAAAGGATAAATGGGGAATACTTTAAATTAAAAGTAATGTTAAATTAAAAGTAAAAGATTATTTAATGTTTTCTATTTCTGTTATAAAAGGGGGAATGGCAATAAATATATATAAAAGCAATAAAAAAACATGATGAGAGTTAAAAGATAATCTTCAAAAGACACATTTGGTAATAAGGAGCACATAGAATAAATTCTAATGACAATAATTTAAAGTCAGTATTTCTTTGGTGGTTGATCATTAATAAAATTATCGAACTGTCTAATCTGATGTGAGATGTTGCAGGTGGATCCTGAACTGATGTTGCTGCACCGCCAACAAGATCAACTTCAATTGTTTAATATTAATAAATTCAGTTTAAATAACTGTTTAAGGAAAAACAAATACTTAGTTTGCGTTAAAATTTTTGGGGAAAATAATTTTCGAGACAGGAACAGATGCCTTAGATAGGAGGTACTTTTGATTTTTTTTCTTTTCTTTTCTTTTTTAGACATTGTCTCATTGTCAACATATGAAAATGTGCTGTACTGTTATTCCAAACAGACTTACTGACTACTTAACTAATGACATAAAAGATACACCGTAGCACCTCAGAACTTCACCTGCATAAACATCACGAGCACAAACCCTAAACATTTCCTTGGAAGCCTAAACAATTCCTGGTGCCTTGAAACAGTTCAAGCTCCAGCCAAATTCACACCATGAGCACGAGCAGACGTGTGGTGGTGGTGTGGCCCAAACAAAATCTATGATGGCCTTCCTAAGCGAGCTCAAGGATTGTGTGCACTCGTAATTTTAATCATTCCAGTAAAACGTCCTTCCCCTGCATGTAACTCAAATCTCTGAGAAATTGTTGCAGACTGATGCTTTCAGCAACATCGACGACGGCTTTCCAGACACGTATAGTGGTTGATATGTTGTTGGCAGAGAAGGGGGGTGTGTGTTCGATGTTTGGTGACAAATGTTGTACCTTTATTCCGAACAACACAGCAGCAGATGGAACGCTCACACGCGCCGTGGAGGGTCTTCGTACTTTGAATAAAAAGATGAAAGATCACTCTGGCGTTGACACATCTATGTGGGATGGTTGGGTTGATATGTTTGGGAGATACAAAGCTCTAGTAATGTCTGTTTTGGTCTCCTCGGCTATATTCATCGCCACCCTCACCCCGTGTGGCTGCTGCTGTATTCCATGTATCCGCGCCCTTCTCACCCGCCTAATCAACACTGCTAACTCTCCCATGAAACAGGACCTGGCGCGGGCTTATCCGTTGTTGGGGAATGCTGATCATGACTCTGAAATTAGCGAGGATGATGACTTTCCATCCTTGCCCGACCTTTTTTCAGACCCTGAAGATTACGAGTAACAGTAAAACATTAGAAACCTGAGTGTAAATGTTTGTGTTCTTGCAAAAATGATCTTGCAGCTGAAAATCAATATTGAAGTGGCTGGTTACAAGTGATGTGAGAAATTAAGCACAGATATGACAAACAGGGGGGATATGTCAGAGTAATTTTATATGTAGTTGCCATATTCGTGCTTAATTATATTCATATTCAAGTTCTATCTTATTTCTGTGTATTCTCTCTTAGCAGCGCCTCTCAGACGCTGCTCACTAATCACATGTTCTGAGCAGGTCAACCTGACCGAGGCTGATAAACAAGATGAGCCACGTCTTCCACACAGCTGCCATCTCGACGTCCCATGCGCGGGATGTCCTTTGATTGTATTCATAGTTGATAAACTGTTAAAACTCACAGAATGTTTTGTTACTATGATGTGTATCCTGTAAACCCTCCCCTTTGTTTAATGAAATAAAACCGCAGGAGAAATGGTCTGAAGCTCAGAGTGGGTAGGAGGTGTAATCTGAACACGCTCCTAGGCCATTCTCCTCGCGAGTAACCAAAGCTCATTCGTGTTGTCTTCTTCTTTCTTGCAGATTTAATAAATGTCTGTAGCCTAAACCTGACAAGTTCCCCGTCCGGGTTCCGTCCCGGTTCCAAGAAGTTCCCCGTCCTGGTTCCGTCCCGGTTCCAAGAAGTTCCCCCAGGGTCCCGTCCCGGTTCCAAGAGGCCCCCCAGAGATTCCCCCGGGTCCCGTCCCGGTTCCAAGAGGCCCCCCAGAGATTCGCCGGGTCCCGTCAACGTTCCAGCTCCCCTTTCCCTGTTTTCACAATAAACCTTTGACGTTTGCAAACAATTCTCTGTTTTGAGGTCTGCTTCTGGGTTCTAGCTCCACGCACCGGCTCCCAGCCATGACAATTTGTTTTCTTTGTGACAACTGGACATATTGGATTCAGTTGTGTTTCTACACTACTGGGGTTTCTCCCACTGCCCAAGTTGGGAAAACACAGCTATAAATCCATGTTCAGGGACATTCCAAGTTGGTTGGCGATGTCTCCTCAGTGCTCTACTTGCAAAAACATGGTCAAGGTAAGATTGGATCAACAGATAAGAGGTCAGAGGTCACTTTGTCCCACAGAACGTCAAGCTCTGAGAAGAACCAGTTTGAAGCAGTTTTGGGAACAAAGGAATAGCAAATTCACTATAGCAACGCACACATCACGAGGAACCGACCAATGTGAGGTTGAGGTGGTGTATGCAAATGTATAAATATGAACCACGTGTTGCAGTTGTGCCCTTCTTCATTGAAAACCTGGCCTGCATACTTGGGTCTGCAAGGAAGAACGGTCTGAGCTCGCATTATGTAATCTGATATATGTATTTTTGTAATCTCTTGTTTGTGTGATTATTAAATTCACTATTGAAGAAATTAACTCTGTTCCTGCCTCTCCCGGATCAAACAAACAAGCAGGAATTCAGGGGAACACAGGAACGAATTCCAACACTAAGCATCTCTACCAAAAGTCAGTAACACGATTTCTCTAGATTAAACCAGTCTGAGATGCTATATCTAAAGACAGTAACGGGATTGATTTTTTTTTTTTTTTTTTTTTTTTTTTTTTGTTAAACCACACTGAGCAGCTCCATCTAGAGACAGTAATGTGATTTTCTAAATCTAACCAGCCTGAGCAGCTCCATCTAGAGACAGTAACGTGATTTTCTAGATCAAACCAGCCTGATCAGCTCTATCTAAAGGCAGTAACACAATTTGTCTAGATTAAACCAGCCTGAGCAGCTCTATCTTAAGACAATAACATGATTTTTTTCTCAATTAAACCAGCCTGAGCAGCTCTATCTTAAAGGAGTACAGTAGGATTTTCCCGAATTTTAGGAAAGAACCGCCCTCTCCACCTTTTGAAAAATGCACGCAAAGCTCTACCTGCTCCCGAGATGGAACGCCTACTAAAACGTGTGCGAGAGACATGAACGAGCCCAGTTCTCCTCGTGCACGCACTGTTTACAAGTCACAAGTCAGCATCGCTTACACAAGCTCACTTTACAAGAAGATTTGAACTTTTTCCACTAATCAACCCTGGAAAGTTACAA
This sequence comes from Blennius ocellaris, assembly GCF_963422515.1. NCBI lineage: Eukaryota > Metazoa > Chordata > Actinopteri > Blenniiformes > Blenniidae > Blennius > Blennius ocellaris. The sequence goes on along the minus strand of NC_137666.1, from coordinate 26,989,056 downwards.
TATAGACATAGATAACTTTTACTGGAAGTGATTTGAAATGGATTTCTCCAAATAGAATGCCAAACTTTACCTGTCGAGTAGAAACTTCGCGACTGAAGCATCAGTGGGAAGCCCAACCTGGGCTTTCAGCGCACGCCATCGTGTGAAAGAATCTCCCAAAAACACTCTGGTCTTGTTTCTCTCTTCCGAAGCCTTTCTCTTCTTCTCATACACTTCGAAGACACTTTTTCTCTTTTGCGACCCTCTGCCATTTTCAAAGTACCCGGTGAGAACTGCGAGCTCGCTGAAGGCGTAGCTCACCATATACACCTGAAAGCGCGCATGCGCAGAAAGTGAAAACTAATAGATCCACGCTACCTGGGGACGAGCACATACGACGGCCTTGCGTAATATATCACCAGAATGATTGACAGTTGGGAGTACCAATAGTCTTGATGATCCACCCGGAAAAAGAAAATCCTCCTGTACACCTTTAAGACAGTAACATGATTTTACTTGATTAAACCAGCCTGAGAAGCTCTATCTTAAAAAAGTACACTCAAAAATGAAATGACAGAATTGTTTTTTCAGTGTGACATGATTTTCCTCGATTAAACCATGGTCCAAGTGGAGGAACGTGGGAGCAGCGCTTCAAAGGGTTGAGTGGAAATCTCCACCAACGGCTGATCCCACGTTTCATCGGGCTCATCCATCCCTCCGGACAGGGCCTCACAGCCAGAGACAGGTGAGCCGTTTAGGGACTATTCAGTAACAAGAACTTAGAGCTGTGATTTCACTTGTATATAAGTTAAAGATGTAAAGCAAAGTTGGACTCTTCAGGTGATGAAATATACATTAAATGTCCACCAATGACTGTTGAGATGGTTGATCATTTAGTTTTAAACGTAGTAAACATAGAAAATACTTTGGCTGGTTATTGTGATTAAATTAAATTACATCTCACAACAAAACATGCTTTTAAAATAACAAAGACATTTGATCCAAATTACATTGAATTTAATACAAGAGACCCATTCTACAAAACAAACCTTTCCTCCTGCAATTAGCCTTTCAATACCACCTCACTCCGTGTGTGTTGTCCTCACAATCAATCAAAGTGATCTGGTGTCTCCTGGTGTTGATCTTAAGAGTCTCTCAACTTGTGGAACCTGTGCATTTAACACTTTTCTTTTGTCTACAGTGTGTTGTGGGAATCTCCCAGAACCTGTATCTCGCCCACCTTGCTGCTCCTCCTGTCACCTGCAGTACAAGGTGATTTCGTCTGTCCACTTCTGGCTCTAAAGACTCTTCTGGCTGTTTGTACCTACATGAACATCATTACATGCAGCTTGTTTACCAGAGCTTTACTTCAAGTCATTGCACAGCTAGAAAACTTTAGTTTAGTAAGTCTCAGTAAGGTCTGAGTGTGTATCACATGTTTAGGTGCAACCAGGGTTGGGTAGTCATGGAATACATGTAACAGTGTTACATAATTAGGATACAAAAAACATATAACTGTAATCTGTTACAGTACATAAAAAAATGTGTAATCTCGTTACAGGTATGCTCGATAAAAACTGGGATTACTGAGCAGGATTACAGTAGAAATCAGATGGAATAAACTAGAAATGCAGCTGTCACATGCGCCATGCACTGGCATTGCGACACTTCCCGACGCTTTCAGGCTGACAATCCATGCTTTGCCATGGATTCTGCAGACAGTTGCTTTCATCACTATGTTTTAAAGTCGGAGAAATCTCTTAACCTCTCTGTACAATGCAAACTATGTCTCCCAGCCGTGAAAGTGCTGTGAACGTCCAGGAACTGGACATCTCACCTGAAGAAACATAGAAACATAAAACCTGCTCACTTTCACTGATACACACATGGACTCTGTTTACTAGTTTTATTAGCTCGTAATATGCTTCCTACCTGTTCTCAATACGTTTAGAGGCTCTTGTGTTTTAGGGATTAATTGGGGCGACACGTGCCATCACTTTTTTCTTTTTACTCAATGAGTGATTCATGCTGCCAGATACAGCCTCTCATCAAACATTCACATTTATTCCGGAAAAAACCCAACATTAAAACTAATGAGGAAACGGGGCGAGAGAGAGAGAGAGAGAGAGAGAGAGAGAGAGAGAGAGAGAGAGAGAGAGAGAGAGAGAGAGAGAGAGAGTGAGAGAGAGAGAGAGAGAGAGTTTTAGAAAAGATGGGCACATTTTCTTGAATAGAAATTGAAAGCTTTATTTGTATAGTGGTTTTGATTCTCTAAAAAAAAAAAATCAATGTTAGACACCTGATTGGTTACTGAGTTTTGATAGTTCAAAACTTGTTAAGTGCAATTTGTGTCTGCTGTGTATAAGATGTGTCAATACACTGAGCAGATGACACATTCTATTCTTTCTTGTCATTTTTTTATGTTTTATTATGGCCAGGCAAGAGTAGAGGCACGGCTTTTCAGAGGTTGATGGACTCTGTGCTGCGCGACCTCGCTTTCGTTTCTGTTTGCCTGGACGACATCTTGGTGGCTAGTTCTTCAGTTGAGGAGCATTTTTCACACCTAAAGCAAGTTTTTCAGCGCCTTGAGCAGGGGTGGGCAATTATTTTTCCGAAGGGGCCAAATGAGAAGCAGAAAATATTGTGGAGGGCCTTGCCAAAAGCTTAAACTCTATTCTGCATATGAATTTTATTTCTAAATTGAAAGCAGTAAATGGCATTGTTTACACATGCTGGTAAGTGTCTGTGTTATTATTAGGTAAAGAGAAAGTGAGGGTTATTTTAACAAAAAATGTTTTTATTCAGTGCAGTTATTCAAAACAATTGTAAACATGAAACATTTGTAACTCTTTTTTGAATTACATTAACCAAAAACACTTTTTTCTATTAAGACATCACAATGTCTTTGTATGCCAAATATCATTAACAAGATATGTCACATTATGATTGTCAAACTGCCAAGCTGTGCAGACAAAAAGTAATAGTGAACACACATTTGGGTATTTTCTTGTTCAGTGAGAGAAATCTAGCCTTTGCTGCCCTTTAACGAGTGCATCAAAGTCAGGTTGAATGTCTGAGGTGGAGATGCGAAGCACAGCTGACAGATGATCATCAGTAAGAGAGGATCTGAACCTGGATTTGGTAAACTTCATTACTGAGAATGTTTGTTCACATATGTAGGTAGATCCAAACAGAACCAACATCTTCTGAGCATGTCTCCTCATGTTTGGAAAGTTCTCCTCCTTAAGAGATGAGTAGAACTCCAGCAGTGATGCTGACTTAAAGTGCTCTGCCAGTACTGTGTCAGACTGCAGGTCAATGAGCTCCAGCTGAACATCACTGGGTGCATCATCTACTCTGCAGGCAAAGGGAGAGGAAACCAGGTGCATTTCATCCTCAATGTTTTTACAATCATCAAATCGCCTTAAAAACTCACCATGCAAATCTCCTAACATGGATGAGTACCTGCAGAGATGATTAGCTGATGGTCTGACTTCTTTAAGGGTTTGCATGTGAGTGAGAGTGTTGTTCTGTAGTTGACTTGAAAGAAACAGCAACTTTCTCATAAAAGCCTTCACCAGGTTATGCATGTCATGAACGAAAAGGCCCTTGCCTTGCAGTTTAGTGCTCAGTTCATTCATCAGTGCCGTCACATCAACAGCAAATGCAAAATCTGCCATCCAGTTCATATCTGAAAGCTCGGGGATGTTTTTGCCTTTCATCTCACAAAACTCTTGAATCTCTGTTTTCAGGTCCCAAAATCTTTTGAGCACTTTGCCCAGACTGAGCCATCTGACAGCTGTGTGGTACATGATGTCACCATGTTCATTCTCATGCTCCTCTAAAAGTGCAACAAACTGCCTGTGATTTAATGCTCGTGCCCTGATAAAGTTAACCGTTTTTGTTACAACATCAATAACATGGTTAAGTTTTAGCACAGACCTGCACAGTACATGCTGATGTATAATACAATGTATCAACACTAAATGATGCTCTGTGCTGAGTTCAGTCACTTTATCTTGGATCTGTTTCAAAAGTCCGACATGTTTTCCTGTCATATTCGGACAACCATCAGTAGTAACGCCTACCAGTTTGTCCCATTTCAGTCCAAGCTTGACCATGCATGCATCGACCTCCTTGAACAGATCGCTTCCCGTTGTCGTTCCTTTTATTGACCTCAATGCTGCCAGCTCCTCCGTAATCTTGAAGTCCTGCCTTATTCCCCGGAGAAACACCAGTAACTGGGCAGTGTCACGGACACCACAGCTCTCATCCAAAGCCAAAGAGAAAAAGTCAAAACTTTCAACTCCACTTTTGAGCTGACATTCGAGATTCTCCGCGATTCCTTTCACCCTTCTGGTGACGGTTCGCCTGGACAGCGGGACTTTTTCAAATGCTTCTTTATTCTCAGGGCATATTAGCGCGGCAGAGCCCACCAAGCACTCTTTCACAAACTCGCCAATCCGAGAACGGCTTGCTGTTTTTAGCGATTTTGTGGGACATAACGAAGCTGGTCTTGGTCGCTGCATCCCGGGCTGTGTGTAGTTTGCTAAAACAGCCTTGTTGTTTTGCTAGCTTTGCTAGCAAGTCTTCTGATATTCGCGCTCTCTCAGCCTCCGCCAAGTGTCTGTATTTCTCCGCGTGTTTTGTCTCATAATGCCGACTCACATTGTACTCCTTAAACACGGCGATGTGCTCTCCACAAACTAAACAGACGGGTTTACCACCGACTTCAGTAAACAAATATTTAGTGCTCCAAATCTTCTTGAAATTTCGGCCTTCAGCATCCACCTTTCTTTTCTTGACGTGCCCGTACATCATTGAGGCGCGACAATCACATGCACTGAGAAGCCGTCGGTGGGGAATCCACCGCCGCCATCTTGTTCGGCCATTTTGATCCGAATCACCACCCCAGCGCCACTGTTGGTGGGAGGCAGTACTACATGCAATATGTTTTGTTCCGACGCACAATTACAGCGTCACTGTCGGTGGGAGGCAAGAGAACATGATCCGCAATGCAACCGTGCTCCTCCAGACTTGAAACCTCGCCAGTGCGGTATAAAAATGGCGGTGTATGGCCGCTGACATGCTTGTTTGTGGACGCCGCCATTATTACTCACGGTCAGCGCCATACTACTCTCAAAACGCAAACCTCGCCAGTGCGGTATCACAATGGTGGCTTATGGGCACCGACATACTTGTTTTTGGCCGCCGCCATGCGTGTTTGTGGTCGCCGCCATATTTAAAAGGACAACTGATGTCACTGCTTCAGTTACGTCACGGTTTCATGGATCATGTTCAGTTTGAAGAAGCACAAGAACACTGGAGAAACATCCAGGTAGATATTATGTGAATAGAGCTCAGAGTGTTTATAAGGTCCAGAGCCAAGTGGATTGAAGAGGGAGAATCCCCCCCCCCATCATATTCCATATTCAATATCTCTCTGAACCTATTTCAACAAGACACTGCAGCTGGAACCACATCTGTAGAGTTCAGCTACTAAACTGATCTGCCTTCTTCATTCATGCAGTGACAATGTGTGGTGCATTAAGCAAAACTAACTACAAAAATGGAGAGTAACTGTAGTTACTTCAGAGTAAATGTCCATGACAAACCTTCAAAAAGTACCTCTGACAACTTTAAAAGAATAAAACCATCCATGAATCACATCATTGTTCTTTATTATATATTAAAAGCACTTTTAAAGACAAAACCAAACAAATCCACATGAGCAAGCGTGAGCGACTGTGGAAAGGGAAAAAGTCCCTCTAACAGGAAGAAATCTTTGCAGAAACCAGACTCAGAGGTGGAGGCATTCTGCTGGCCGGTTGGGGTGAGAGGATAGAGGAGAGGACAGACAGATAGATAAAAGATACACTCTGAAAATTGGGACAGGAGACTTCAAACCACTATATTGATAGACATCCGGCAGGGAGGATGAGAGCACAGACGACAGGAGCTTGCTAGAACTTTCTCCCACTGGCTATGATGACCTGTGCTTGAAGCCTTGTGTGACCTTCAGCCATCAGGATGTTGATGATGATCTGAAAAAGATGGACAAGGTGCATGCAGATAGGTTTCAAAAGACACAAAATATTGACCACTACTTCTATGATGTCCTCCATTGATTGATCATCTTAATTCTGGAAGCATAACATCAAAAATGTAATCGATGAGTCTCAGGTCCCCCTTCTTGATTTCCATGACCTCCTCCATCTCTTTCAGCATCTCGAAGATCTGTTGCAATACAGACGAATAAAAATAAACAAACTGAGCTTATGTTACATAAAAAATCTCAAACTTGATTGATGAGTCATAGGAGTGTTCTGCATGCAGACATGCGACACTCAATTCCTTTACGGTCTCTGGATCCGTGGTCAGCACAGATGCTGTGTGCATTGTTGGGTGTGCATATGAATGCTCCATGCCCACGCATTCGCTGCTACGATGACGTGACATTCTGATTGAACACTGCGTCTGAAAAAATATTTAAATCAGAATCATTAGTATTTGTTCAAATGTACTGATCTCTCATTGATGATTGCAAACTGACAAGCATCCAAGTGATTCATTGCAGTATGTTATATATAAGATATTCAATCTCCCTCACAACCATTAAACTTTCTCTAATTTGGATGCTCTGATAATAACACAGAAATCCCAGTCAGGTTGTAAAAATCCAGTAATGCAGTATGATAAAAAATACCAGTACGGGTCTAAATAAACCAACACATGGAACAAAGATAAAAAAAGAGCAACATAAACTTTGAGCTGATCTTACTTGAATTGCTCCCAACATAACTATACAACGACTCTTCCTCTCACTAATACTGATATAATGACACCTATCAACCATGTCCTACTTATTAGTGCAGGCTGATGCACACCGTTTTGAGGCTTTTCACCCACGTGACAAAATTCAGCCATTTAGGACGTAAACGCAACTAAATGTTGTGATGAAACTGCAGTTAGCAGGAGTGATAAGTGAAGGCACACAGTAAACTGTGAGTTGTCTGGACGGAGAAATAAAGCAGCAGATATGTGGACAGACTGACACAGTTGGGGAGAGATGAACATATCTGTTCCCTCATGGAAGGTTGTGAAGCTGATCTGGCTCCGGTCTTCCAGTGCGAGTATAAACATATTCTCTAAATACTGGTATAACTCCACCTACTATTTCGTTCTTATTAGTGCAGGCTGATACTTTACACATAGAAAAAAATGCAATTATTTACCTTAGCAGAAGACAATCCTTTACTCTGTTGAGCTTCGAGTACACGTGTGAAGAAAACAATGCAATGGGAACAAATGTGCGTTTGAAGCGCGGCGCACAGTTTTTTTCCGGCGAGTGGGTCCTCCAACGTCACTTCCGGTGGGTGGGCCTCCGAAAACATAATTCCCGACGTTCCGCGGGGTCTGATACGTCACTTCCTGTATGTCGCTACAGTAAACGTCACTTCCGGTACGCATATTTTCAAAATGGCGGCGACCGGTAAATAAGTATGGCGGCGCCCGCAACACCGCCATTTTTGATTCTCCACCGACATCTCTTGCATGCACTGGTTGACTTGTTTTACGGGTTACGTATACGACGTACGTAGGTTACGTACACTGTACATAAATAAACAGGCTTCAAAGTAAAAGCATTTCCGTTTTAGTTTATAGAGCCGATGGTTTTAGTCCACACATTAAAATTCGAAAGAAGCTTTTGTTTTCTTAATTCTAAGCAACCTTTCGCGGGCCGGTCAGAATCGGGTCACGGGCCGCATTTGGCCCGCGGGCCTTAAAATGCCCAGGTCTGGCCTTGAGGAACATGGCCTAATTGTCAACCCTGCTAAGTGCCAGTTTGGTCTGCCTGTGATTGACTTTTTGGGTCATCGTATTTCAACTCAGGGTGCCATTCCATTGCCTTCTAAGGTGCAAGCGGTGACACATTTCCCTCGTCCAGCCTCGGTTAAGGCCCTGCAGGAGTTTTTGGGCATGATTAATTTCTACAACCTTTCATATTGAGATTACAACTATATACCAAATAAAGGTTTTATCAGCTCTATCAATTACAATGGTCAAATTGTCTCAATGGCTACAGACAGAAAATCGTGGATTTAAATCCACCTGGAGGTGTTTGTGGAATTAACTTGTGTGTGCATGTGTTTCCTCAGGGTTCTCTGGTTTTCTTCCATAGTCCAATTAAATGCATGTTAATGGTAATACTAAACTGACTCTCTGTGTATGTCCCGTGGTAGACTGATGACGTGTTCTGTTTCTTTTGAAACGTATTTTCAGTGACGTCCAGACAAGACGTCAATATAATGTTCAAGAAAGACATCTCAAAAAACTTTCATTCAGGCTCTTCTGAGGAAGTCTTCTGGATGTCTAGAGACATCGTCTTTAGTTGTGTTCTGGACCTACATGTTGACACAAAGAACAGTGGCTGTGTAAAACACATTGGTTACTGTGGAACTGTGCTGTGTATTCATCAACAACATCTCACATGTTGGAAGATAAACAAGAGCACGGAGCAACATTTTATCAAAAATAATTTATTTATGAAAAATTATTCATTAGAATAAATTGGTTATTTATCAAATAATAATGACATTGGGCCACCACCAGCTAAACTGGAAATAGTTAATGCCAAAAAAAGTGTTATTTAAATTGATTTATGTTTCTCTTTAGATATAACAATCTTGAATAACAGGGAAGGTGTGAGATTGGAGCGCAGGCTGTTTCAAACCAGTGAACCAGGACCGCTTGACCCCGTCAGCTAGAAAGGGTATGTACTGGGTTTCAGAAGATGGCAGTGCCTCGAAGTCAGTGGGGACGCGCACTGGGTGGATGTCTGTGACTCCCCCCCCCCTTTTTGTGCGAGTCCCTTGCGAAGATCGTGTGATAATCGCGGGAGACCTCCTCATACAAATGCATCTCCTTGTTTCTGTTGTGGTAAAGTGCGAGCCTCAGCAGAGCGTTGCTCGGTCTTTGACTCGAAGCCTGAATAAGGTTCTTCTGGTACAGACATGGTCTGTTTACCTGAAATGTCTGTATTCTCTGGTTGAGTCATTGGAGCGTGCACAACCATGTCACCTTCGGCGCTCGGTTTTGTACCCTGAAGAACCTGTTCAAGGTTAACATGGTGAGCGCTGGTGATGGTTTTGGTTGTGGAAATGAGGAGAGTTGTGTCATGCGTGTCGTCGCTGGTGAGGGACGAAGGCAGATTGTCAATGAGATGAGAATTAGTTCAAGATTGTGGAATGAACTGTCAGTTAACATCTCTAAAGGTGGAAATGCGGTCACTTTAATCTGACCAGGTGTCAGATTTTGGACCCGTGGGTTGGCTGAACGATTGCTGTTAGAAGCTGGGTGGCCTAGTTCTTAGCCAATGGGAGTCGGGCTGACGACTTGGGACCAAAGGCGCCGTTTGGTGGCAGCGAGTCGGTTTAGGATGTCCTGACCAATAAGCAGTTCTTCTGTGTCCAGATCAGTGACGTGGATGGGATGCGTCGCTGACATGTCCTGGAAAGCTGTTGACCCAGACACATTGAGTGATGTGGTGCAAGTCCTGAGTGAAGCCTCGGTTGTTTATGCTACACTCTTCCACCTGAAGTGGCTTTCCTTAAGTGGCATGCGCAAGCGTGGTTCTAGCAACCCGTGCGAAGGTGTCTGAACACATGAGGGGTATTTCTGACCCAGTACCAAGCAGTGAGAGAGTGTCAACAACCCCTACCACCACTGAAGTGTATCTGTGGTTGGCATAGCCAAGATTACCCAAGAATGTCAAATGGGCCTCTTTCACCTCCTGGATCTCCTCCTCCTGCCAAAATGAACTTTGTGTGCGGAGGGGAGGGGCCAAGTCATGCGGTCAGGGGGAGCCAGGTCCCTTCTTACCAGGCGGGTTCAGGTGCTGCTTCACCACTCTGATGCAGGTTTTAATCCACTGTGGGACATCTGCATCCCAGTTGTTTTGAGTCTGACCTCAGCCTCGGTTTTTAGACTTACCTCTCCTCACCTGAGACCTAAGAACACCTGCATCACCATCATAGTTTTCACCTGAACGGTGGTGCAGCTCCCACACCATCTGCGCATGTTTGCGGAGGTCTTTCATGGTGGGGTTTTGGTCCTGCAGAAAAGGGCGACATCGATCCACACACTGTTGTGGAGGTTGTTAACGAAGAGGGACTTAAAAGTCTGGTCTTTGTCCAATCCTGGTGCATTGTGGCCTTGGAAGTAGGCAGCCCTTAGGCACCTATAAATACTATCTGGGAGTCTCCGCCCCCTTTTGAGTGATTGTAAATGCACCAAAGTTTGCAGAGGCAGGATCATTGTGCAGATGATCCTGCTTCCCTAAGTGCATGACAGAGGGCTGAGTAATGGTCTCTGATGGCAGATGGGAGGGACTCTATGTAAACATGGACACTCCTGGATGTCATCTTCCAGAGAAGCGTAAGCTTCTCTCGGGACGAAGGATGAGGCAGGTTGAAGAGGCAGCGTTCAACCTCCACCAGGTTGTCCGCTACACGAATCTCCGGGTTGTTTGGTTCGAACTGCTCTATGTCCTCTGCAAGGGACTCAAGCTGGCTGGTCCAAAGACCAGGTACCCTTGGGATATCGGAATGGTCAGAGTCATCTGAGCTAGAACATCCTGGTTCTCTCCGGTAAAGAGAGTGAGGGAGCTGATAGCACTGTCAGGTGCTGGAAAATGACAATGTTCCTTCTCCTGAAAAGGAGTGAAAGAGCTGCGAGACCACGTGGTGGTGTGGCTGAGAGCACTGATATCCATCAGTGTGTCATAGCAACTCGCTGTTGAGGTTTCTTCTCTCCTGTGTAGACAGGCATAGAAGACCGGCGACAACAGTCTTCAACTGGGTCATGTGGCTCCCGAGGTATCTTTGCTCTGAGCACGCAGTGTCTCTGACGACTCATGGTAGGAGTCACGCAAAAGCTGTGTTTCGAAAAGTGCGAAAATGTTGTTAATGCACCTGTGGCTTTCACTTCTGTAGTCTATACAAATTGTAACCTCGCAACTGCAACACAGTGTTTTTAGCACCTTGGGTGAGCAACAGTTGTGTTAGTGTACATTTATCTGGGTAGATACTTGAATAGTGAAAGTACGAGTTTGTTCTAAGGAAATACAAACTTTATTCCAAAATCACTCTATATCCCGTGTGGAGCATCATTTCGGCCACTCCTGATGAAATGAAAATAACAGTTACTCCACTAAATAAAACTGCTTGAAACTGCTTGAACCTGATAAACAAATCATTTAAACTTGAATTGAGAAAGTACTAGTTTGTTCTAAGGAAATAAAAACTTTCTTCCAAAATTACTCTATATCCCGTGTGGAGCATCATTTCGGCCACTCCTGATGAAATGAAAATAGCAGTTACTCCACTAAATATAATTGTTTGAAAGTGCTTGCAACTGCTAAGTCCATCATGTTTAAACTTGAATTGAGAAAGTACTAGTTTGTTCTAAGGAAATAAAAATTTTCTTCCAAAATTACTCAATATCCCGTGTGGAGCATCATTTCGGCCACTCTTGATGAAATGAAAATAGCAGTTACTCCACTAAATAAAACTGGTTGAAACTGCTTGAACCTGATAAACACATCATTTAAACTTGAATTGAGAAAGTACTAGTTTGTTCTAATGAAATAAAAACTTTATTACAAAATTACTCAATATCCCGTGTGGAGCATCATTTCGGCCACTCCTGATGAAATGAAAATAGCAGTTACTCCACTAAATATAATTGGTTGAAAGTGCTTGAACCTGATAAACACATCATTTAACCTTGAATTGAGAAAGTACTAGTTTGTTCTAATGAAATAAAAACTTTATTACAAAATTACTCAATATCCCGTGTGGAGCATCATTTCGGCCACTCCTGATGAAATGAAAATAGCAGTTACTCCACCAAATAAAACTGGTTGAAACTGCTTGAACCTGATAAACAAATCATTTAAAACTTGAATAGTTAAAGTACTAGTTTGTTCTAATGAAATAAAAACTTTATTCCAAAATCACTCTATATCCCGTGAGGAGCATCATTTCGGCCACTACTGATGAAATGAAAATAGCAGTTACTCCACTAAATAAAACTGGTTGAAACTGGTTGAACCTGATAAACACATCATTTTAACTTGAATAGAAAGTACTAGTTTGTTCTAATGAAATAAAAACTTTCTTCCAAAATTACTCTATATCCCGTGTGGAGCATCATTTCGGCCACTCCTAATGAAATGAAAATAGCAGTTACTCCACTAAATATAATTGTTTGAAAGTGCTTGCAACTGCTAAGTCCATCATGTTTAAACTTGAATTGAGAAAGTACTAGTTTGTTCTAAGGAAATAAAAATTTTCTTCCAAAATTACTCAATATCCCGTGTGGAGCATCATTTCGGCCACTCTTGATGAAATGAAAATAGCAGTTACTCCACTAAATAAAACTGGTTGAAACTGCTTGAACCTGATAAACACATCATTTAAACTTGAACTGAGAAAGTACTAGTTTGTTCTAATGAAATAAAAACTTTCTTCCAAAATTACTCTATATCCCGTGTGGAGCATCATTTCGGCCACTCCTGATGAAATGAAAATAGCAGTTACTCCACCAAATAAAACTGGTTGAAACTGCTTGAACCTGATAAACAAATCATTTAAAACTTGAATAGTTAAAGTACTAGTTTGTTCTAATGAAATAAAAACTTTATTCCAAAATCACTCTATATCCCGTGAGGAGCATCATTTCGGCCACTACTGATGAAATGAAAATAGCAGTTACTCCACTAAATAAAACTGGTTGAAACTGGTTGAACCTGATAAACACATCATTTTAACTTGAATAGAAAGTACTAGTTTGTTCTAATGAAATAAAAACTTTCTTCCAAAATTACTCTATATCCCGTGTGGAGCATCATTTCGGCCACTCCTAATGAAATGAAAATAGCAGTTACTCCACTAAATATAATTGGTTGAAAGTACTTGCAACTGCTAAGTCCATCATGTTTAAACTTGAATTGAGAAAGTACTAGTTTGTTCTAAGGAAATACAAACTTTATTCCAAAATTACTCTATATCCCGTGTGGAGCATCATTTCGGCCACTCCTGATGAAATGAAAATAGCAGTTACTCCACTAAATAAAACTGGTTGAAACTGCTTGAACCTGATAAACACATCATTTAACCTTGAATTGAGAAAGTACTAGTTTGCTCTAATGAAATACAAACTTTATTCCAAAATCACTCTATATCCCGTGAGAAGCATCATTTCGGCCACTCCTGATGAAATGAAAATAGCAGTTACTCCACTAAATAAAACTGGTTGAAACTGCTTGAACCTGATAAACACATCATTTAAACTTGAACTGAGAAAGTACTAGTTTGTTCTAATGAAATAAAAACTTTATTCCAAAATTACTCAATATCCCGGGCGGAGCATCATTTCGGCCACTCCTGATGAAATGAAAATAGCAGTTACTCCACTAAATAAAACTGGTTGAAACTGCTTGAACCTGATAAACACATCATTTAACCTTGAATTGAGAAAGTACTAGTTTGTTCTAATGAAATACAAACTTTATTCCAAAATCACTCTATATCCCGTGAGAAGCATCATTTCGGCCACTACTGATGAAATGAAAATAGCAGTTACTCCACTAAATAAAACTGGTTGAAACTGCTTGAACCTGATAAACACATCATTTTAACTTGAATAGAAAGTACTAGTTTGTTCTAATGAAATAAAAACTTTCTTCCAAAATTACTCTATATCCCGTGAGGAGCATCATTTCGGCCACTCCTGATGAAATGAAAATAGCAGTTACTCCACTAAATATAATTGGTTGAAAGTGCTTGCAACTGCTAAGTCCATCATGTTTAACCTTGAATTGAGAAAGTACTAGTTTGTTCTAATGAAATAAAAACTTTATTCCAAAATCACTCTATATCCCGTGAGGAGCATCATTTCGGCCACTACTGATGAAATGAAAATAGCAGTTACTCCACTAAATAAAACTGGTTGAAACTGCTTGAACCTGATAAACACATCATTTAACCTTGAATTGAGAAAGTACTAGTTTGTTCTAATGAAATAAAAACTTTCTTCCAAAATTACTCTATATCCCGTGTGGAGCATCATTTCGGCCACTCCTTATGAAATGAAAATAGCAGTTACTCCACTAAATATAATTGGTTGAAAGTACTTGCAACTGCTAAGTCCATCATGTTTAAACTTGAATTGAGAAACTACTAGTTTGTTCTAATGAAATAAAAACTTTATTCCAAAATCACTCTATATCCCGTGAGGAGCACCATTTCGGCCACTACTGATGAAATGAAAATAGCAGTTACTCCACTAAATAAAACTGGTTGAAACTGCTTGAACCTGATAAACACATCATTTAAAAGTTGAATAGTGAGAGTTTAGTATGTTTCGTGAAATACAAACTTTATTCTAAAAACACACTCAGTATCTCGTCTGAAGCATTTTTTCGGCCACAACTGATGAGAAGACCATAAGCAGTCAAATCCAGCATAATGAAACTGCTTCAACCTGATAAACACTTCATGTTTAAACTTGAATAGTGAAAGTACGACTATGGTCTAGTAAAATACAAACTTTATTCTAAAAACCAACTCTCAAGCTCCTCATCCTATCTCTAAGGGTGCGCTCAGCCACCCTACGCAGGAAGCTCACTTCAACCGCTTGTATCCGGGATCTCGTTCTTTCGGTCATGACCCATAGTTCATGGCTGTGGTGGAGGCAATAACTCGGGTCTGGGAGGAGTTTGGAGAGGCCATGGAAGAGGACTTTCGGTCTGCCCCGAGGAAATTCTGGCAAACCGACTCCATGCTCCGGGAGCATGGAGTCCGGGGCCCTTCATCCCTGCAACATCGTGTGACGCGGGGACGGTACCTCTGGACAGGCAGAATGGGGTCGTGGTCCCTCTCTTCAAGGAGGGGGATCGGAGGGTGTGTTCCAACTACAGAGGGATCACACTCCTCAGCCTCCCCAGGAAAGTCTATTCCAGTGTACTGGAGTGGAGGGTCCGGCCGTTAGTCAAACCTTGGATCCAAGAGGAATAATGCGGTTTTCATTCTGGTCGTGGAACACTGGACCAGCTTTATACCCTCCACCAGCTGCTTGAGGGTTCATGGGAGTTTGCCCAACCAGTCCACATGTGTTTTCTGGATCTTGAGAAGGCGTTCGACCGCGTCCCCTGAGACATCCTGTGGGGGGGTGCTCCGGGAGCATGGAGTCCGGGGCCCTTTGTTAAGCGCTGTTCGGTCTTTGTATTCCCGGAACAGGAGTTTGGTTTACATTGGCGGCAATAAGTCGGACCTGTTTGCAGTGGTTTCACCTGATCCGCCAGTGGCAGACAGAAAAAAGCATTAGCCAAATCTATACAAGAGAAAAATCTATGTTCAGGTGAGAGATGTGACAACGCAGTTTTGAGATGTCTGGAATCTCGTTTCTCTGCACATGTTGCCGGGACCGGCAGCCAGGGGGGACTCGGCTGAGATCCTCAACACCAGCCCCTGGGTACTTCTCAGGGTGATAAAGAGGAAGTGGTCCGAGCCCAGGTGAACGGGTCGATTTAAGGTCGTCGAGAGGACGTCTCACGCTGTTCGGCTGAGTGACAAAGGCTCCCCAGGAAAGTCTATTCCAGGGTACTGGAGAGGAGGGTCCGGCCGTTAGTCGAACCCTGGATAAAAGAGGAACAATGCGGTGCCATCTGTCGCAGTGTACTCTGGCGGGAGAACCACATCGCACTCTTCAGGAGACCTCCATCCATCTGAAGCAAGTTGCCCCTGGATTGGCTGATCCAGGAGACAGCTCCACACGTCAAAGGGCGGAATAATCCCTGTACACCGAAGTAAGAAGAACACAGAGAAGTAGACGACAGCAAGGGAGGAGGTGAAATAGCGCTCCTCTCTGTTCATGTGACGTGCCAAGTCCATCCATCCATCCATCCATTTTCTGCCGCTTATCCGGGGCCGCGTCGCGGAGGCAACTCTGCTCAGACTTCCCTCACCCCAGACACTTCCTCCAGCTCTTCCGGTGGCACCCCAAGGCGTTCCCAGGCCAGCCGAGAGACAGGGCAACTCCAGAGAGAGAGGGCAACTCCAGAGCAGTGGAGTATCCAGCCCCCGTCGAGGAGCTGGGTTCCGGAGTCCAAGCTGTAAGTGGAGGCGAGCCCGACTATATCTAGACGGTATCTCTCAGCCTCCCTCACAAGCTCGGGCTCCTTCCCCCCCAGCGAGGTCACATTCCATGTCCCAATAGCCAGATTCTGTGGCCGGGGATCGGGTCGTCGAGGCCTCTGCCGTCGACTGCCCCCCAATCCACAATGCACCCGACCCCTACGGCAGCCTCTGTAGGTGGTGGGCCCACAGGAGGGGCAAGTCCCCCGACAACATAGCTCCGAGGGTCATTCGGGTGCTCAAACTCCCCCACCACGACAAGGTTGCAGTTCAAGGGGGAGTCACCACCGTTTAAAAGTTTTGTATGTTGCTATTTGAGTATATGATTGTTGATTTTGCTTACATATGACCTCTATTATACGAAGAGTGCCTCATACTGTATTGACACTAATTATTGACCTCTGGGGTCAGAGGTCAAAAGGGGAATTGAAGGAATATAGTGGTTGAACATTTGTTTTCTGTGTGACAACTGGACATATTGTATTCAGTTGTGTTTCTACACTACTGGGGTTTCTCCCACTGCCCAAGTTGGGAAAACACAGCTATAAATCCATGTTCAGGGACATTCCAAGTTGGTTGGCGATGTCTCCTCAGTGCTCTACTTGCAAAAACATGGTCAAGGTAAGATTGGATCAACAGATAAGAGGTCACTTTGTCCCACAGAACGTCAAGCTCTGAGAAGAACCAGTTTGAAGCAGTTTTGGGAACAAAGGAATAGCAAATTCACTATAGCAACGCATACATCACGAGGAACCGACCAATGTGAGGTTGAGGTGGTGTATGCAAATGTATAAATATGAACCACGTGTTGCAGTTGTGCCCTTCTTCATTGTAAACCTGGCCTGCACACTTGGGTCTGCAAGGAAGAACGGTCTGAGCTCCTATTATGTAATCTGATATATGTATTTTTGTAATCTCTTGTTTGTGTGATTATTAAATTCACTATTGAAGAAATTAACTCTGTTCCTGCCTCTCCCGGATCAAACGAACAAGCAGGAATTCAGGGGAACACAGGAACGAATTCCAACACTAAGCATCTCTACCTAAAGTCAGTTTTTTTTTTTTTATTAAACCAGCCTGAGCAGCTCCATCTAGAGACAGTAACGTGATTTTCTAAATCAAACCAGCCTGAGCAGCACCATCTAGAGACAGTAACGTGATTTTCTAAATCAAACCAGCCTGATCAGCTCTATCTAAAGGCAGTAACACAATTTGTCTAGATTAAACCAGCCTGAGCAGCTCTATCTTAAGAAAATAACATGATTTTTTTCTCAATTAAACCAGCCTGAGCAGCTCTATCTTAAAGGAGTACAGTAGGATTTTCCCGAATTTTAGGAAAGAACCGCCCTCTCCACCTTTTGAAAAATGCACGGAAAGCTCTACCTGCTCCCGAGATGGAACGCCTACTAAAACGTGTGCGAGAGACATGAACGAGCCCAGTTCTCCTCGTGCACGCACTGTTTACAAGTCACAAGTCAGCATCGCTTACACAAGCTCACTTTACAAGAAGATTTGAACTTTTTCCACTAATCAACCCTGGAAAGTTACAATATAGACATAGATAACTTTTACTGGAAGTGATTTGAAATGGATTTCTCTAAATAGAATGCCAAACTTTACCTGTCGAGTAGAAACTTCGCGACTGAAGCATCAGTGGGAAGCCCAACCTGGGCTTTCAGCGCACGCCATCGTGTGAAAGAATCTCCCAAAAACACTCTGGTCTTGTTTCTCTCTTCCGAAGCCTTTCTCTTCTTCTCATACACTTCGAAGACACTTTTTCTCTTTTGTGACCCTCTGCCATTTTCAAAGTACCCGGTGAGAACTGCGAGCTCGCTGAAGGCGTAGCTCACCATATACACCTGAAAGCGCGCATGCGCAGAAAGTGAAAACTAATAGATCCACGCTACCTGGGGACGAGCACATACGACGGCCTTGCGTAATATATCACCAGAATGATTGACAGTTGGGAGTACCAATAGTCTTGATGATCCACCCGGAAAAAGAAAATCCTCCTGTACACCTTTAAGACAGTAACATGATTTTACTTGATTAAACCAGCCTGAGAAGCTCTATCTTAAAAAAGTACACTCAAAAATGAAATGACAGAATTGTTTTTTCAGTGTGACATGATTTTCCTCGATTAAACCATGGTCCAAGTGGAGGAACGTGGGAGCAGCGCTTCAAAGGGTTGAGTGGAAATCTCCACCAACGGCTGATCCCACGTTTCATCGGGCTCATCCATCCCTCCGGACAGGGCCTCACAGCCAGAGACAGGTGAGCCGTTTAGGGACTATTCAGTAACAAGAACTTAGAGCTGTGATTTCACTTGTATATAAGTTAAAGATGTAAAGCAAAGTTGGACTCTTCAGGTGATGAAACATACATTAAATGTCCACCAATGACTGTTGAGATGGTTTATCATTTAGTTTTAAACGTAGTAAACATAGAAAATACTTTGGCTGGTTATTGTGATTAAATTAAATTACATCTCACAACAAAACATGCTTTTAAAATAACAAAGACATTTGATCCAAATTACATTGAATTTAATACAAGAGACCCATTCTACAAAACAAACCTTTCCTCCTGCAATTAGCCTTTCAATACCACCTCACTCCGTGTGTGTTGTCCTCACAATCAATCAAAGTGATCTGGTGTCTCCTGGTGTTGATCTTAAGAGTCTCTCAACTTGTGGAACCTGTGCATTTAACACTTTTCTTTTGTCTACAGTGTGTTGTGGGAATCTCCCAGAACCTGTATCTCGCCCACCTTGCTGCTCCTCCTGTCACCTGCAGTACAAGGTGATTTCGTCTGTCCACTTCTGGCTCTAAAGACTCTTCTGGCTGTTTGTACCTACATGAACATCATTACATGCAGCTTGTTTACCAGAGCTTTACTTCAAGTCATTGCACAGCTAGAAAACTTTAGTTTAGTAAGTCTCAGTAAGGTCTGAGTGCGTATCACATGTTTAGGTGCAACCAGGGTTGGGTAGTCATGGAATACATGTAACAGTGTTACATAATTAGGATACAAAAAACATATAACTGTAATCTGTTACAGTACATAAAAAAATGTGTAATCTCGTTACAGGTATGCTCGATAAAAACTGGGATTACTGAGCAGGATTACAGTAGAAATCAGATGGAATAAACTAGAAATGCAGCTGTCACATGCGCCATGCACTGGCATTGCGACACTTCCCGACGCTTTCAGGCTGACAATCCATGCTTTGCCATGGATTCTGCAGACAGTTGCTTTCATCACTATGTTTTAAAGTCGGAGAAATCTCTTAACCTCTCTGTACAATGCAAACTATGTCTCCCAGCCGTGAAAGTGCTGTGAACGTCCAGGAACTGGACATCTCACCTGAAGAAACATAGAAACATAAAACCTGCTCACTTTCACTGATACACACATGGACTCTGTTTACTAGTTTTATTAGCTCGTAATATGCTTCCTACCTGTTCTCAATACGTTTAGAGGCTCTTGTGTTTTAGGGATTAATTGGGGCGACACGTGCCATCACTTTTTTCTTTTTACTCAATGAGTGATTCATGCTGCCAGATACAGCCTCTCATCAAACATTCACATTTATTCTGGAAAAAAACCAACATTAAAACTAATGAGGAAACGGGGCGAGAGAGAGAGAGAGAGAGAGAGAGAGAGAGAGAGAGAGAGAGAGAGAGAGAGAGAGAGAGAGAGAGAGTTTTAGAAAAGATGGGCACATTTTCTTGAATAGAAATTGAAAGCTTTATTTGTATTGTGGTTTTGATTCTCTAAAAAAAAAAAATCAATGTTAGACACCTGATTGGTTACTGAGTTTTGATAGTTCAAAACTTGTTAAGTGCAATTTGTGTCTGCTGTGTATAAGATGTGTCAATACACTGAGCAGATGACACTTTCTATTCTTTCTTGTCATTTTTTTATGTTTTATTATGGCCAGGCAAGAGTAGAGGCACGGCTTTTCAGAGGTTGATGGACTCTGTGCTGCGCGACCTCGCTTTCGTTTCTGTTTACCTGGACGACATCTTGGTGGCTAGTTCTTCAGTTGAGGAGCATTTTTCACACCTAAAGCAAGTTTTTCAGCGCCTTGAGCAGGGGTGGGCAATTATTTTTCCGAAGGGGCCAAATGAGAAGCAGAAAATATTGTGGAGGGCCTTGCCAAAAGTTTAAACTCTATTCTGCATATGAATTTTATTTCTAAATTGAAAGCAGTAAATGGCATTGTTTACACATGCTGGTAAGTGTCTGTGTTATTATTAGGTAAAGAGAAAGTGAGGGTTATTTTAACAAAAAATGTTTTTATTCAGTGCAGTTATTCAAAACAATTGTAAACATGAAACATTTGTAACTCTTTTTTGAATTACATTAACCAAAAACACTTTTTTCTATTAAGACATCACAATGTCTTTGTATGCCAAATATCATTAACAAGATATGTCACATTATGATTGTCAAACTGCCAAGCTGTGCAGACAAAAAGTAATAGTGAACACACATTTGGGTATTTTCTTGTTCAGTGAGAGAAATCTAGCCTTTGCTGCCCTTTAACGAGTGCATCAAAGTCAGGTTGAATGTCTGAGGTGGAGATGCGAAGCACAGCTGACAGATGATCATCAGTAAGAGAGGATCTGAACCTGGATTTGGTAAACTTCATTACTGAGAATGTTTGTTCACATATGTAGGTAGATCCAAACAGAACCAACATCTTCTGAGCATGTCTCCTCATGTTTGGAAAGTTCTCCTCCTTAAGAGATGAGTAGAACTCCAGCAGTGATGCTGACTTAAAGTGCTCTGCCAGTACTGTGTCAGACTGCAGGTCAATGAGCTCCAGCTGAACATCACTGGGTGCATCATCTACTCTGCAGGCAAAGGGAGAGGAAACCAGGTGCATTTCATCCTCAATGTTTTTACAATCATCAAATCGCCTTAAAAACTCACCATGCAAATCTCCTAACATGGATGAGTACCTGCAGAGATGATTAGCTGATGGTCTGACTTATTTAAGGGTTTGCATGTGAGTGAGAGTGTTGTTCTGTAGTTGACTTGAAAGAAACAGCAACTTTCTCATAAAAGCCTTCACCAGGTTATGCATGTCATGAACGAAAAGGCCCTTGCCTTGCAGTTTAGTGCTCAGTTCATTCATCAGTGCCGTCACATCAACAGCAAATGCAAAATCTGCCATCCAGTTCATATCTGAAAGCTCGGGGATGTTTTTGCCTTTCATCTCACAAAACTCTTGAATCTCTGTTTTCAGGTCCCAAAATCTTTTGAGCACTTTGCCCAGACTGAGCCATCTGACAGCTGTGTGGTACATGATGTCACCATGTTCATTCTCATGCTCCTCTAAAAGTGCAACAAACTGCCTGTGATTTAATGCTCGTGCCCTGATAAAGTTAACCGTTTTTGTTACAACATCAATAACATGGTTAAGTTTTAGCACAGACCTGCACAGTACATGCTGATGTATAATACAATGTATCAACACTAAATGATGCTCTGTGCCGAGTTCAGTCACTTTATCTTGGATCTGTTTCAAAAGTCCGACATGTTTTCCTGTCATATTCGGACAACCATCAGTAGTAACGCCTACCAGTTTGTCCCATTTCAGTCCAAGCTTGACCATGCATGCATCGACCTCCTTGAACAGATCGTTTCCCGTTGTCGTTCCTTTTATTGACCTCAATGCTGCCAGCTCCTCCGTAATCTTGAAGTCCTGCCTTATTCCCCGGAGAAACACCAGTAACTGGGCAGTGTCACGGACACCACAGCTCTCATCCAAAGCCAAAGAGAAAAAGTCAAAACTTTCAACTCCACTTTTGAGCTGACATTCGAGATTCTCCGCGATTCCTTCCACCCTTCTGGTGACGGTTCGCCTGGACAGCGGGACTTTTTCAAATGCTTCTTTATTCTCAGGGCATATTAGCGCGGCAGAGCCCACCAAGCACTCTTTCACAAACTCGCCAATCCGAGAACGGCTTGCTGTTTTTAGCGATTTTGTGGGATATGACGAAGCTGGTCTTGGTCGCTGCATCCCGGGCTGTGTGTAGTTTGCTAAAACAGCCTTGTTGTTTTGCTAGCTTTGCTAGCAAGTCTTCTGATATTCGCGCTCTCTCAGCCTCCGCCAAGTGTCTGTATTTCTCCGCGTGTTTTGTCTCATAATGCCGACTCACATTGTACTCCTTAAACACGGCGACGTGCTCTCCACAAACTAAACAGACGGGTTTACCACCGACTTCAGTAAACAAATATTTAGTGCTCCAAATCTTCTTGAAATTTCGGCCTTCAGCATCCACCTTTCTTTTCTTGACGTGCCCGTACATCATTGAGGGGCGACAATCACATGCACTGAGAAGCCGTCGGTGGGGAATCCACCGCCGCCATCTTGTTCGGCCATTTTGATCCGAATCACCACCCCAGCGCCACTGTTGGTGGGAGGCAGTACTACATGCAATATGTTTTGTTCCGACGTACAATTACAGCGTCACTGTCGGTGGGAGGCAAGAGAACATGATCCGCAATGCAACCGTGCTCCTCCAGACTTGAAACCTCGCCAGTGCGGTATAAAAATGGCGGTGTACGGCCGCTGACATGCTTGTTTGTGGACGCCGCCATTATTACTCACGGTCAGCGCCATACTACTCTCAAAACGCAAACCTCGCCAGTGCGGTATCACAATGGTGGCTTATGGGCACCGACATACTTGTTTTTGGCCGCCGCCATGCGTGTTTGTGGTCGCCGCCATATTTAAAAGGACAACTGATGTCACTGCTTCAGTTACGTCACGGTTTCATGGATCATGTTCAGTTTGAAGAAGCACAAGAACACTGGAGAAACATCCAGGTAGATATTATGTGAATAGAGCTCAGAGTGTTTATAAGGTCCAGAGCCAAGTGGATTGAAGAGGGAGAATTCCCCCCCCCCATCATATTCCATATTCAATATCTCTCTGAACCTATTTCAACAAGACACTGCAGCTGGAACCACATCTGTAGAGTTCAGCTACTAAACTGATCTGCCTTCTTCATTCATGCAGTGCCAATGTGTGGTGCATTAAGCAAAACTAACTACAAAAATGGAGAGTAACTGTAGTTACTTCAGAGTAAACGTCCATGACAAACCTTCAAAAAGTACCTCTGACAACTTTAAAAGAATAAAACCATCCATAAATCACGTCATTGTTCTTTATTATATATTAAAAGCACTTTTAAAGACAAAACCAAACAAATCCACATGAGCAAGCGTGAGCGACTGTGGAAAGGGAAAAAGTCCCTCTAACAGGAAGAAATCTTTGCAGAAACCAGACTCAGAGGTGGAGGCATTCTGCTGGCCGGTTGGGGTGAGAGGATAGAGGAGAGGACAGACAGATAGATAAAAGATACACTCTGAAAATTGGGACAGGAGACTTCAAACCACTATATTGATAGACATCCGGCAGGGAGGATGAGAGCACAGACGACAGGAGCTTGCTAGAACTTTCTCCCACTGGCTATGATGACCTGTGCTTGAAGCCTTGTGTGACCTTCAGCCATCAGGATGTTGATGATGATCTGAAAAAGATGGACAAGGTGCATGCAGATAGGTTTCAAAAGACACAAAATATTGACCACTACTTCTATGATGTCCTCCATTGATTGATCATCTTAATTCTGGAAGCATAACATCAAAAATGTAATCGATGAGTCTCAGGTCCCCCTTCTTGATTTCCATGACCTCCTCCATCTCTTTCAGCATCTCGAAGATCTGTTGCAATACAGACGAATAAAAATAAACAAACTGAGCTTATGTTACATAAAAAATCTCAAACTTGATTGATGAGTCATAGGAGTGTTCTGCATGCAGACATGCGACACTCAATTCCTTTACGGTCTCTGGATCCGTGGTCAGCACAGATGCTGTGTGCATTGTTGGGTGTGCATATGAATGCTCCATGCCCACGCATTCGCTGCTACGATGACGTGACATTCTGATTGAACACTGCGTCTGAAAAAATATTTAAATCAGAATCATTAGTATTTGTTCAAATGTACTGATCTCTCATTGATGATTGCAAACTGACAAGCATCCAAGTGATTCATTGCAGTATGTTATATATAAGATATTCAATCTCCCTCACAACCATTAAACTTTCTCTAATTTGGATGCTCTGATAATAACACAGAAATCCCAGTCAGGTTGTAAAAATCCAGTAATGCAGTATGATAAAAAATACCAGTACGGGTCTAAATAAACCAACACATGGAACAAAGATAAAAAAAGAGCAACATAAACTTTGAGCTGATCTTACTTGAATTGCTCCCAACATAACTATACAACGACTCTTCCTCTCACTAATACTGATATAATGACACCTATCAACCATGTCCTACTTATTAGTGCAGGCTGATGCACACCGTTTTGAGGCTTTTCACCCACGTGACAAAATTCAGCCATTTAGGACGTAAACGCAACTAAATGTTGTGATGAAACTGCAGTTAGCAGGAGTGATAAGTGAAGGCACACAGTAAACTGTGAGTTGTCTGGACGGAGAAATAAAGCAGCAGATATGTGGACAGACTGACACAGTTGGGGAGAGATGAACATATCTGTTCCCTCATGGAAGGTTGTGAAGCTGATCTGGCTCCGGTCTTCCAGTGCGAGTATAAACATAGTCTCTAAATACTGGTATAACTCCACCTACTATTTCGTTCTTATTAGTGCAGGCTGATACTTTACACATAGAAAAAAATGCAATTATTTACCTTAGCAGAAGACAATCCTTTACTCTGTTGAGCTTCGAGTACACGTGTGAAGAAAACAATGCAATGGGAACAAATGTGCGTTTGAAGCGCGGCGCACAGTTTTTTTCCGGCGAGTGGGTCCTCCAACGTCACTTCCGGTGGGTGGGCCTCCGAAAACGTAATTCCCGACGTTCCGCGGGGTCTGATACGTCACTTCCTGTATGTCGCTACAGTAAACGTCACTTCCGGTACGCATATTTTCAAAATGGCGGCGACCGGTAAATAAGTATGGCGGCGCCCGCAACACCGCCATTTTTGATTCTCCACCGACATCTCTTGCATGCACTGATTGACTTGTTTTACGGGTTACGTATACGACGTACGTAGGTTACGTACACTGTACATAAATAAACAGGCTTCAAAGTAAAAGCATTTCCGTTTTAATTTATAGAGCCGATGGTTTTAGTCCACACATTAAAATTCGAAAGAAGCTTTTGTTTTCTTAATTCTAAGCAACCTTTCGCGGGCCGGTCAGAATCGGGTCACGGGCCGCATTTGGCCCGCGGGCCTTAAAATGCCCAGGTCTGGCCTTGAGGAACATGGCCTAATTGTCAACCCTGCTAAGTGCCAGTTTGGTCTGCCTGTGATTGACTTTTTGGGTCATCGTATTTCAACTCAGGGTGCCATTCCATTGCCTTCTAAGGTGCAAGCGGTGACAGATTTCCCTCGTCCAGCCTCGGTTAAGGCCCTGCAGGAGTTTTTGGGCATGATTAATTTCTACAACCTTTCATATTGAGATTACAACTATATACCAAATAAAGGTTTTATCAGCTCTATCAATTACAATGGTCAAATTGTCTCAATGGCTACAGACAGAAAATCGTGGATTTAAATCCACCTGGAGGTGTTTGTGGAATTAACTTGTGTGTGCATGTGTTTCCTCAGGGTTCTCTGGTTTTCTTCCATAGTCCAATTAAATGCATGTTAATGGTAATACTAAACTGACTCTCTGTGTATGTCCCGTGGTAGACTGATGACGTGTTCTGTTTCTTTTGAAACGTATTTTCAGTGACGGCCAGACCAGACGTCAATATAATGTTCAGGAAAGACGTCTCAAAAAACTTTCATTCAGGCTCTTCTGAGGAAGTCTTCTGGATGTCTAGAGACATCGTCTTTAGTTGTGTTCTGGACCTACATGTTGACACAAAGAACAGTGGCTGTGTAAAACACATTGGTTACTGTGGAACTGTGCTGTGTATTCATCAACAACATCTCACATGTTGGAAGATAAACAAGAGCACGGAGCAACATTTTATCAAAAATAATTTATTTATGAAAAATTATTCATTAGAATAAATTGGTTATTTATCAAATAATAATGACATTGGGCCACCACCAGCTAAACTGGAAATAGTTAATGCCAAAAAAAGTGTTATTTAAATTGATTTATGTTTCTCTTTAGATATAACAATCTTGAATAACAGGGAAGGTGTGAGATTGGAGCGCAGGCTGTTTCAAACCAGTGAACCAGGACCGCTTGACCCCGTCAGCTAGAAAGGGTATGTACTGGGTTTCAGAAGATGGCAGTGCCTCGAAGTCAGTGGGGACGCGCACTGGGTGGATGTCTGTGACTCCCCCCCCCCTTTTTGTGCGAGTCCCTTGCGAAGATCGTGTGATAATCGCGGGAGACCTCCTCATACAAATGCATCTCCTTGTTTCTGTTGTGGTAAAGTGCGAGCCTCAGCAGAGCGTTGCTCGGTCTTTGACTCGAAGCCTGAATAAGGTTCTTCTGGTACAGACATGTTCTGTTTACCTGAAATGTCTGTATTCTCTGGTTGAGTCATTGGAGCGTGCACAACCATGTCACCTTCGGTGCTCGGTTTTGTACCCTGAAGAACCTGTTCAAGGTTAACATGGTGAGCGCTGGTGATGGTTTTGGTTGTGGAAATGAGGAGAGTTGTGTCATGCGTGTCGTCGCTGGTGAGGGACGAAGGCAGATTGTCAATGAGATGAGAATTAGTTCAAGATTGTGGAATGAACTGTCAGTTAACATCTCTAAAGGTGGAAATGCGGTCACTTTAATCTGACCAGGTGTCAGATTTTGGACCCGTGGGTTGGCTGAACGATTGCTGTTAGAAGCTGGGTGGCCTAGTTCTTAGCCAATGGGAGTCGGGCTGACGACTTGGGACCAAAGGCGCCGTTTGGTGGCAGCGAGTCGGTTTAGGATGTCCTGACCAACAAGCAGTTCTTCTGTGTCCAGATCAGTGACGTGGATGGGATGCGTCGCTGACATGTCCTGGAAAGCTGTTGACCCAGACACATTGAGTGATGTGGTGCAAGTCCTGAGTGAAGCCTCGGTTGTTTATGCTACACTCTTCCACCTGAAGTGGCTTTCCTTAAGTGGCATGCGCAAGCGTGGTTCTAGCAACCCGTGCGAAGGTGTCTGAACACATGAGGGGGATTTCTGACCCAGTACCAAGCAGTGAGAGAGTGTCAACAACCCCTACCACCACTGAAGTGTATCTGTGGTTGGCATAGCCAAGATTACCCAAGAATGTCAAATGGGCCTCTTTCACCTCCTGGACCTCCTTCTCCTGCCAAAATGAACTTTGTGTGCGGAGGGGAGGGGCCAAGTCATGCGGTCAGGGGGAGCCAGGTCCCTTCTTACCAGGCGGGTTCAGGTGCTGCTTCACCACTCTGATGCAGGTTTTAATCCACTGTGGGACATCTGCATCCCAGTTGTTTTGAGTCTGACCTCAGCCTCGGTTTTTAGACTTACCTCTCCTCACCTGAGACCTCAGGACACCTGCATCACCATCATAGTTTTCACCTGAACGGTGGTGCAGCTCCCACACCATCTGCGCATGTTTGCGGAGGTCTTTCATGGTGGGGTTTTGGTCCTGCAGAAAAGGGCGACATCGATCCACACACTGTTGTGGAGGTTGTTAACGAAGAGGGACTTAAAAGTCTGGTATTTGTCCAATCCTGGTGCATTGTGGCATTGGAAGTAGGCAGCCCTTAGGCACCTATAAATACTATCTGGGAGTCTCCGCCCCCTTTTGAGTGATTGTAAATGCACCAAAGTTTGCAGAGGCAGGATCATTGTGCAGATGATCCTGCTTCCCTAAGTGCATGACAGAGGGCTGAGTAATGGTCTCTGATGGCAGATGGGAGGGACTCTATGTAAACATGGACACTCCTGGATGTCATCTTCCAGAGAAGCGTAAGCTTCTCTCGGGACGAAGGATGAGGCAGGTTGAAGAGGCAGCGTTCAACCTCCACCAGGTTGTCCGCTACACGAATCTCCGGGTTGTTTGGTTCGAACTGCTCTATGTCCTCTGCAAGGGACTCAAGCTGGCTGGTCCAAAGACCAGGTACCCTTGGGATATCGGAATGGTCAGAGTCATCTGAGCTAGAACATCCTGGTTCTCTCCGGTGGAGAGAGTGAGGGAGCTGATAGCACTGTCAGGTGCTGGAAAATGACAATGTTCCTTCTCCTGAAAAGGAGTGAAAGAGCTGCGAGACCACGTGGTGGTGTGGCTGAGAGCACTGATATCCATCAGTGTGTCATAGCAACTCGCTGTTGAGGTTTCTTCTCTCCTGTGTAGACAGGCATAGAAGACCGGCGACAACAGTCTTCAACTGGGTCATGTGGCTCCCGAGGTATCTTTGCTCTGAGCACGCAGTGTCTCTGACGACTCATGGTAGGAGTCACGCAAAAGCTGTGTTTCGAAAAGTGCGAAAATGTTGTTAATGCACCTGTGGCTTTCACTTCTGTAGTCTATACAAATTGTAACCTCGCAACTGCAACACAGTGTTTTTAGCACCTTGGGTGAGCAATAGTTGTGTTAGTGTACATTTATCTGGGTAGATACTTGAATAGTGAAAGTACGAGTTTGTCCTAATGAAATTAAAACTTTATTCTAAAAACATACTCAGTATCTCGTCTGAAGCATCTTTTCGGCCACAACTGATGAAAAGACCATAACAGTCAAATCCAGCATAATAAAAGAGGTTGAAACTGCTTTAACCTAATAAACACTTTCATGTTTAAACTTGAATTGAAAAGTACCAGTTTGCTCTAAGGAAATAAAAACTTTATTCCAAAATTACTCTATATCCCGTGTGGAGCATCATTTCGGCCACTCCTAATGAAATGAAAATAGCAGTTACTCCACTAAATATAATTGGTTGAAAGTACTTGCAACTGCTAAGTCCATCATGTTTAAACTTGAATTGAGAAACTACTAGTTTGTTCTAATGAAATAAAAACTTTATTCCAAAATTACTCTATATCTCGTTTGGAGCATCATTTCGGCCACTCCTGATGAAATGAAAATAGCAGTTACTCCACTAAATAAAACTAGTTGAAAGTACTTGCAACTGCTAAGTCCATCATGTTTAAACTTGAATTGAGAAAGTACTAGTTTGTTCTAAGGAAATACAAACTTTATTCCAAAATCACTCTATATCCCGTGTGGAGCATCATTTCGGCCACTCCTGATGAAATGAAAATAGCAGTTACTCCACTAAATAAAACTGGTTGAAACTGCTTGAACCTGATAAACACATCATTTAACCTTGAATTGAGAAAGTACTAGTTTGTTCTAATGAAATACAAACTTTATTCCAAAATCACTCTATATCCCGTGAGGAGCATCATTTCGGCCACTACTGATGAAATGAAAATAGCAGTTAATTCACTAAATAAAACTTATGTAACTGCTTGAACCTGATAAACACATAATTTAAACTTGAATTGACAAAGTACTAGTTTGTTCTAATGAAATAAAAACTTTATTCCAAAATCACTCTATATCCCATGAGGAGCATCATTTCGGCCACTCCTGATGAAATGAAAATAGCAGTTACTCCACCAAATAAAACTGGTTGAAACTGCTTGAACCCGATAAACAAATCATTTAAACTTGAATTGAGAAAGTACTAGTTTGTTCTAATGAAATAAAAACTTTATTCCAAAATTACTCAATATCCCGTGTGAGCATCATTTCGGCCACTCCTGATGAAATGAAAATAGCAGTTACTCCACTAAATATAATTGGTTGAAACTGCTTGAACCCGATAAACAAATCATTTAAACTTGAACTAAGAAAGTACTAGTTTGTTCTAATGAAATAAAAACTTTCTTCCAAAATCACTCTATATCCCGTGTGGAGCATCATTTCGGCCACTCCTGATGAAATGAAAATAGCAGTTACTCCACTAAATATAATTGGTTGAAAGTACTTGCAACTGCTAAGTCCATCATGTTTAAACTTGAATTGAGAAAGTACTAGTTTGTTCTAAGGAAATACAAACTTTATTCCAAAATTACTCTATATCCCGTGTGGAGCATCATTTCGGCCACTCCTGATGAAATGAAAATAGCAGTTACTCCACTAAATAAAACTGATTGAAACTGCTTGAACCTGATAAACACATCATTTAACCTTGAATTGAGAAAGTACTAGTTTGTTCTAATGAAATAAAAACTTTATTCCAAAATCACTCTATATCCCGTGAGGAGCATCATTTCGGCCACTACTGATGAAATGAAAATAGCAGTTACTCCACTAAATAAAACTGGTTGAAACTGCTTGAACCTGATAAACACATAATTTTAACTTGAATAGAAAGTACTAGTTTGTTCTAATGAAATAAAAACTTTCTTCCAAAACTACTCTATATCCCGTCTGGAGCATCATTTCGGCCACTCCTAATGAAATGAAAATAGCAGTTACTCCACTAAATATAATTGTTTGAAAGTGCTTGCAACTGCTATGTCCATCATGTTTAACCTTGAATTGAGAAAGTACTAGTTTGTTCTAATGAAATAAAAACTTTCTTCCAAAATTACTCTATATCCCGTGTGGAGCATCATTTCGGCCACTCCTTATGAAATGAAAATAGCAGTTACTCAACTAAATATAATTGGTTGAAAGTACTTGCAACTGCTAAGTCCATCATGTTTAAACTTGAATTGAGAAACTACTAGTTTGTTCTAATGAAATAAAAACTTTATTCCAAAATTACTCTATATCTCGTTTGGAGCATCATTTCGGCCACTCCTGATGAAATGAAAATAGCAGTTACTCCACTAAATAAAACTAGTTGAAAGTACTTGCAACTGCTAAGTCCATCATGTTTAAACTTGAATTGAGAAAGTACTAGTTTGTTCTAAGGAAATACAAACTTTATTCCAAAATCACTCTATATCCCGTGTGGAGCATCATTTCGGCCACTCCTGATGAAATGAAAATAGCAGTTACTCCACTAAATAAAACTGGTTGAAACTGCTTGAACCTGATAAACACATCATTTAACCTTGAATTGAGAAAGTACTAGTTTGTTCTAATGAAATACAAACTTTATTCCAAAATCACTCTATATCCCGTGAGGAGCATCATTTCGGCCACTACTGATGAAATGAAAATAGCAGTTAATTCACTAAATAAAACTTATGTAACTGCTTGAACCTGATAAACACATAATTTAAACTTGAATTGACAAAGTACTAGTTTGTTCTAATGAAATAAAAACTTTATTCCAAAATCACTCTATATCCCATGAGGAGCATCATTTCGGCCACTCCTGATGAAATGAAAATAGCAGTTACTCCACCAAATAAAACTGGTTGAAACTGCTTGAACCCGATAAACAAATCATTTAAACTTGAATTGAGAAAGTACTAGTTTGTTCTAATGAAATAAAAACTTTATTCCAAAATTACTCAATATCCCGTGTGAGCATCATTTCGGCCACTCCTGATGAAATGAAAATAGCAGTTACTCCACTAAATATAATTGGTTGAAAGTACTTGCAACTGCTAAGTCCATCATGTTTAAACTTGAATTGAGAAAGTACTAGTTTGTTCTAATGAAATAAAAACTTTATTCCAAAATTACTCAATATCCCGTGTGAGCATCATTTCGGCCACTCCTGATGAAATGAAAATAGCAGTTACTCCACTAAATATAATTGGTTGAAAGTACTTGCAACTGCTAAGTCCATCATGTTTAAACTTGAATTGAGAAAGTACTAGTTTGTTCTAAGGAAATACAAACTTTATTCCAAAATCACTCTATATCCCGTGAGGAGCATCATTTCGGCCACTACTGATGAAATGAAAATAGCAGTTAATTCACTAAATAAAACTTATGTAACTGCTTGAACCTGATAAACACATCATTTAAACTTGAATTGACAAAGTACTAGTTTGTTCTAATGAAATAAAAACTTTATTCCAAAATCACTCTATATCCCATGAGGAGCATCATTTCGGCCACTCCTGATGAAATGAAAATAGCAGTTACTCCACTAAATAAAACTGGTTGAAACTGCTTGAACCCGATAAACAAATCATTTAAACTTGAATTGAGAAAGTACTAGTTCGTTCTAATGAAATAAAAACTTTATTCCAAAATCACTCTATATCCCGTGTGGAGCATCATTTCGGCCACTCCTGATGAAATGAAAATAGCAGTTACTCCACTAAATAAAACTGGTTGAAACTGCTTGAACCTGATAAACACATCATTTAAACTTGAACTAAGAAAGTACTAGTTTGTTCTAATGAAATAAAAACTTTCTTCCAAAATCACTCTATATCCCGTGTGGAGCATCATTTCGGCCACTCCTGATGAAATGAAAATAGCAGTTACTCCACTAAATATAATTGGTTGAAAGTACTTGCAACTGCTAAGTCCATCATGTTTAAACTTGAATTGAGAAAGTACTAGTTTGTTCTAAGGAAATACAAACTTTATTCCAAAATTACTCTATATCCCGTGTGGAGCATCATTTCGGCCACTCCTGATGAAATGAAAATAGCAGTTACTCCACTAAATAAAACTGATTGAAACTGCTTGAACCTGATAAACACATCATTTAACCTTGAATTGAGAAAGTACTAGTTTGTTCTAATGAAATAAAAACTTTATTCCAAAATCACTCTATATCCCGTGAGGAGCATCATTTCGGCCACTACTGATGAAATGAAAATAGCAGTTACTCCACTAAATAAAACTGGTTGAAACTGCTTGAACCTGATAAACACATAATTTTAACTTGAATAGAAAGTACTAGTTTGTTCTAATGAAATAAAAACTTTCTTCCAAAACTACTCTATATCCCGTCTGGAGCATCATTTCGGCCACTCCTAATGAAATGAAAATAGCAGTTACTCCACTAAATATAATTGTTTGAAAGTGCTTGCAACTGCTATGTCCATCATGTTTAACCTTGAATTGAGAAAGTACTAGTTTGTTCTAATGAAATAAAAACTTTCTTCCAAAATTACTCTATATCCCGTGTGGAGCATCATTTCGGCCACTCCTTATGAAATGAAAATAGCAGTTACTCCACTAAATATAATTGGTTGAAAGTACTTGCAACTGCTAAGTCCATCATGTTTAAACTTGAATTGAGAAACTACTAGTTTGTTCTAATGAAATAAAAACTTTATTCCAAAATCATTCTATATCCCGTGAGGAGCATCATTTCGGCCACTACTGATGAAATGAAAATAGCAGTCACTCCACTAAATAAAACTGGTTGAAACTGCTTGAACCTGATAAACACATCATTTAAAAGTTGAATAGTGAGAGTTTAGTATGTTTCGTGAAATACAAACTTTATTCTAAAAACACACTCAGTATCTCGTCTGAAGCATTTTTTCGGCCACAACTGATGAGAAGACCATAAGCAGTCAAATCCAGCATAATGAAACTGCTTCAACCTGATAAACACTTCATGTTTAAACTTGAATAGTGAAAGTGCGACTATGGTCTATTAAAATACAAACTTTATTCTAAAAACCAACTCTCAAGCTCCTCATCCTATCTCTAAGGGTGCGCTCAGCCACCCTACGCAGGAAGCTCACTTCAACCGCTTGTATCCGGGATCTCGTTCTTTCGGTCATGACCCATAGTTCATGGCTGTGGTGGAGGCAATAACTCGGGTCTGGGAGGAGTTTGGAGAGGCCATGGAAGAGGACTTTCGGTCTGCCCCGAGGAAATTCTGGCAAACCGACTCCATGCTCCAGGAGCATGGAGTCCGGGGCCCTTCATCCCTGCAACATCGCGTGACGCGGGGACGGTGCCTCTGGACAGGCAGAATGGGGTCGTGGTCCCTCTCTTCAAGGAGGGGGATCGGAGGGTGTGTTTCAACTACAGAGGGATCACACTCCTCAGCCTCCCCAGGAAAGTCTATTCCAGTGTACTGGAGTGGAGGGTCCGGCCGTTAGTCAAACCTTGGATCCAAGAGGAATAATGCGGTTTTCATTCTGGTCGTGGAACACTGGACCAGCTCTATACCCTCCACCAGCTGCTTGAGGGTTCATGGGAGTTTGCCCAACCAGTCCACATGTGTTTTCTGGATCTTGAGAAGGCGTTCGACCGCGTCCCCTGAGACATCCTGTGGGGGGGTGCTCCGGGAGCATGGAGTCCGGGGCCCTTTGTTAAGCGCTGTTCGGTCTTTGTATTCCCGGAACAGGAGTTTGGTTTGCATTGGCGGCAATAAGTCGGACCTGTTTGCAGTGGTTTCACCTGATCCGCCAGTGGCAGACAGAAAAAAGCATTAGCCAAATCTATACAAGAGAAAAATCTATGTTCAGGGGAGAGATGTGACAATGCAGTTTTGAGATGTCTGGAATCTCGTTTCTCTGCACATGTTGCCGGGACCGGCAGCCAGGGGGGACTCGGCTGAGATCCTCAACACCAGCCCCTGGGTACTTCTCAGGGTGATAAAGAGGAAGTGGTCCGAGCCCAGGTGAACGGGTCGATTTAAGGTCGTCGAGAGGACGTCTCACGCTGTTCGGCTGAGTGACAAAGGCTCCCCAGGAAAGTCTATTCCAGGGTACTGGAGAGGAGGGTCCGGCCGTTAGTCGAACCCTGGATAAAAGAGGAACAATGCGGTGCCATCTGTCGCAGTGTACTCTGGCGGGAGAACCACATCGCACTCTTCAGGAGACCTCCATCCATCTGAAGCAAGTTGCCCCTGGATTGGCTGATCCAGGAGACAGCTCCACACGTCAAAGGGCGGAATAATCCCTGTACACCGAAGTAAGAAGAACACAGAGAAGTAGACGACAGCAAGGGAGGAGGTGAAATAGCGCTCCTCTCTGTTCATGTGACGTGCCAAGTCCATCCATCCATCCATCCATTTTCTGCCGCTTATCCGGGGCCGCGTCGCGGAGGCAACTCTGCTCAGACTTCCCTCACCCCAGACACTTCCTCCAGCTCTTCCGGTGGCACCCCAAGGCGTTCCCAGGCCAGCCGAGAGACAGGGCAACTCCAGAGAGAGAGGGCAACTCCAG
The DNA here is from genome assembly GCF_963422515.1 of Blennius ocellaris. Classification (NCBI taxonomy): domain Eukaryota; kingdom Metazoa; phylum Chordata; class Actinopteri; order Blenniiformes; family Blenniidae; genus Blennius; species Blennius ocellaris. The sequence continues at coordinate 26,953,843 of NC_137666.1, read as the reverse complement.
AGCAGTGGAGTATCCAGCCCCCGTCGAGGAGCTGGGTTCCGGAGTCCAAGCTGTAAGTGGAGGCGAGCCCGACTATATCTAGACGGTATCTCTCAGCCTCCCTCACAAGCTCGGGCTACTTCCCCCCCAGCGAGGTCACATTCCATGTCCCAATAGCCAGATTCTGTGGCCGGGGATCGGGTCGTCGAGGCCTCTGCCGTCGACTGCCCCCCAATCCACAATGCACCCGACCCCTACGGCAGCCTCTGTAGGTGGTGGGCCCACAGGAGGGGCAAGTCCCCCGACAACATAGCTCCGAGGGTCATTCGGGTGCTCAAACTCCCCCACCACGACAAGGTTGCAGTTCAAGGGGGAGTCACCACCGTTTAAAAGTTTTGTATGTTGCTATTTGAGTATATGATTGTTGATTTTGCTTACATATGACCTCTATTATACGAAGATTGCCTCATACTGTATTGACACTAATTATTGACCTCTGGGGTCAGAGGTCAAAAGGGGAATTGAAGGAGAAGTGGTTGAACATTTATTTTCTGTGTGACAACTGGACATATTGTATTCAGTTGTGTTTCTACACTACTGGGGTTTCTCCCACTGCCCAAGTTGGGAAAACACAGCTATAAATCCATGTTCAGGGACATTCCAAGTTGGTTGGCGATGTCTCCTCAGCGCTCTACTTGCAAAAACATGGTCAAGGTAAGATTGGATCAACAGATAAGAGGTCAGAGGTCACTTTGTCCCACAGAACGTCAAGCTCTGAGAAGAACCAGTTTGAAGCAGTTTTGGGAACAAAGGAATAGCAAATTCACTATAGCAACGCATACATCACGAGGAACCGACCAATGTGAGGTTGAGGTGGTGTATGCAAATGTATAAATATGAACCACGTGTTGCAGTTGTGCCCTTCTTCATTGTAAACCTGGCCTGCACACTTGGGTCTGCAAGGAAGAACGGTCTGAGCTCGTATTATGTAATCTGATATATGTATTTTTGTAATCTCTTGTTTGTGTGATTATTAAATTCACTATTGAAGAAATTAACTCTGTTCCTGCCTCTCCCGGATCAAACGAACAAGCAGGAATTCAGGGGAACACAGGAACGAATTCCAACACTAAGCATCTCTACATAAAGTCTACGATTTCTCTAGATTAAACCAGTCTGAGATGCTATATCTAAAGACAGTAACGGGATTGATTTTTTTTTTTTTTTTTATTAAACCAGCCTGAGCAGCTCCATCTAGAGACAGTACCGTGATTTTCTAAATCAAACCAGCCTGAGCAGCTCTATCTAAAGGCAGTAACACGATTTGTCTAGATTAAACCAGCCTGAGCAGCTCTATCTTAAGAAAATAACATGATTTTTTTCTCAATTAAACCAGCCTGAGCAGCTCTATCTTAAAGGAGTACAGTGGGATTTTCCCGAATTTTAGGAAAGAACCGCCCTCTTCACCTTTTGAAAAATGCACGCAAAGCTCTACCTGCTCCCGAGATGGAACGCCTACTAAAACGTGTGCGAGAGACATGAACGAGCCCAGTTCTCCTCGTGCACGCACTGTTTACAAGTCACAAGTCAGCATCGACACGATTTTCCTCGATTAAACCATGGTCCAAGTGGAGGAACGTGGGAGCAGCGCTTCAAAGGGTTGAGTGGAAATCTCCACCAACGGCTGATCCCACGTTTCATCGGGCTCATCCATCCCTCCGGACAGGGCCTCACAGCCAGAGACAGGTGAGCCGTTTAGGGACTATTCAGTAACAAGAACTTAGAGCTGTGATTTCACTTGTATATAAGTTAAAGATGTAAAGCAAAGTTGGACTCTTCAGGTGATGAAACATACATTAAATGTCCACCAATGACTGTTGAGATGGTTTATCATTTAGTTTTAAACATAGTAAACATAGAAAATACTTTGGCTGGTTATTGTGATTAAATTAAATTACATCTCACAACAAAACATGCTTTTAAAATAACAAAGACATTTGATCCAAATTACATTGAATTTAATACAAGAGACCCATTCTACAAAACAAACCTTTCCTCCTGCAATTAGCCTTTCAATACCACCTCACTCCGTGTGTGTTGTCCTCACAATCAATCAAAGTGATCTGGTGTCTCCTGGTGTTGATCTTAAGAGTCTCTCAACTTGTGGAACCTGTGCATTTAACACTTTTCTTTTGTCTACAGTGTGTTGTGGGAATCTCCCAGAACCTGTATCTCGCCCACCTTGCTGCTCCTCCTGTCACCTGCAGTACAAGGTGATTTCGTCTGTCCACTTCTGGCTCTAAAGACTCTTCTGGCTGTTTGTACCTACATGAACATCATTACATGCAGCTTGTTTACCAGAGCTTTACTTCAAGTCATTGCACAGATAGAAAACTTTAGTTTAGTAAGTCTCAGTAAGGTCTGAGTGTGTATCACATGTTTAGGTGCAACCAGGGTTGGGTAGTCATGGAATACATGTAACAGTGTTACATAATTAGGATACAAAAAACATATAACTGTAGTCTGTTACAGTACATAAAAAAATGTGTAATCTCGTTACAGGTATGCTCGATAAAAACTGGGATTACTGAGCAGGATTACAGTAGAAATCAGATGGAATAAACTAGAAATGCAGCTGTCACATGCGCCATGCACTGGCATAGCGACACTTCCCGACGCTTTCAGGCTGACAATCCATGCTTTGCCATGGATTCTGCAGACAGTTGCTTTCATCACTATGTTTTAAAGTCGGAGAAATCTCTTAACCTCTCTGTACAATGCAAACTATGTCTCCCAGCCGTGAAAGTGCTGTGAACGTCCAGGAACTGGACATCTCACCTGAAGAAACATAGAAACATAAAACCTGCTCACTTTCACTGATACACACATGGACTCTGTTTACTAGTTTTATTAGCTCGTAATATGCTTCCTACCTGTTCTCAATACGTTTAGAGGCTCTTGTGTTTTAGGGATTAATTGGGGCGACACGTGCCATCACTTTTTTCTTTTTACTCAATGAGTGATTCATGCTGCCAGATACAGCCTCTCATCAAACATTCACATTTATTCTGGAAAAAAACCAACATTAAAACTAATGAGGAAACGGGGCGAGAGAGAGAGAGAGAGAGAGAGAGAGAGAGAGAGAGAGAGAGAGAGAGAGAGAGAGTGAGAGAGAGAGAGAGAGAGAGAGTTTTAGAAAAGATGGGCACATTTTCTTGAATAGAAATTGAAAGCTTTATTTGTATTGTGGTTTTGATTCTCTAAAAAAAAAAAATCAATGTTAGACACCTGATTGGTTACTGAGTTTTGATAGTTCAAAACTTGTTAAGTGCAATTTGTGTCTGCTGTGTATAAGATGTGTCAATACACTGAGCAGATGACACTTTCTATTCTTTCTTGTCATTTTTTTATGTTTTATTATGGCCAGGCACGGCTTTTCAGAGGTTGATGGACTCTGTGCTGCGCGACCTCGCTTTCGTTTCTGTTTACCTGGACGACATCTTGGTGGCTAGTTCTTCAGTTGAGGAGCATTTTTCACACCTAAAGCAAGTTTTTCAGCGCCTTGAGCAGGGGTGGGCAATTATTTTTCCGAAGGGGCCAAATGAGAAGCAGAAAATATTGTGGAGGGCCTTGCCAAAAGTTTAAACTCTATTCTGCATATGAATTTTATTTCTAAATTGAAAGCAGTAAATGGCATTGTTTACACATGCTGGTAAGTGTCTGTGTTATTATTAGGTAAAGAGAAAGTGAGGGTTATTTTAACAAAACATTTTTTTATTCAGTGCAGTTATTCAAAACAATTGTAAACATGAAACATTAGTAACTCTTTTTTTAATTACATTAACCAAAAACACTTTTTTCTATTAAGACATCACAATGTCTTTGTATGCCAAATATCATTAACAAGATATGTCACATTATGATTGTCAAACTGCCAAGCTGTGCAGACAAAAAGTAATAGTGAACACACATTTGGGTATTTTCTTGTTCAGTGAGAGAAATCTAGCCTTTGCTGCCCTTTAACGAGTGCATCAAAGTCAGGTTGAATGTCTGAGGTGGAGATGCGAAGCACAGCTGACAGATGATCATCAGTAAGAGAGGATCTGAACCTGGATTTGGTAAACTTCATTACTGAGAATGTTTGTTCACATATGTAGGTAGATCCAAACAGAACCAACATCTTCTGAGCATGTCTCCTCATGTTTGGAAAGTTCTCCTCCTTAAGAGATGAGTAGAACTCCAGCAGTGATGCTGACTTAAAGTGCTCTGCCAGTACTGTGTCAGACTGCAGGTCAATGAGCTCCAGCTGAACATCACTGGGTGCATCATCTACTCTGCAGGCAAAGGGAGAGGAAACCAGGTGCATTTCATCCTCAATGTTTTTACAATCATCAAATCGCCTTAAAAACTCACCATGCAAATCTCCTAACATGGATGAGTACCTGCAGAGATGATTGGCTGATGGTCTGACTTATTTAAGGGTTTGCATGTGAGTGAGAGTGTTGTTCTGTAGTTGACTTGAAAGAAACAGCAACTTTCTCATAAAAGCCTTCACCAGGTTATGCATGTCATGAACGAAAAGGCCCTTGCCTTGCAGTTTAGTGTTCAGTTCATTCATCAGTGCCGTCACATCAACAGCAAATGCAAAATCTGCCATCCAGTTCATATCTGAAAGCTCGGGGATGTTTTTGCCTTTCATCTCACAAAACTCTTGAATCTCTGTTTTCAGGTCCCAAAATCTTTTGAGCACTTTGCCCAGACTGAGCCATCTGACAGCTGTGTGGTACATGATGTCACCATGTTCATTCTCATGCTCCTCTAAAAGTGCAACAAACTGCCTGTGATTTAATGCTCGTGCCCTGATAAAGTTAACCGTTTTTGTTACAACATCAATAACATGGTTAAGTTTTAGCACAGACCTGCACAGTACATGCTGATGTATAATACAATGTATCAACACTAAATGATGCTCTGTGCCGAGTTCAGTCACTTTATCTTGGATCTGTTTCAAAAGTCCGACATGTTTTCCTGTCATATTCGGACAACCATCAGTAGTAACGCCTACCAGTTTGTCCCATTTCAGTCCAAGCTTGACCATGCATGCATCGACCTCCTTGAACAGATCGTTTCCCGTTGTCGTTCCTTTTATTGACCTCAATGCTGCCAGCTCCTCCGTAATCTTGAAGTCCTGCCTTATTCCCCGGAGAAACACCAGTAACTGGGCAGTGTCACGGACACCACAGCTCTCATCCAAAGCCAAAGAGAAAAAGTCAAAACTTTCAACTCCACTTTTGAGCTGACATTCGAGATTCTCCGCGATTCCTTCCACCCTTCTGGTGACGGTTCGCCTGGACAGCGGGACTTTTTCAAATGCTTCTTTATTCTCAGGGCATATTAGCGCGGCAGAGCCCACCAAGCACTCTTTCACAAACTCGCCAATCCGAGAACGGCTTGCTGTTTTTAGCGATTTTGTGGGATATGACGAAGCTGGTCTTGGTCGCTGCATCCCGGGCTGTGTGTAGTTTGCTAAAACAGCCTTGTTGTTTTGCTAGCTTTGCTAGCAAGTCTTCTGATATTCGCGCTCTCTCAGCCTCCGCCAAGTGTCTGTATTTCTCCGCGTGTTTTGTCTCATAATGCCGACTCACATTGTACTCCTTAAACACGGCGATGTGCTCTCCACAAACTAAACAGACGGGTTTACCACCGACTTCAGTAAACAAATATTTAGTGCTCCAAATCTTCTTGAAATTTCGGCCTTCAGCATCCACCTTTCTTTTCTTGACGTGCCCGTACATCATTGAGGGGCGACAATCACATGCACTGAGAAGCCGTCGGTGGGGAATCCACCGCCGCCATCTTGTTCGGCCATTTTGATCCGAATCACCACCCCAGCGCCACTGTTGGTGGGAGGCAGTACTACATGCAATATGTTTTGTTCCGACGCACAATTACAGCGTCACTGTCGGTGGGAGGCAAGAGAACATGATCCGCAATGCAACCGTGCTCCTCCAGACTTCAAACCTCGCCAGTGCGGTATAAAAATGGCGGTGTACGGCCGCTGACATGCTTGTTTGTGGACGCCGCCATTATTACTCACGGTCAGCGCCATACTACTCTCAAAACGCAAACCTCGCCAGTGCGGTATCACAATGGTGGCTTATGGGCACCGACATACTTGTTTTTGGCCGCCGCCATGCGTGTTTGTGGTCGCCGCCATATTTAAAAGGACAACTGATGTCACTGCTTCAGTTACGTCACGGTTTCATGGATCATGTTCAGTTTGAAGAAGCACAAGAACACTGGAGAAACATCCAGGTAGATATTATGTGAATAGAGCTCAGAGTGTTTATAAGGTCCAGAGCCAAGTGGATTGAAGAGGGAGAATCCCCCCCCCCCATCATATTCCATATTCAATATCTCTCTGAACCTATTTCAACAAGACACTGCAGCTGGAACCACATCTGTAGAGTTCAGCTACTAAACTGATCTGCCTTCTTCATTCATGCAGTGACAATGTGTGGTGCATTAAGCAAAACTAACTACAAAAATGGAGAGTAACTGTAGTTACTTCAGAGTAAACGTCCATGACAAACCTTCAAAAAGTACCTCTGACAACTTTAAAAGAATAAAACCATCCATGAATCACGTCATTGTTCTTTATTATATATTAAAAGCACTTTTAAAGACAAAACCAAACAAATCCACATGAGCAAGCGTGAGCGACTGTGGAAAGGGAAAAAGTCCCTCTAACAGGAAGAAATCTTTGCAGAAACCAGACTCAGAGGTGGAGGCATTCTGCTGGCCGGTTGGGGTGAGAGGATAGAGGAGAGGACAGACAGATAGATAAAAGATACACTCTGAAAATTGGGACAGGAGACTTCAAACCACTATATTGATAGACATCCGGCAGGGAGGATGAGAGCACAGACGACAGGAGCTTGCTAGAACTTTCTCCCACTGGCTATGATGACCTGTGCTTGAAGCCTTGTGTGACCTTCAGCCATCAGGATGTTGATGATGATCTGAAAAAGATGGACAAGGTGCATGCAGATAGGTTTCAAAAGACACAAAATATTGACCACTACTTCTATGATGTCCTCCATTGATTGATCATCTTAATTCTGGAAGCATAACATCAAAAATGTAATCGATGAGTCTCAGGTCCCCCTTCTTGATTTCCATGACCTCCTCCATCTCTTTCAGCATCTCGAAGATCTGTTGCAATACAGACGAATAAAAATAAACAAACTGAGCTTATGTTACATAAAAAATCTCAAACTTGATTGATGAGTCATAGGAGTGTTCTGCATGCAGACATGCGACACTCAATTCCTTTACGGTCTCTGGATCCGTGGTCAGCACAGATGCTGTGTGCATTGTTGGGTGTGCATATGAATGCTCCATGCCCACGCATTCGCTGCTACGATGACGTGACATTCTGATTGAACACTGCGTCTGAAAAAATATTTAAATCAGAATCATTAGTATTTGTTCAAATGTACTGATCTCTCATTGATGATTGCAAACTGACAAGCATCCAAGTGATTCATTGCAGTATGTTATATATAAGATATTCAATCTCCCTCACAACCATTAAACTTTCTCTAATTTGGATGCTCTGATAATAACACAGAAATCCCAGTCAGGTTGTAAAAATCCAGTAATGCAGTATGATAAAAAATACCAGTACGGGTCTAAATAAACCAACACATGGAACAAAGATAAAAAAAGAGCAACATAAACTTTGAGCTGATCTTACTTGAATTGCTCCCAACATAACTATACAACGACTCTTCCTCTCACTAATACTGATATAATGACACCTATCAACCATGTCCTACTTATTAGTGCAGGCTGATGCACACCGTTTTGAGGCTTTTCACCCACGTGACAAAATTCAGCCATTTAGGACGTAAACGCAACTAAATGTTGTGATGAAACTGCAGTTAGCAGGAGTGAAGGCACACAGTAAACTGTGAGTTGTCTGGACGGAGAAATAAAGCAGCAGATATGTGGACAGACTGACACAGTTGGGGAGAGATGAACATATCTGTTCCCTCATGGAAGGTTGTGAAGCTGATCTGGCTCCGGTCTTCCAGTGCGAGTATAAACATAGTCTCTAAATACTGGTATAACTCCACCTACTATTTCGTTCTTATTAGTGCAGGCTGATACTTTACACATAGAAAAAAATGCAATTATTTACCTTAGCAGAAGACAATCCTTTACTCTGTTGAGCTTCGAGTACACGTGTGAAGAAAACAATGCAATGGGAACAAATGTGCGTTTGAAGCGCGGCGCACAGTTTTTTTCCGGCGAGTGGGTCCTCCAACGTCACTTCCGGTGGGTGGGCCTCCGAAAACATAATTCCCGACGTTCCGCGGGGTCTGATACGTCACTTCCTGTATGTCGCTACAGTAAACGTCACTTCCGGTACGCATATTTTCAAAATGGCGGCGACCGGTAAATAAGTATGGCGGCGCCCGCAACACCGCCATTTTTGATTCTCCACCGACATCTCTTGCATGCACTGGTTGACTTGTTTTACGGGTTACGTATACGACGTACGTAGGTTACGTACACTGTACATAAATAAACAGGCTTCAAAGTAAAAGCATTTCCGTTTTAGTTTATAGAGCCGATGGTTTTAGTCCACACATTAAAATTCGAAAGAAGCTTTTGTTTTCTTAATTCTAAGCAACCTTTCGCGGGCCGGTCAGAATCGGGTCACGGGCCGCATTTGGCCCGCGGGCCTTAAAATGCCCAGGTCTGGCCTTGAGGAACATGGCCTAATTGTCAACCCTGCTAAGTGCCAGTTTGGTCTGCCTGTGATTGACTTTTTGGGTCATCGTATTTCAACTCAGGGTGCCATTCCATTGCCTTCTAAGGTGCAAGCGGTGACAGATTTCCCTCGTCCAGCCTCGGTTAAGGCCCTGCAGGAGTTTTTGGGCATGATTAATTTCTACAACCTTTCATATTGAGATTACAACTATATACCAAATAAAGGTTTTATCAGCTCTATCAATTACAATGGTCAAATTGTCTCAATGGCTACAGACAGAAAATCGTGGATTTAAATCCACCTGGAGGTGTTTGTGGAATTAACTTGTGTGTGCATGTGTTTCCTCAGGGTTCTCTGGTTTTCTTCCATAGTCCAATTAAATGCATGTTAATGGTAATACTAAACTGACTCTCTGTGTATGTCCCGTGGTAGACTGATGACGTGTTCTGTTTCTTTTGAAACGTATTTTCAGTGACGGCCAGACCAGACGTCAATATAATGTTCAGGAAAGACGTCTCAAAAAACTTTCATTCAGGCTCTTCTGAGGAAGTCTTCTGGATGTCTAGAGACATCGTCTTTAGTTGTGTTCTGGACCTACATGTTGACACAAAGAACAGTGGCTGTGTAAAACACATTGGTTACTGTGGAACTGTGCTGTGTATTCATCAACAACATCTCACATGTTGGAAGATAAACAAGAGCACGGAGCAACATTTTATCAAAAATAATTTATTTATGAAAAATTATTCATTAGAATAAATTGGTTATTTATCAAATAATAATGACATTGGGCCACCACCAGCTAAACTGGAAATAGTTAATGCCAAAAAAAGTGTTATTTAAATTGATTTATGTTTCTCTTTAGATATAACAATCTTGAATAACAGGGAAGGTGTGAGATTGGAGCGCAGGCTGTTTCAAACCAGTGAACCAGGACCGCTTGACCCCGTCAGCTAGAAAGGGTATGTACTGGGTTTCAGAAGATGGCAGTGCCTCGAAGTCAGTGGGGACGCGCACTGGGTGGATGTCTGTGACTCCCCCCCCCCCCTTTTTGTGCGAGTCCCTTGCGAAGATCGTGTGATAATCGCGGGAGACCTCCTCATACAAATGCATCTCCTTGTTTCTGTTGTGGTAAAGTGCGAGCCTCAGCAGAGCGTTGCTCGGTCTTTGACTCGAAGCCTGAATAAGGTTCTTCTGGTACAGACATGTTCTGTTTACCTGAAATGTCTGTATTCTCTGGTTGAGTCATTGGAGCGTGCACAACCATGTCACCTTCGGTGCTCGGTTTTGTACCCTGAAGAACCTGTTCAAGGTTAACATGGTGAGCGCTGGTGATGGTTTTGGTTGTGGAAATGAGGAGAGTTGTGTCATGCGTGTCGTCGCTGGTGAGGGACGAAGGCAGATTGTCAATGAGATGAGAATTAGTTCAAGATTGTGGAATGAACTGTCAGTTAACATCTCTAAAGGTGGAAATGCGGTCACTTTAATCTGACCAGGTGTCAGATTTTGGACCCGTGGGTTGGCTGAACGATTGCTGTTAGAAGCTGGGTGGCCTAGTTCTTAGCCAATGGGAGTCGGGCTGACGACTTGGGACCAAAGGCGCCGTTTGGTGGCAGCGAGTCGGTTTAGGATGTCCTGACCAATAAGCAGTTCTTCTGTGTCCAGATCAGTAACGTGGATGGGATGCGTCGCTGACATGTCCTGGAAAGCTGTTGACCCAGACACATTGAGTGATGTGGTGCAAGTCCTGAGTGAAGCCTCGGTTGTTTATGCTACACTCTTCCACCTGAAGTGGCTTTCCTTTAGTGGCATGCGCAAGCGTGGTTCTAGCAACCCGTGCGAAGGTGTCTGAACACATGAGGGGGATTTCTGACCCAGTACCAAGCAGTGAGAGAGTGTCAACAACCCCTACCACCACTGAAGTGTATCTGTGGTTGGATTACCCAAGAATGTCAAATGGTCCTCTTTCACCTCCTGGATCTCCTCCTCCTGCCAAAATGAACTTTGTGTGCGGAGGGGAGGGGCCAAGTCATGCGGTCAGGGGGAGCCAGGTCCCTTCTTACCAGGCGGGTTCAGGTGCTGCTTCACCACTCTGATGCAGGTTTTAATCCACTGTGGGACATCTGCATCCCAGTTGTTTTGAGTCTGACCTCAGCCTCGGTTTTTAGACTTACCTCTCCTCACCTGAGACCTCAGGACACCTGCATCACCATCATAGTTTTCACCTGAACGGTGGTGCAGCTCCCACACCATCTGCGCATGTTTGCGGAGGTCTTTCATGGTGGGGTTTTGGTCCTGCAGAAAAGGGCGACATCGATCCACACACTGTTGTGGAGGTTGTTAACGAAGAGGGACTTAAAAGTCTGGTCTTTGTCCAATCCTGGTGCATTGTGGCCTTGGAAGTAGGCAGCCCTTAGGCACCTATAAATACTATCTGGGAGTCTCCGCCCCCTTTTGAGTGATTGTAAATGCACCAAAGTTTGCAGAGGCAGGATCATTGTGCAGATGATCCTGCTTCCCTAAGTGCATGACAGAGGGCTGAGTAATGGTCTCTACTGGCAGATGGGAGGGACTCTATGTAAACATGGACACTCCTGGATGTCATCTTCCAGAGAAGCGTAAGCTTCTCTCGGGACGAAGGATGAGGCAGGTTGAAGAGGCAGCGTTCAACCTCCACCAGGTTGTCCGCTACACGAATCTCCGGGTTGTTTGGTTCGAACTGCTCTATGTCCTCTGCAAGGGACTCAAGCTGGCTGGTCCAAAGACCAGGTACCCTTGGGATATCGGAATGGTCAGAGTCATCTGAGCTAGAACATCCTGGTTCTCTCCGGTGGAGAGAGTGAGGGAGCTGATAGCACTGTGAGGTGCTGGAAAATGACAATGTTCCTTCTCCTGAAAAGGAGTGAAAGAGCTGCGAGACCACGTGGTGGTGCGGCTGAGAGCACTGATATCCATCAGTGTGTCATAGCAACTCGCTGTTGAGGTTTCTTCTCTCCTGTGTAGACAGGCATAGAAGACCGGCGACAACAGTCTTCAACTGGGTCATGTGGCTCCCGAGGTATCTTTGCTCTGAGCACGCAGTGTCTCTGACGACTCATGGTAGGAGTCACGCAAAAGCTGTGTTTCGAAAAGTGCGAAAATGTTGTTAATGCACCTGTGGCTTTCACTTCTGTAGTCTATACAAATTGTAACCTCGCAACTGCAACACAGTGTTTTTAGCACCTTGGGTGAGCAACAGTTGTGTTAGTGTACATTTATCTGGGTAGATACTTGAATAGTGAAAGTACGAGTTTGTTCTAATGAAATAAAAACTTTATTCCAAAATCACTCTATATCCCATGAGGAGCATCATTTCGGCCACTCCTGATGAAATGAAAATAGCAGTTACTCCACTAAATAAAACTGGTTGAAACTGCTTGAACCTGATAAACAAATCATTTAAACTTGAATTGAGAAAGTACTAGTTTGTTCTAATGAAATAAAAACTTTATTCCAAAATTACTCAATATCCCGTGTGGAGCATCATTTCGGCCACTCCTGATGAAATGAAAATAGCAGTTACTCCACTAAATAAAACTGGTTGAAACTGGTTGAACCTGATAAACACATCATTTAAACTTGAACTAAGAAAGTACTAGTTTGTTCTAATGAAATAAAAACTTTCTTCCAAAATTACTCTATATCCCGTGTGGAGCATCATTTCGGCCACTCCTGATGAAATGAAAATAGCAGTTACTCCACTAAATATAATTGGTTGAAAGTACTTGCAACTGCTAAGTCCATCATGTTTAAACTTGAATTGAGAAAGTACTAGTTTGTTCTAATGAAATAAAAACTTTATTCCAAAATCACTCTATATCCCGTGAGGAGCATCATTTCGGCCACTACTGATGAAATGAAAATAGCAGTTACTCCACTAAATAAAACTGGTTGAAACTTCTTGAACCTGATAAACACATCCTATTAACTTGAATTGAGAAAGTACTAGTTTGTTCTAATGAAATACAAACTTTATTCCAAAATCACTCTATATCCCGTGTGGAGCATCATTTCGGCCACTACTGATGAAATGAAAATAGCAGTTACTCCACTAAATAAAACTGGTTGAAACTGCTTGAACCTGATAAACACATCCTATTAACTTGAATTGAGAAAGTACTAGTTTGTTCTAATGAAATAAAAACTTTCTTCCAAAATTACTCTATATCCCGTCTGGAGCATCATTTCGGCCACTCCTAATGAAATGAAAATAGCAGTTACTCCACTAAATATAATTGGTTGAAAGTACTTGCAACTGCTAAGTCCATCATGTTTAAACTTGAATTGACAAAGTACTAGTTTGTTCTAATGAAATAAAAACTTTCTTCCAAAATTACTCTATATCCCGTGTGGAGCATCATTTCGGCCACTCCTGATGAAATGAAAATAGCAGTTACTCCACTAAATAAAACTGGTTAAAACTGCTTGAACCTGATAAACACATCATTTAACCTTGAATTGAGAAAGTACTAGTTTGTTCTAATGAAATAAAAACTTTATTCCAAAATCACTCTATATCCCGTGAGGAGCATCATTTCGGCCACTCCTGATGAAATGAAAATAGCAGTTACTCCACTAAATATAATTGGTTGAAAGTACTTGCAACTGCTAAGTCCATCATGTTTAAACTTGAATTGAGAAAGTACTAGTTTGTTCTAAGGAAATACAAACTTTATTCCAAAATTACTCTATATCCCGTGTGGAGCATCATTTCGGCCACTCCTGATTAAATGAAAATAGCAGTTACTCCACTAAATAAAACTGGTTAAAACTGCTTGAACCTGATAAACACATCATTTAACCTTGAATTGAGAAAGTACTAGTTTGTTCTAATGAAATAAAAACTTTATTCCAAAATCACTCTATATCCCGTGAGGAGCATCATTTCGGCCACTACTGATGAAATGAAAATAGCAGTTACTCCACTAAATAAAACTGGTTGAAACTGCTTGAACCTGATAAACACATCCTATTAACTTGAATTGAGAAAGTACTAGTTTGTTCTAATGAAATAAAAACTTTCTTCCAAAATTACTCTATATCCCGTCTGGAGCATCATTTCGGCCACTCCTGATGAAATGAAAATAGCAGTTACTCCACTAAATATAATTGTTTGAAAGTGCTTGCAACTGCTAAGTCCATCATGTTTAAACTTGAATTGAGAAAGTACTAGTTTGTTCTAAGGAAATAAAAATGTTCTTCCAAAATTACTCTATATCCCGTGTGGAGCATCATTTCGGCCACTCCTGATGAAATGAAAATAGCAGTTACTCCACTAAATATAATTGTTTGACAGTGCTTGCAACTGCTATGTTCATCATGTTTAACCTTGAATTGAGAAAGTACTAGTTTGTTCTAATGAAATAAAAACTTTATTCCAAAATCACTCTATATCCCGTGTGGAGCATCATTTCGGCCACTACTGATGAAATGAAAATAGCAGTTACTCCACTAAATAAAACTGGTTGAAACTGCTTGAACCTGATAAACACATCATTTAACCTTGAATTGAGAAAGTACTAGTTTGTTCTAATGAAATAAAAACTTTATTCCAAAATCACGCTATATCTCGTGTGGAGCATCATTTCGGCCACTACTGATGAAATGAAAATAGCAGTTAATTCACTAAATAAAACTGGTGAAACTGCTTGAACCTGATAAACACATCATTTTAACTTGAATTGAGAAAGTACTAGTTTGTTCTAATGAAATAAAAACTTTCTTCCAAAATTACTCTATATCCCGTGTGGAGCATCATTTCGGCCACTCCTGATGAAATGAAAATAGCAGTTACTCCACTAAATATAATTGTTTGACAGTGCTTGCAACTGCTATGTTCATCATGTTTAACCTTGAATTGAGAAAGTACTAGTTTGTTCTAATGAAATAAAAACTTTATTCCAAAATCACTCTATATCTCGTGTGGAGCATCATTTCGGCCACTACTGATGAAATGAAAATAGCAGTTACTCCACTAAATAAAACTGGTTAAAACTGCTTGAACCTGATAAACACATCATTTAACCTTGAATTGAGAAAGTACTAGTTTGTTCTAATGAAATAAAAACTTTCTTCCAAAATTACTCTATATCCCGTGTTGAGCATCATTTCGGCCACTCCTTATGAAATGAAAATAGCAGTTACTCCACTAAATATAATTGGTTGAAAGTACTTGCAACTGCTAAGTCCATCATGTTTAAACTTGAATTGAGAAACTACTAGTTTGTTCTAATGAAATAAAAACTTTATTCCAAAATCACTTTATATCCCGTGAGGAGCACCATTTCGGCCACTACTGATGAAATGAAAATAGCAGTCACTCCACTAAATAAAACTGGTTGAAACTGCTTGAACCTGATAAACACATCATTTAAAAGTTGAATAGTGAGAGTTTAGTATGTTTCGTGAAATACAAACTTTATTCTAAAAACACACTCAGTATCTCGTCTGAAGCATTTTTTCGGCCACAACTGATGAGAAGACCATAAGCAGTCAAATCCAGCATAATGAAACTGCTTCAACCTGATAAACACTTCATGTTTAAACTTGAATAGTGAAAGTACGACTATGGTCTAGTAAAATATAAACTTTATTCTAAAAACCAACTCTCAAGCTCCTCATCCTATCTCTAAGGGTGCGCTCAGCCACCCTACGCAGGAAGCTCACTTCAACCGCTTGTATCCGGGATCTCGTTCTTTCGGTCATGACCCATAGTTCATGGCTGTGGTGGAGGCAATAACTCGGGTCTGGGAGGAGTTTGGAGAGGCCATGGAAGAGGACTTTCGGTCTGCCCCGAGGAAATTCTGGCAAACCGACTCCATGCTCCGGGAGCATGGAGTCCGGGGCCCTTCATCCCTGCAACATCGCGTGACGCGGAGACGGTACCTCTGGACAGGCAGAATGGGGTCGTGGTCCCTCTCTTCAAGGAGGGGGATCGGAGGGTGTGTTCCAACTACAGAGGGATCACACTCCTCAGCCTCCCCAGGAAAGTCTATTCCAGTGTACTTGAGTGGAGGGTCCGGCCGTTAGTCAAACCTTGGATCCAAGAGGAATAATGCGGTTTTCATTCTGGTCGTGGAACACTGGACCAGCTCTATACCCTCCACCAGCTGCTTGAGGGTTCATGGGAGTTTGCCCAACCAGTCCACATGTGTTTTCTGGATCTTGAGAAGGCGTTCGACCGCGTCCCCTGAGACATCCTGTGGGGGGGTGCTCCGGGAGCATGGAGTCCGGGGCCCTTTGTTAAGCGCTGTTAGGTCTTTGTATTCCCGGAACAGGAGTTTGGTTTGCATTGGCGGCAATAAGTCGGACCTGTTTGCAGTGGTTTCACCTGATCCGCCAGTGGCAGACAGAAAAAAGCATTAGCCAAATCTATACAAGAGAAAAATCTATGTTCAGGTGAGAGATGTGACAACGCAGTTTTGAGATGTCTGGAATCTCGTTTCTCTGCACATGTTGCCGGGACCGGCAGCCAGGGGGGACTCGGCTGAGATCCTCAACACCAGCCCCTGGGTACTTCTCAGGGTGATAAAGAGGAAGTGGTCCGAGCCCAGGTGAACGGGTCGATTTAAGGTCGTCGAGAGGACGTCTCACGCTGTTCGGCTGAGTGACAAAGGCTCCCCAGGAAAGTCTATTCCAGGGTACTGGAGAGGAGGGTCCGGCCGTTAGTCGAACCCTGGATAAAAGAGGAACAATGCGGTGCCATCTGTCGCAGTGTACTCTGGCGGGAGAACCACATCGCACTCTTCAGGAGACCTCCATCCATCTGAAGCAAGTTGCCCCTGGATTGGCTGATCCAGGAGACAGCTCCACACGTCAAAGGGCGGAATAATCCCTGTACACCGAAGTAAGAAGAACACAGAGAAGTAGACGGCAGCAAGGGAGGAGGTGAAATAGCGCTCCTCTCTGTTCATGTGACGTGCCAAGTCCATCCATCCATCCATCCATTTTCTGCCGCTTATCCGGGGCCGCGTCGCGGAGGCAACTCTGCTCAGACTTCCCTCACCCCAGACACTTCCTCCAGCTCTTCCGGTGGCACCCCAAGGCGTTCCCAGGCCAGCCGAGAGACAGGGCAACTCCAGAGAGAGAGGGCAACTCCAGAGCAGTGGAGTATCCAGGCCCCGTCGAGGAGCTGGGTTCCGGAGTCCAAGCTGTAAGTGGAGGCGAGCCCGACTATATCTAGACGGTATCTCTCAGCCTCCCTCACAAGCTCGGGCTCCTTCCCCCCCAGCGAGGTCACATTCCATGTCCCAATAGCCAGATTCTGTGGCCGGGGATCGGGTCGTCGAGGCCTCTGCCGTCGACTGCCCCCCAATCCACAATGCACCCGACCCCTACGGCAGCCTCTGTAGGTGGTGGGCCCACAGGAGGGGCAAGTCCCCCGACAACATAGCTCCGAGGGTCATTCGGGTGCTCAAACTCCCCCACCACGACAAGGTTGCAGTTCAAGGGGGAGTCACCACCGTTTAAAAGTTTTGTATGTTGCTATTTGAGTATATGATTGTTGATTTTGCTTACATATGACCTCTATTATACGAAGAGTGCCTCATACTGTATTGACACTAATTATTGACCTCTGGGGTCAGAGGTCAAAAGGGGAATTGAAGGAATATAGTGGTTGAACATTTGTTTTCTGTGTGACAACTGGACATATTGTATTCAGTTGTGTTTCTACACTACTGGGGTTTCTCCCACTGCCCAAGTTGGGAAAACACAGCTATAAATCCATGTTCAGGGACATTCCAAGTTGGTTGGCGATGTCTCCTCAGTGCTCTACTTGCAAAAACATGGTCAAGGTAAGATTGGATCAACAGATAAGAGGTCACTTTGTCCCACAGAACGTCAAGCTCTGAGAAGAACCAGTTTGAAGCAGTTTTGGGAACAAAGGAATAGCAAATTCACTATAGCAACGCATACATCACGAGGAACCGACCAATGTGAGGTTGAGGTGGTGTATGCAAATGTATAAATATGAACCACGTGTTGCAGTTGTGCCCTTCTTCATTGTAAACCTGGCCTGCACACTTGGGTCTGCAAGGAAGAACGGTCTGAGCTCGTATTATGTAATCTGATATATGTATTTTTGTAATCTCTTGTTTGTGTGATTATTAAATTCACTATTGAAGAAATTAACTCTGTTCCTGCCTCTCCCGGATCAAACGAACAAGCAGGAATTCAGGGGAACACAGGAACGAATTCCAACACTAAGCATCTCTACCTAAAGTCAGTTTTTTTTTTTTTTATTAAACCAGCCTGAGCAGCTCCATCTAGAGACAGTAACGTGATTTTCTAAATCAAACCAGCCTGAGCAGCTCTATCTAAAGACAGTAATGTGATTTTCTAGATCAAACCAGCCTGATCAGCTCTATCTAAAGGCAGTAACACAATTTGTCTAGATTAAACCAGCCTGAGCAGCTCTATCTTAAGAAAATAACATGATTTTTTTCTCAATTAAACCAGCCTGAGCAGCTCTATCTTAAAGGAGTACAGTAGGATTTTCCCGAATTTTAGGAAAGAACCGCCCTCTCCACCTTTTGAAAAATGCACGCAAAGCTCTACCTGCTCCCGAGATGGAACGCCTACTAAAACGTGTGCGAGAGACATGAACGAGCCCAGTTCTCCTCGTGCACGCACTGTTTACAAGTCACAAGTCAGCATCGCTTACACAAGCTCACTTTACAAGAAGATTTGAACTTTTTCCACTAATCAACCCTGGAAAGTTACAATATAGACATAGATAACTTTTACTGGAAGTGATTTGAAATGGATTTCTCCAAATAGAATGCCAAACTTTACCTGTCGAGTAGAAACTTCGCGACTGAAGCATCAGTGGGAAGCCCAACCTGGGCTTTCAGCGCACGCCATCGTGTGAAAGAATCTCCCAAAAACACTCTGGTCTTGTTTCTCTCTTCCGAAGCCTTTCTCTTCTTCTCATACACTTCGAAGACACTTTTTCTCTTTTGCGACCCTCTGCCATTTTCAAAGTACCCGGTGAGAACTGCGAGCTCGCTGAAGGCGTAGCTCACCATATACACCTGAAAGCGCGCATGCGCAGAAAGTGAAAACTAATAGATCCACGCTACCTGGGGACGAGCACATACGACGGCCTTGCGTAATATATCACCAGAATGATTGACAGTTGGGAGTACCAATAGTCTTGATGATCCACCCGGAAAAAGAAAATCCTCCTGTACACCTTTAAGACAGTAACATGATTTTACTTGATTAAACCAGCCTGAGAAGCTCTATCTTAAAAAAGTACACTCAAAAATGAAATGACAGAATTGTTTTTTCAGTGTGACATGATTTTCCTCGATTAAACCATGGTCCAAGTGGAGGAACGTGGGAGCAGCGCTTCAAAGGGTTGAGTGGAAATCTCCACCAACGGCTGATCCCACATTTCATCGGGCTCATCCATCCCTCCGGACAGGGCCTCACAGCCAGAGACAGGTGAGCCGTTTAGGGACTATTCAGTAACAAGAACTTAGAGCTGTGATTTCACTTGTATATAAGTTAAAGATGTAAAGCAAAGTTGGACTCTTCAGGTGATGAAACATACATTAAATGTCCACCAATGACTGTTGAGATGGTTGATCATTTAGTTTTAAACGTAGTAAACATAGAAAATACTTTGGCTGGTTATTGTGATTAAATTAAATTACATCTCACAACAAAACATGCTTTTAAAATAACAAAGACATTTGATCCAAATTACATTGAATTTAATACAAGAGACCCATTCTACAAAACAAACCTTTCCTCCTGCAATTAGCCTTTCAATACCACCTCACTCCGTGTGTGTTGTCCTCACAATCAATCAAAGTGATCTGGTGTCTCCTGGTGTTGATCTTAAGAGTCTCTCAACTTGTGGAACCTGTGCATTTAACACTTTTCTTTTGTCTACAGTGTGTTGTGGGAATCTCCCAGAACCTGTATCTCGCCCACCTTGCTGCTCCTCCTGTCACCTGCAGTACAAGGTGATTTCGTCTGTCCACTTCTGGCTCTAAAGACTCTTCTGGCTGTTTGTACCTGCATGAACATCATTACATGCA
The DNA here is from genome assembly GCF_963422515.1 of Blennius ocellaris. Lineage (NCBI taxonomy): Eukaryota > Metazoa > Chordata > Actinopteri > Blenniiformes > Blenniidae > Blennius > Blennius ocellaris. The sequence goes on along the minus strand of NC_137666.1, from coordinate 26,933,992 downwards.
GCTTGTTTACCAGAGCTTTACTTCAAGTCATTGCACAGCTAGAAAACTTTAGTTTAGTAAGTCTCAGTAAGGTCTGAGTGTGTATCACATGTTTAGGTGCAACCAGGGTTGGGTAGTCATGGAATACATGTAACAGTGTTACATAATTAGGATACAAAAAACATATAACTGTAATCTGTTACAGTACATAAAAAAATGTGTAATCTCGTTACAGGTATGCTCGATAAAAACTGGGATTACTGAGCAGGATTACAGTAGAAATCAGATGGAATAAACTAGAAATGCAGCTGTCACATGCGCCATGCACTGGCATTGCGACACTTCCCGACGCTTTCAGGCTGACAATCCATGCTTTGCCATGGATTCTGCAGACAGTTGCTTTCATCGCTATGTTTTAAAGTCGGAGAAATCTCTTAACCTCTCTGTACAATGCAAACTATGTCTCCCAGCCGTGAAAGTGCTGTGAACGTCCAGGAACTGGACATCTCACCTGAAGAAACATAGAAACATAAAACCTGCTCACTTTCACTGATACACACATGGACTCTGTTTACTAGTTTTATTAGCTCGTAATATGCTTCCTACCTGTTCTCAATACGTTTAGAGGCTCTTGTGTTTTAGGGATTAATTGGGGCGACACGTGCCATCACTTTTTTCTTTTTACTCAATGAGTGATTCATGCTGCCAGATATAGCCTCTCATCAAACATTCACATTTATTCTGGAAAAAACCCAACATTAAAACTAATGAGGAAACGGGGCGAGAGAGAGAGCGAGAGAGAGAGCGAGAGAGAGAGAGAGAGAGAGAGAGTTTTAGAAAAGATGGGCACATTTTCTTGAATAGAAATTGAAAGCTTTATTTGTATTGTGGTTTTGATTCTCTAAAAAAAAAAATCAATGTTAGACACCTGATTGGTTACTGAGTTTTGATAGTTCAAAACTTGTTAAGTGCAATTTGTGTCTGCTGTGTATAAGATGTGTCAATACACTGAGCAGATGACACTTTCTATTCTTTCTTGTCATTTTTTTATGTTTTATTATGGCCAGGCAAGAGTAGAGGCACGGCTTTTCAGAGGTTGATGGACTCTGTGCTGCGCGACCTCGCTTTCGTTTCTGTTGACCTGGACGACATCTTGGTGGCTAGTTCTTCAGTTGAGGAGCATTTTTCACACCTAAAGCAAGTTTTTCAGCGCCTTGAGCAGGGGTGGGCAATTATTTTTCCGAAGGGGCCAAATGAGAAGCAGAAAATATTGTGGAGGGCCTTGCCAAAAGTTTAAACTCTATTCTGCATATGAATTTTATTTCTAAATTGAAAGCAGTAAATGGCATTGTTTACACATGCTGGTAAGTGTCTGTGTTATTATTAGGTAAAGAGAAAGTGAGGGTTATTTTAACAAAACATTTTTTTATTCAGTGCAGTTATTCAAAACAATTGTAAACATGAAACATTAGTAACTCTTTTTTTAATTACATTAACCAAAAACACTTTTTTCTATTAAGACATCACAATGTCTTTGTATGCCAAATATCATTAACAAGATATGTCACATTATGATTGTCAAACTGCCAAGCTGTGCAGACAAAAAGTAATAGTGAACACACATTTGGGTATTTTCTTGTTCAGTGAGAGAAATCTAGCCTTTGCTGCCCTTTAACGAGTGCATCAAAGTCAGGTTGAATGTCTGAGGTGGAGATGCGAAGCACAGCTGACAGATGATCATCAGTAAGAGAGGATCTGAACCTGGATTTGGTAAACTTCATTACTGAGAATGTTTGTTCACATATGTAGGTAGATCCAAACAGAACCAACATCTTCTGAGCATGTCTCCTCATGTTTGGAAAGTTCTCCTCCTTAAGAGATGAGTAGAACTCCAGCAGTGATGCTGACTTAAAGTGCTCTGCCAGTACTGTGTCAGACTGCAGGTCAATGAGCTCCAGCTGAACATCACTGGGTGCATCATCTACTCTGCAGGCAAAGGGAGAGGAAACCAGGTGCATTTCATCCTCAATGTTTTTACAATCATCAAATCGCCTTAAAAACTCACCATGCAAATCTCCTAACATGGATGAGTACCTGCAGAGATGATTGGCTGATGGTCTGACTTATTTAAGGGTTTGCATGTGAGTGAGAGTGTTGTTCTGTAGTTGACTTGAAAGAAACAGCAACTTTCTCATAAAAGCCTTCACCAGGTTATGCATGTCATGAACGAAAAGGCCCTTGCCTTGCAGTTTAGTGTTCAGTTCATTCATCAGTGCCGTCACATCAACAGCAAATGCAAAATCTGCCATCCAGTTCATATCTGAAAGCTCGGGGATGTTTTTGCCTTTCATCTCACAAAACTCTTGAATCTCTGTTTTCAGGTCCCAAAATCTTTTGAGCACTTTACCCAGACTGAGCCATCTGACAGCTGTGTGGTACATGATGTCACCATGTTCATTCTCATGCTCCTCTAAAAGTGCAACAAACTGCCTGTGATTTAATGCTCGTGCCCTGATAAAGTTAACCGTTTTTGTTACAACATCAATAACATGGTTAAGTTTTAGCACAGACCTGCACAGTACATGCTGATGTATAATACAATGTATCAACACTAAATGATGCTCTGTGCCGAGTTCAGTCACTTTATCTTGGATCTGTTTCAAAAGTCCGACATGTTTTCCTGTCATATTCGGACAACCATCAGTAGTAACGCGAACCAGTTTGTCCCATTTCAGTCCAAGCTTGACCATGCATGCATCGACCTCCTTGAACAGATCGTTTCCCGTTGTCGTTCCTTTTATTGACCTCAATGCTGCCAGCTCCTCCGTAATCTTGAAGTCCTGCCTTATTCCCCGGAGAAACACCAGTAACTGGGCAGTGTCACGGACACCACAGCTCTCATCCAAAGCCAAAGAGAAAAAGTCAAAACTTTCAACTCCACTTTTGAGCTGACATTCGAGATTCTCCGCGATTCCTTTCACCCTTCTGGTGACGGTTCGCCTGGACAGCGGGACTTTTTCAAATGCTTCTTTATTCTCAGGGCATATTAGCGCGGCAGAGCCCACCAAGCACTCTTTCACAAACTCGCCAATCCGAGAACGGCTTGCTGTTTTTAGCGATTTTGTGGGATATGACGAAGCTGGTCTTGGTCGCTGCATCCCGGGCTGTGTGTAGTTTGCTAAAACAGCCTTGTTGTTTTGCTAGCTTTGCTAGCAAGTCTTCTGATATTCGCGCTCTCTCAGCCTCCGCCAAGTGTCTGTATTTCTCCGCGTGTTTTGTCTCATAATGCCGACTCACATTGTACTCCTTAAACACGGCGACGTGCTCTCCACAAACTAAACAGACGGGTTTACCACCGACTTCAGTAAACAAATATTTAGTGCTCCAAATCTTCTTGAAATTTCGGCCTTCAGCATCCACCTTTCTTTTCTTGACGTGCCCGTACATCATTGAGGGGCGACAATCACATGCACTGAGAAGCCGTCGGTGGGGAATCCACCGCCGCCATCTTGTTCGGCCATTTTGATCCGAATCACCACCCCAGCGCCACTGTTGGTGGGAGGCAGTACTACATGCAATATGTTTTGTTCCGACGCACAATTACAGCGTCACTGTCGGTGGGAGGCAAGAGAACATGATCCGCAATGCAACCGTGCTCCTCCAGACTTGAAACCTCGCCAGTGCGGTATAAAAATGGCGGTGTACGGCCGCTGACATGCTTGTTTGTGGACGCCGCCATTATTACTCACGGTCAGCGCCATACTACTCTCAAAACGCAAACCTCGCCAGTGCGGTATCACAATGGTGGCTTATGGGCACCAACATACTTGTTTTTGGCCGCCGCCATGCGTGTTTGTGGTCGCCGCCATATTTAAAAGGACAACTGATGTCACTGCTTCAGTTACGTCACGGTTTCATGGATCATGTTCAGTTTGAAGAAGCACAAGAACACTGGAGAAACATCCAGGTAGATATTATGTGAATAGAGCTCAGAGTGTTTATAAGGTCCAGAGCCAAGTGGATTGAAGAGGGAGAATCCCCCCCCCCATCATATTCCATATTCAATATCTCTCTGAACCTATTTCAACAAGACACTGCAGCTGGAACCACATCTGTAGAGTTCAGCTACTAAACTGATCTGCCTTCTTCATTCATGCAGTGACAATGTGTGGTGCATTAAGCAAAACTAACTACAAAAATGGAGAGTAACTGTAGTTACTTCAGAGTAAATGTCCATGACAAACCTTCAAAAAGTACCTCTGACAACTTTAAAAGAATAAAACCATCCATGAATCACGTCATTGTTCTTTATTATAATATTAAAAGCACTTTTAAAGACAAAACCAAACAAATCCACATGAGCAAGCGTGAGCGACTGTGGAAAGGGAAAAAGTCCCTCTAACAGGAAGAAATCTTTGCAGAAACCAGACTCAGAGGTGGAGGCATTCTGCTGGCCGGTTGGGGTGAGAGGATAGAGGAGAGGACAGACAGATAGATAAAAGATACACTCTGAAAATTGGGACAGGAGACTTCAAACCACTATATTGATAGACATCCGGCAGGGAGGATGAGAGCACAGACGACAGGAGCTTGCTAGAACTTTCTCCCACTGGCTATGATGACCTGTGCTTGAAGCCTTGTGTGACCTTCAGCCATCAGGATGTTGATGATGATCTGAAAAAGATGGACAAGGTGCATGCAGATAGGTTTCAAAAGACACAAAATATTGACCACTACTTCTATGATGTCCTCCATTGATTGATCATCTTAATTCTGGAAGCATAACATCAAAAATGTAATCGATGAGTCTCAGGTCCCCCTTCTTGATTTCCATGACCTCCTCCATCTCTTTCAGCATCTCGAAGATCTGTTGCAATACAGACGAATAAAAATAAACAAACTGAGCTTATGTTACATAAAAAATCTCAAACTTGATTGATGAGTCATAGGAGTGTTCTGCATGCAGACATGCGACACTCAATTCCTTTACGGTCTCTGGATCCGTGGTCAGCACAGATGCTGTGTGCATTGTTGGGTGTGCATATGAATGCTCCATGCCCACGCATTCGCTGCTACGATGACGTGACATTCTGATTGAACACTGCGTCTGAAAAAATATTTAAATCAGAATCATTAGTATTTGTTCAAATGTACTGATCTCTCATTGATGATTGCAAACTGACAAGCATCCAAGTGATTCATTGCAGTATGTTATATATAAGATATTCAATCTCCCTCACAACCATTAAACTTTCTCTAATTTGGATGCTCTGATAATAACACAGAAATCCCAGTCAGGTTGTAAAAATCCAGTAATGCAGTATGATAAAAAATACCAGTACGGGTCTAAATAAACCAACACATGGAACAAAGATAAAAAAAGAGCAACATAAACTTTGAGCTGATCTTACTTGAATTGCTCCCAACATAACTATACAACGACTCTTCCTCTCACTAATACTGATATAATGACACCTATCAACCATGTCCTACTTATTAGTGCAGGCTGATGCACACCGTTTTGAGGCTTTTCACCCACGTGACAAAATTCAGCCATTTAGGACGTAAACGCAACTAAATGTTGTGATGAAACTGCAGTTAGCAGGAGTGATAAGTGAAGGCACACAGTAAACTGTGAGTTGTCTGGACGGAGAAATAAAGCAGCAGATATGTGGACAGACTGACACAGTTGGGGAGAGATGAACATATCTGTTCCCTCATGGAAGGTTGTGAAGCTGATCTGGCTCCGGTCTTCCAGTGCGAGTATAAACATAGTCTCTAAATACTGGTATAACTCCACCTACTATTTCGTTCTTATTAGTGCAGGCTGATACTTTACACATAGAAAAAAATGCAATTATTTACCTTAGCAGAAGACAATCCTTTACTCTGTTGAGCTTCGAGTACACGTGTGAAGAAAACAATGCAATGGGAACAAATGTGCGTTTGAAGCGCGGCGCACAGTTTTTTTCCGGCGAGTGGGTCCTCCAACGTCACTTCCGGTGGGTGGGCCTCCGAAAACGTAATTCCCGACGTTCCGCGGGGTCTGATACGTCACTTCCTGTATGTCGCTACAGTAAACGTCACTTCCGGTACGCATATTTTCAAAATGGCGGCGACCGGTAAATAAGTATGGCGGCGCCCGCAACACCGCCATTTTTGATTCTCCACCGACATCTCTTGCATGCACTGATTGACTTGTTTTACGGGTTACGTATACGACGTACGTAGGTTACGTACACTGTACATAAATAAACAGGCTTCAAAGTAAAAGCATTTCCGTTTTAATTTATAGAGCCGATGGTTTTAGTCCACACATTAAAATTCGAAAGAAGCTTTTGTTTTCTTAATTCTAAGCAACCTTTCGCGGGCCGGTCAGAATCGGGTCACGGGCCGCATTTGGCCCGCGGGCCTTAAAATGCCCAGGTCTGGCCTTGAGGAACATGGCCTAATTGTCAACCCTGCTAAGTGCCAGTTTGGTCTGCCTGTGATTGACTTTTTGGGTCATCGTATTTCAACTCAGGGTGCCATTCCATTGCCTTCTAAGGTGCAAGCGGTGACAGATTTCCCTCGTCCAGCCTCGGTTAAGGCCCTGCAGGAGTTTTTGGGCATGATTAATTTCTACAACCTTTCATATTGAGATTACAACTATATACCAAATAAAGGTTTTATCAGCTCTATCAATTACAATGGTCAAATTGTCTCAATGGCTACAGATTTAAATCCACCTGGAGGTGTTTGTGGAAATAACTTGTGTGTGCATGTGTTTCCTCAGGGTTCTCTGGTTTTCTTCCATAGTCCAATTAAATGCATGTTAATGGTAATACTAAACTGACTCTCTGTGTATGTCCCGTGGTAGACTGATGACGTGTTCTGTTTCTTTTGAAACGTATTTTCAGTGACGGCCAGACCAGACGTCAATATAATGTTCAGGAAAGACGTCTCAAAAAACTTTCATTCAGGCTCTTCTGAGGAAGTCTTCTGGATGTCTAGAGACATCGTCTTTAGTTGTGTTCTGGACCTACATGTTGACACAAAGAACAGTGGCTGTGTAAAACACATTGGTTACTGTGGAACTGTGCTGTGTATTCATCAACAACATCTCACATGTTGGAAGATAAACAAGAGCACGGAGCAACATTTTATCAAAAATAATTTATTTATGAAAAATTATTCATTAGAATAAATTGGTTATTTATCAAATAATAATGACATTGGGCCACCACCAGCTAAACTGGAAATAGTTAATGCCAAAAAAAGTGTTATTTAAATTGATTTATGTTTCTCTTTAGATCTAACAATCTTGAATAACAGGGAAGGTGTGAGATTGGAACGCAGGCTGTTTCAAACCAGTGAACCAGGACCGCTTGACCCCGTCAGCTAGAAAGGGTATGTACTGGGTTTCAGAAGATGGCAGTGCCTCGAAGTCAGTGGGGACGCGCACTGGGTGGATGTCTGTGACTCCCCCCCCCCCTTTTTGTGCGAGTCCCTTGCGAAGATCGTGTGATAATCGCGGGAGACCTCCTCATACAAATGCATCTCCTTGTTTCTGTTGTGGTAAAGTGCGAGCCTCAGCAGAGCGTTGCTCGGTCTTTGACTCGAAGCCTGAATAAGGTTCTTCTGGTACAGACATGGTCTGTTTACCTGAAATGTCTGTATTCTCTGGTTGAGTCATTGGAGCGTGCACAACCATGTCACCTTCGGTGCTCGGTTTTGTACCCTGAAGAACCTGTTCAAGGTTAACATGGTGAGCGCTGGTGATGGTTTTGGTTGTGGAAATGAGGAGAGTTGTGTCATGCGTGTCGTCGCTGGTGAGGGACGAAGGCAGATTGTCAATGAGATGAGAATTAGTTCAAGATTGTGGAATGAACTGTCAGTTAACATCTCTAAAGGTGGAAATGCGGTCACTTTAATCTGACCAGGTGTCAGATTTTGGACCCGTGGGTTGGCTGAACGATTGCTGTTAGAAGCTGGGTGGCCTAGTTCTTAGCCAATGGGAGTCGGGCTGACGACTTGGGACCAAAGGTGCCGTTTGGTGGCAGCGAGTCGGTTTAGGATGTCCTGACCAATAAGCAGTTCTTCTGTGTCCAGATCAGTGACGTGGATGGGATGCGTCGCTGACATGTCCTGCAAAGCTGTTGACCCAGACACATTGAGTGATGTGGTGCAAGTCCTGAGTGAAGCCTCGGTTGTTTATGCTACACTCTTCCACCTGAAGTGGCTTTCCTTAAGTGGCATGCGCAAGCGTGGTTCTAGCAACCCGTGCGAAGGTGTCTGAACACATGAGGGGGATTTCTGACCCAGTACCAAGCAGTGAGAGAGTGTCAACAACCCCTACCACCACTGAAGTGTATCTGTGGTTGGCATAGCCAAGATTACCCAAGAATGTCAAATGGGCCTCTTTCACCTCCTGGATCTCCTCCTCCTGCCAAAATGAACTTTGTGTGCGGAGGGGAGGGGCCAAGTCATGCGGTCAGGGGGAGCCAGGTCCCTTCTTACCAGGCGGGTTCAGGTGCTGCTTCACCACTCTGATGCAGGTTTTAATCCACTGTGGGACATCTGCATCCCAGTTGTTTTGAGTCTGACCTCAGCCTCGGTTTTTAGACTTACCTCTCCTCACCTGAGACCTCAGGACACCTGCATCACCATCATAGTTTTCACCTGAACGGTGGTGCA